>NC_142074.1:22422500-22777500 GCF_059756535.1 Pantherophis guttatus
CCAAAGACAAATCCCTTGTGTGTCCAATCACATTTGGCCAATAAAGAATTCTCTTTTCTCTTCTCTTCTCTTCTCTTCTCTTCTCTTCTCTTCTCTTCTCTTCTCTTCTCTTCTCTTCTTGTACCCTATGACTATCATTAAGTGTTGTACCTTATGATTCTTGATGAACGTATCTTGTCTTTTTATGTACGCTGAGAGTGTAGGCACCAAAGACAAATCCCTTGTGTGTCCAATCACATTTGGCCAATAAAGAATTCTCTTTTCTCTTCTCTTCTCTTCTCTTCTCTTCTCTTCTCTTCTCTTCTCTTCTCTTCTCTTCTTCTTTTCTTTTCTCTTCTCTTCTCTTCTCTTCTAGCACCCTATGACTATCATTAAGTGTTGTACCTTATGATTCTTGATGAACGTATCTTGTCTTTTTATGTACACTGAGAGCGTATGCACCAAAGACAAATTTCTTGTGTGTCCAATCACACTTGGCCAATAAAGAATTCTCTTCTCTTCTCTTCTCTTCTCTTCTCTTCTCTTCTCTTCTCTTCTCTTCTCTTCTCTTCTTCTTTTCTTTTCTCTTCTCTTCTCTTCTCTTCTAGCACCCTATGACTATCATTAAGTGTTGTACCTTATGATTCTTGATGAACGTATCTTGTCTTTTTATGTACGCTGAGAGCGTAGGCACCAAAGACAAGTCCCTTGTGTGTCCAATCACACTTGGCCAATAAAGAATTCTATTCTGTTCTGTAACCTGAAACAAAAGGACTTTCGATCAGAAAAAAGCTGGAAGGGACCTTGGAGGTCTTCTAGTCCAGCCCCCTGCCCAAGCAGGAAACCCTGTACCATTTCAGTCATATGGCTGTCCAGTCTCTTCTTAAAATCCTCCAGTGATGGAACATCCACAACTTCTGGAGGGAAGCTGATCCCCTGGTTAATTGTCCTCACTGTTTAGGAAGTTTCTCCTTAATTCCAGGTTGCTTCTCTCCTTGATTAGTTTCCATCCCTTGTTTCTTATCCTGCCTTCTGGTGCTTTGGAGAATAAATCAACCCCCTCTTTTTTGTGGCAGCCCCTCAAATACTGGAACTCTGCTATTATGTGCCCCCCAGTCCTTCTTTTCTCTAGACTACCATACCCAATTCCTGCAACCGTTCTTCAGAGCCTTGGTGGTGCAGCGGACTAAAGCGCTGTTAAAGTAGCACTTAGCTGCCAGCTGCCTGCAATTACTGTGAGTTCAAATCTCACCAGGCTCAAGGTTGCCTCAGCCTTCCATCCTTCCGAGGTAGGTAAAATGAGGACCCGGACTAAAAAACAGACTAAATCCATGTTTTTTTTAAAACTTGGGAACTTGAAGATGTGTGGAATTCAACTCCCAGAATTCTGAAAAAACCCTGGACCATTGCAATCTAAAAAACTACATACATTTCCTATAGGGGTATTTTGTCCAAGAGGCACCAAGAAAAAGATCCATTGCCTATTTTCAAATTGTTCGGAAGAGCGAAAGCCACGTCGTACGTGCCGCGATCCGTAAAAGCACTTTAGAGCGAGATCAATCCGTTCTGCTTCCTTTTGAAACGGAATAATAGTTTGCAGAAGGAAACAACTGTTTCTTTGGTGACTTTAATAATGGCTGTGCGGAAGAGACAATTTCACAACTCTACCTGGCTTCCAGAAACCCTTGTCCTCTTTGGCACCTGGCCTCGCTTTATAAAATAGACTAAACTGAAGAAAAATATCCCGACCGAGGCTCCCATCAGCCTGTTTGGTAAACTCCAATTAATTTAAAAAAAGAGAGAGAGAGATGAAAATATCAACACAGCACATTGAAAAATAAACACTCCAGGCAGAAGATGCAAAGTTATTAGGCAGAGAAACATCCAGCTAAAAGCCAGCATTATTTCCGAACTCAACAGATGTTTGCGTTGAAGGTGTAAAATCAGGACAGCTTGTTTTCAGAAGGAAGGCCTGGCAGGGAGGTGAGGTAAGGCCAATTATCAAAGCTACGTTTTGTTTACTTGGATTTGCATTCAGAAAAATATACAGGCGGTCCTTGATTTACGACCACAATTGAGCCCCAAATTTCTGTGGCTAAGTGAGACGTTGGTTAAGTGGGTTTTGCCACCGTTCTTGCCGCCGAATCGTGGCAAGTTTTTAGGTCAGTAACACAGTTGTTGAGCGAACCTGGTTTCCCCATTGAACTCTGCTTGTTGGAAGGTCGCAAAAGGGAATCGGGATGCCGCGTCCGTCATAAATATGAGTCAGTTGCCAAGGGTCTGAATTTGGATCGCATGACCAAAGGTCTAAGTGTGAAAAATGGCCATATGTCACTTTTTCCAATGCTGTTGTGTTTTTGACCGGTCACTAAATGAATTGTCGTAAGTCGAGGACTACCTGTACAGATAGCCCTCGACTTATAATAACAATTGGGACTAGAAACTTTCTTAACAACCTTGGACTAGAAAACCTCCAAGGTCCCTTCCAACTCTGTTGCTTTTCTTATGTTATGTTTGTTGTTGTGTTGTGTGTGTTGTGTTGTGTTGTGTTGTGTTGTGTTGTGTTGTGTTGTGTTATGTTCCAGTTCCTTCAACGCATTTATTCTACAATAAAATGTTTAGTCTAGGGAATAAAAGAACTAGAGGATAACATCCAGGGCTGGGCTGCTGGGGCTTCGCAAGGGTTCGGGAGAACCTCTAGCTAAGATTCTGTGCAGTTCCGAGAACCCCCAAATCCCACTCCTGGCTGGCCTTGCCCACCCCTCCCCGCCCCTCCCCTCCCTTCCCAGGAGTCCCCACACGGCCCATTTTGGATGCAGGTAAGTGCAGGACGCGCATGGAGACTCAGAAAGGGCGAAAAATAGGCCTCCTGGAAGTTTGAGAAACGAGCCCGTTTCTGGCCTCCAGAGGGCCTCCGGAGCCTGGGGAGGCCGTTTTCGCCCTTCCGGAGGCTCGAGAAAAGCCTCCGGAGCCCGGGGAGGGCAAAAATGCTCCCCCTGCCGTGATGCAGTAGGCCAACTAGGCCACACCCACAATTGCCACGCCCACTCTGCAACCAAACAGAAAACCCCTTGCTGAAATTTTTGAAGCCCGCCCCTGGTGACATCCATCAACCAGTGGAACAAACTTGCCTCCAGAAGTTTTGGGTGCTCCATCACTGGAGGCTTTTAAGAAGAGACTGGACAGCTACCTGCCTGGAATGGTATAAGGTCTTCTGCTTGAGCAGAGGGTTGGACTAGAAGACCTCCGATGCCCCTTCCAACGCTGTTATTCTGTTATTCTCTGGGGAATGCATCTTTCTTTCCCGTTTATGAGCATACCGTCTGCCTCTCTCCCCTGCACTTAGTTACAAAAGGCCTGTGGAGCAAATTGCTGGTTCCTCGCCGTGAGTCAGCTTCAGTTCAAAGTGCCACTTCAATTCATGGCATGCTTCGCCACCAAGTTTTATACATAATGATGGATCCATCTGGTGATATGTCCCATGGCAGGCAATTTCTCTCCCCAACGGGGAGCCCTGTGTCCCAGGGGATGCTGTCAAACCATTTATGGAAATAATGTCACTTTTGGAGAGAGACGAATATAAACGGTGTGTCAAAAACCACATTTAGGGAAGGTCCATAACGACAGGACAGAAAGACGTAAAGACTTTGGCGGCTAATGGATTGCGGGTTTTTTTTTTTTTTCTTTAACTCCAGGCCTGGTAGAAATTTGCAAACAGGGCTTGATGGCTGCAGAGAATTAGGATCACGCTTAGAATGTCATAGATATGACCCATCCAAAAGAATACATTAGAAAATAGAGCAGATTTTTTTGAAAAAACGCAGTGTCAGACTTGGATGCTATCTCAAAATAAATGAATTTCCAAACTGCCAATCTTTAAGGAAATACAAAGTCAGCTTATTGCCCCCCACAAACTGGGTCCTCAATTTACCTACCTTAGAAAGGATGGAAGGCTGAGTCGACCTTGAGCCTTGGCGAGATTCGAACTTACAGTAATTGCAGACAGCTGGTGTTAAATTACAGTGCTTTAGTCTGCAGAGCTATCCAGGCTCCTTTATCCTACAATAGAAGGAATAGGTAGACAAAATATTCTTTGTTTACCCTAATAGAATTGACCTTGAACTTAAAACAATCTCTCCTTAGAGAAGATAGGCAGGGGGAAAAAAAATCTTGCAGGCATTCCTTTTTGTATTCTCAGGAAAGGAATTTAAAAGTAAATAATGGTCATAAAGGACCTTCAAACTTCAGCACAAATTGATGAATTTAAAAGTAAATCATCTAGAGGCAAATAGAGTTTTTTTTGGGGGGGGGGACTTCTTTTAATAATAAGCTCATTAAACATTTTCCAAGAACCCCCCCCCTTTTTTTTTTCCCTGGCTTTGTTTTGCAGTGGAGAAATTATTTGGCACTGTTGTTTTTTTTTTAAAGATTATCTAAGATCCCTCTGCTAACGTCACAACCCAAGTGGAAAAAAACCTGAATAAGTCTCCAGTAAGCCTGACTGCATTTAGAGAAACTATTAGCGCAAAGGTTATGAGTGAAAAAGATGTTGAGACTTTAGAAAAGAGTGCGGAAAAGAGCAACAAAGATGATTAGGGGACTGGAGGCTAAAACATAGTCCTCTAATCATCTTTGTTGCTCTTCCCTGCACTCTTTCCAGAGTTTCAATATCTTTTTTTTACTTCGTGGCGACCAAAACTGGATGCAGGATTCCAAGGATGGCCTTACCAAGGCATGATAAAATGATATTAACACTTCATGTGATCTCGATTTTATCCCTCTGTTTATGCAGCCCAGAACTGTGTTGGCTTTTTTGGGCAGCTGAAGAAGACCTCCGAGGTCCCTTCCATCTCTTGTTATTCTGTATTTTATTTATTTATTTTGTGTGTGTGTTTAGGAAAAAAACAAAAGCAGGTTGCCATTGGAACCCATTAGCTGTTCTCCCGAAAGCTGCCCCTTTTATTTAAATATTGAATTGACGGGGGGTGGGGGGTGGGCTGGGGGTAAAACAACCCACATTAGGAAGCTGCTAAAAGAGCACGTCGTTCCCAAGTGATGGAATTTGAAGGTCACTGATGAATGAAGCCAAATTCTCTTCCGTCATCGAGCCACGTCGCCCTACGAACCACAACAAAGCTCCTGTTTTCATAGCAGATTCACGTCAACTCTTCTCCCTACACACAGACGCACACACACTCAATTAGCACCATTTTCTGCGGAGCCAAAGTCCCTGGTATTTTTTTATACACACACACACATATATATATAAACCTTCTTTTGTTCTCTGAGAAAGTTTTATAGGCATCTCTCCACCTAAACAGGAATTTCAAGATCGACGTTATTGGACTGAGCTATAGTTTAAAGTAGGGAGGGCCTGGCTTGGAATCAAATTTAATTTTTCGCAGTTATAATGACAGGTTGCTCTGACCTCTGGTTACTCATAAAAACCCCATTTTTGTAAAGAGAGGTTCGCTTTTTCCACTTTTGGGGGAAAAATGTGTACATTTTGCAGGTAGTCCTCAACTTACAACCGTTTGCTTAGTGACCAGAGTTTGTTTGTTTGTTTGTTTGTTTGTTTATTTATTTATTTATTTATTTATTTATTTATTTATTTATTTATTTATTTATTTATTTATTATTTATTTATTTATTAGTTCGATTTATATGCCGCCCTTCTCCGGAGACTCAGGGCTGCTTACAATGCGTTAAGCAATCGCTTTCATACTTTTGTCTATACCTGCTTAGTAGGGCTTTCGGCTCCCCCCTAAGCAGTGTTCTATTTTTATACAAAGTCAGCTTATTGCCCCCACAATCCGGGTCCTAATTTTACCTACCTCGAAAGGATGGAAGGCTGAGTCAACCTTGAGCCTGGTGAGATTCGAACCTGCAGTAATTGCAGGCAGCTGGTGCTACTTAACAGCGCTTTAGTCTGCTGCGCCACCAAGGCTCCTTCAAGTTACAACAACGGCACTGAAAAAAGTGACTTATGAATGTTTTTCACCCTTAATGACGATTGTGGCATTCCCCATGGTCATGTGATCAAAATTTGGATGCTTGACAACGGGTTCATACTTACGACGGTCGCAGTGTCCCGGGGTCACGTGATTCCCCTTCTGACATGCCGAATCAATGGGGAAGCCAGATTCACTGAACCGCCGTGTTACTAACTGAACGACGCCAACAATTCACTTAACAACAGCGGCAGGAAAGGTCGTAAAATGGGGCAAAGCTCACTTAAACAAATGAGTGAGCAACATAAATGCCGGGCTCTATTGTGTGTTGTATGTCGAGGACTTCCTGCATTGCAAACTTGTTTGCTTGTGGTTAATATCCCGTGCGTGGCGGAACATTCACTGGTTCTGCGCCTCGTTTTATTTTATGCAACGGGTATTATGATTGGCAAAATCCTTTCCATTCTGCATTTGGCTCCAAACAGCTCCAAAGAACAAGGAACTTTCTCCCAAAGAGTGGGGAGAAATATTTCTCAACTTACAACCAGTGCTGGGTTTCAAAACTTTTTACTACCGGTTCTGTGGGTGTGGCTTGGTGGGCATGGCAGAGGAAGGATACTGTAAAATCTCCATTCCCTCCCCAATCTAGGGGAAGGTTACTGCAAAATTCCCATTTCCTCCCTATCACTTGGGACTTGGGAGGCAGAGAATAGATGGGGGCGAGGCCAGTCAGAATTTTTACTACCGGTTCTCCAAACTACTCAAAATTTCCGCTACCAGTTCTCCAGAACTGCTCAGAACCTGCTGAAACCCACCTCTGCTTACAACCCTTGGTTTACCGTTTAACAACCGTTCGGACTGACGCTTGGGAAAAGCGAATTATCCCCACTCTTGCATTTCCAACAAATTCCATTTCTATCTGGGTTTCATTTTTTTGCTTGTTTGTTTGTTTCGGATTTCTTTCCTGTAAGCCTGTAATTTTTTTAATTCTAATTTTTCCGTTCTTCAGCAAGAAATGGCAGATGCATTCGTGCTCTTTCTTAGCGCTGGATTGAGGCTGGTTTTAGATGTTCGCGCCGTCTCTTTTTTTCAAATTGCTGCCTTAACTACAGATTGCATTTTCAACATCGCGGGGAGCTATCCGTTAGCTGCTCTGAGTCCTTTTTAAGGAGAAGTTGGGAATCAATAAATTAGCATCTTCTCTGTTGAATAGAAGCAAACTGGGGAAAAAATACGTCAAGTGGAAGGTAGATTATTATTTTTTAAAAGGATTTTGCCCCCTGTTTATACTGTAGAATGGACACCTATTATAAGGGAGTAATCTTAGATAATAATAACAAGGAATTCATGTTCGTTTATTAAACAAGCATTTAAGTATCTGTTTATTCTTTTAAAAAAAAGCAATAATTTGTCCATTTGCTTTTCAAAAACTAGGCAAAACGGCTAATGGAGGAAGAAAAAAGATATTTAAAAGCATTCCTTTAAAACAAACGGCAGAAAGATGGCCGAGACAGTGAAACCTGCAATTAAAATAAAGGATCGGCCAGGATTAGAAAAATAATTCATCCAATCAGACAGCCACAAATCCTGCTAGAACAATGCCTTCTGTAACAAACTGTCATCAGGGAGGGATGCCAAATACATCTCCCTTGGCAGGGAGTTCCGCCGGCCAGGTGTGGCTGCAGGTAAGAAGAAGTCTGTCTTCTTGGATGGGTAGCCAGCCCACCTGTATGACAGGGGGCAAAAAAAACCCCATGCTCCTTGGAGAACCTTGGAGAACCAAAAGACCACAATCCGCTGCCCCATTGTCAAAAGACGTTTGATCTTCTCCAATCAAAGAGGCTCGGTTGGGTGTTGAAATCTTCGGCAGAAGAAGAAGAAGAAATAAAAACTTGCCAAACTTGTCTGGTCAGAAACATCAGCAAGTCCGAAGAAGAAAAGAGAAATGACAGCTAGACTTTCTTCAAGGTGGTGCCCTGGAGATGGGCTAAGTCGTAGATCAATCATCGTGGTACATTTGGATAAATTTGGCAAGCACTCTAACCTACATTTGGAGCATGAGGGAGTGGGTGGGTGGAACAGTCTCTGCCCTTTCTTCATTAGGATGGGGCTTGAATCACGGCGCACCTTGGAACTCCTCCAACCTCTTGTAAAGGTAAAGGTAAAGGTTCCCCTGACACATATGTGCTAGTCGTTCCTGACTCTAGGGGGCGGTGCTCATCTCCGTTTCAAAGCCGAAGAGCCAGCGCTGTCCGAAGACGTCTCCGTGGTCACGTGGCCGGCATGACTCAACACCAAAGGCGCACGGAACGCTGTTCCCTTCCCACCAAAGGTGGTCCCTATTTTTCTAGTTGCATTTTTTAACGTGCTTTCGAACTGCTAGGTTGGCAGAAGCTGGGACAAGTCACGGGAGCTCACCCCGTTACGCGGCACTAGGGATTCGAACCGCTGAACTGCCGACCTTTCGATTGACAAGCTCAGCGTCTTAGCCACTGAGCCACCGCACCCCTTCCAAGCTCAGTGGCTAAGACGCTGGAAGTATATAAAAAGATGTTTTTTTTAGCTTTTTAAATTGTCAATGGGTTTTCGTTTGAATGTTTTAAATTCTGGGCCAAAGTCATGTAATTCTTTTTAAAAATTTTAAATTTTGTATTGGTATGTGTTTTAGTTCTGGCTGTGCACCGCCCTGAGTCCACTAGGAGAAGGGCGGTATACCAATTGAATAAAATAAATAAAATAAATAAATAAAATAAATGTTGGATAACCATTTGTCTGAAGTGGTGTAGGGTTTTCTGCCTAAGCAGGGGGTTAGACTAGAAGACCTCCAAGGTCCCTTCCAACTCTGTTATGTTGGCCAAGAGATTTTAATAAGGAGAGGTGGGTTTTCAGCAGGGAGCATTTTACCTCTTATCCATCTGCCAATTATCTTCCACAAATTTATTTCTCCCAAACGTGGTGCTTAAACGGTAATCAGCCAACAGAGAGGTAGATAACTAACCATACTTTCTTCATGAATCTCTTCATCGTGAATATTTGCATTTTTGTCATGATTTTGCAGCTGTTTTTGAGGTTTCAAACTTTCATTGGCTGCCATGCCCCATTGACTGGGATGGAATATGGAGGCACAGGTGTTTTTTTTTTTTTTAATCTATGATTTAGGGATTAGATATCTGCCAGAATAACATCTGATTTTGACTCTAAATCAAAAGACATCCATTTTCTTGGTCTTTGTCCAAATGAAAGACAAATGTTTGGGGCAGCCCTTCTCAACTGTGTGCTCGGTACAAATCCATTTTAATTTTGTTGTTGTTAGTTGCAAAGTCGTGTCCGACCCATCGCGACCCCATGGACAACTTTCCTCCAGGCCTTCCTGTCCTCTACCGTCCTCCGGAGTCCATTGAAGCTCACTCCTACTGCTTCAGGGACTCCATCCAGCCACCTCGTTCTCTGTTGTCCCCTTCTTCTTTTGCCCTCAATCGTTCCCAGCATTAGGCTCTTCTCCAGTGAGTCCTTCCTTCTCATTAGGTGGCCAAAGGATTCGAGTTTCCTCTTCAGGATCTGGCCTTCTAAAGAGCAGTCAGGGTTGATCTTCCTCTAGGACTGACCGGTTGGATCGCTTTGCAGTCCAAGGGACTCGCAGGAGTCTTCTCCAGCACCAGAGTTCAAAGGCCTCCATTCTTTGATGCTCAGCCTTCCTTATGGTCCAACTTTCACAGCCGTATATTGCAACTGGGAAAACCATCGCCTTGACTATACGCACTTTTGTTGGCAGGGTGATGTCTCTGCTTTTTAGTAAGCTGTCTAGGTTTGCCATAGCTTTCCTCCCCAGGAGCAAGCGTCTTTTAATTTCTTGGCTGCAGTCCCCATCTGCAGTGATCTTGGAGCCCAGGAAAATAAAATCTGTCACTGCCTCCATTTCTTCCCAGGGGTGAAATCCAGCAGGTTCTGGAGAACCGGTAGCGGAAATTTTGAGTAGTTCAGAGAACCGGCAAATACCACCTCTGGCTGGCCCCAGAGTGGGGTGGGAATGGAGATTTTGCAATATCCTTCCCCTAGGAGTGGGGTGGGAATGGGGATTTTACAGTATCCTTCCCCAGCCAAGCCACACCACGCCCACCAAGCCACGCCCACAGAATGGATGCCGGATGCCATGATCTTAGTTTTCTTAATGTTGAGTTTCAAGCCAATATAATCTATTGTCTTGGACCAGGTTTTGACGGACAAGAAGCTCAGCTCTCTCATCTCAACACCATTCCACAGTTAACCTGTTCTTTTGAGTTCAGAATGAGAAGGCGAGCCCTTCATTTTGACCCTTGAACTTAAAAATGTACCGATATTCACGTTCTATGCAAAACCTCGCCGTGAAAACCACCGTTTATTCAGATTAAAAATTATTCGAGCTGTTGAACTTGTGATGAGGATCACAAAACCCTTCCTTCTTCCCCGCGTGGTAAATCACGTGGCGTCCTTCGTTAGGTCTAGCCTAGAGGCGCACCACACGACCTACACACTAATTGTGTTTCTTTTGGCCTCAAATCTGCGTTCCTCATTTAGCAAGTAATAACTCTACACAATGTGCACGTTTGCGTTCTCACTAACGAGATGCAAATCCTCCAGGCACCAATTACGCATCTCCTTCTATTTGTGTTCTACCTTGTGTTACGTTAGTGTGGCCACCAGATTCGGTCTGATTTCATTTAAGCCTTCCTCAGTTGCTTACAACCTTGACATCAGTAAATAGAAATCATCCTCTTGGCATGAAATCAATCAATCAATCAATCAGAATAGAGTTGGAAGGGACCTTGGAGGACTTCTAATCCAACCCCCTTCTCAAGCACATGATGGCAAAAAGGTTACCAGTGGGCCAGGTAGGCCCGTTTTTCACCCTCCCCAGGCTCCAGATGCTTTCTTGGAGCCTGGGGAGGGCGAAAACAGCCTTCCCCACTCCCCAGAGGCCCTCCGGAGGCCGGAAATGGCCCGTTTCCCGACTTCCGGTAGGCCCAGAAGGTCTAAAAATCAGCTGGCTGGCATGCGCATGGACGCTGGAGTTGAGCTAGGGCAACGCTTGCATGCCCACAGATATGGCTCCACATGCCGCCTGTCCATTCCAGACAAGTGCTGTCCAGTCTCTTCTTAAAAACCTCCAGTGATGGACTTTAGATACAGATTAACAGAGTCGGAAGGGACCTGGTAGGTCATGTAGTCCAACCCCTACCCCCCACCCCCCACCCAAGCAGGAGACCAGGGGTGAAATGCTACCGGTTCTCACCGGTTCGGGCAAATCTGTAGTGATAAAACTACCAGTTCGGGTCAACTGGTAGTAAAAAAAAAAAAAAGCTACCAGTTCGTCTGAACCGGTATTTCCGATGATCAGCTGTGCCGTGCGGTTTATATTAGCTAGAAAGCAGGAAATCCTGCTTTCTAGCGCATCTAAATTGCACAGCCCAGCTGTTCGCCCCCTCGCTGTTCTACTTACCTTGTTAAGCCTTTTTTTCCACGCGAAGTGCGTGTTTGGCGCACACCAGAGGTGGGTTTCAGCAGGTTCTGACCAGTTTTGGCGAACTGGTAGCGGAAATTTTGAGTAGTTCGGAGAACAGGTAGTTAAAATTCTGACTGGCCCCGCCCCCATCTATTCTCTGCCTCCCGAGTCCCAGCTGATCAGGAGGAAATGGGGATTTTGCAGTAACCTTCCCCTGGAGTGGGGTGGGCATGGAGATTTTACAGTAACTTTCCCCTGCCATGCCCACCAAGCCATGCCCACCAAGCCACGCCACGCCCACCAAGCCACACCCACAGAACTGGTAGTAAAAAAACTTGAAACCCACCAATGGTACAAACTGTGCAGGCGTGCACTGCGCATATGGAGACGGCGAACCGGTGGCAAGTCACGGAGGATTTCACCCCTGCAGGAGATTCTTTCTTTGTATTTTGTTTTCCTCTGTTCAAATGTTAACCCTTCCTAAAATTATACGCCTAGTGATTAGCCAAATTGCCAAAACGGATGTTTTCCTCTCTCGAACAAGCTCTGACACAACAGAGAAAGAGGTGGGGGGGGGACTTCTACAAGGAAACAAGAGAAGCCCCCCCCCCACTTCCCCCCTGCCTCCGTACCTAACCATAACCCCGTAGAGTCTTTAATGCTGTTTACTCAAGCCAACCACGAGCAAATGGCTTCCAGGAATATTCTTTTCCACCAAGGAGTCACAGAAGCAGAAGAACGATCTGGCCACAAATGCCATTTCCAGTCGGGTGGAGACTGGCACCTCTGGAATTTCAAGACCGAAAGTGAAATGACGGAATTGGCCTCGTCCCTCAACCGCGCGGCGCAGCTAATTGGCCGCTGGCACATTCTCCTACATGTAGGCACATATCTCCAAGGGTTCGGCTAAACCCTAAAGGCAAGGAGGGGATGTTTGTCTGCCTAACTCAGCCAAGAAGAGTCATCTAAGAAGCCAAGGTTGCCATAGATCACGGTTCCCTTGTGTCAGGGTTCCAAGTAATAGATCCGTCGCAAACAACAACTCCCAGGTGGGTTAGATTCCTGAAAGAATAGCTTCATTCGAAAAATCATATTGGCACATATCCAGGGATGGGCTGCCGGGGGTTCATAGAGGTTCGAGAGAACTCCTAGCTAAGATTCTGTGCAGTTCGGAGAACCCCCAAATCCCACTCCTGGCTGGCCCCGCACACCTCTCCCCTCCTCCCCCAGGAGTCCCAACGTGGCCCATTTTGGATGCAGGGGGCACGCGGAGGCTCAGGGAGGGCAAAAAATGGGTCTACCGGAAGTTCGGGAAGGCTTCCAGATGGCCTCTGGAGCCTGGGGAGGCTGTTTTCACCCTCCCGGGGGCTCGAGGAAAGCCTCCGGAGCACGGGGAGGGCAAAAACGCCTCCTCCCGCCATGGTGCAGGAGGCCAACTAGGCCACACCCACTGTGGCCACGCCCAGCCAGGAACTGGGCAGAGAATCCCTTGCCAAAATTTTTGAAGCCCACCCCTGCACATATCTGGTGAAAATGGAACTAGAACTCACCATCGCCTGGTGGTTGGCCCAAAGTCACCCAGCCACCTTTCATTCCTAACGTGGGACTAGAACTCCGTCTCCTGGTGATTGGCCCAAAGTCACCCAGGTGGCTTTCACCCCTAAGACAGGACTAGAACTCCCCCCCCTCACCTGGTTCCTAGCCTGATGCCTTAACCACTAGGCCAGCCCTAACAATAAATTTAATAACTACATTAATAAAACAAATCAAAGCTCCTCAAAGCAGAGGCGAGTCAAAGAAATCCTAGTCCTGTTTCCTTCCTTCATCCACTTCGCATCGCTGATGTCAAGATTGGACAACCGTTAGTCCGAAATGGGTCGGGGTTTCCTGCTTGAGCAGGGGGTTGGACTAGAAGACCTCTGAGGTCCCTTCCAACTCGGCTAGCCTGCTAAGACAATCAACTCCCACACTAGCCCAAGCCACAATCCCTCCCTCCACCAGAGCTAACTCACAACCGGGTGGAAACTGATGAGAAAAAGCACTAAAAGGTTTCACCTCCACCTGCCAGCCAGAAAAGCTCTAACTGGTTTAAACAAGCCTTAAAGTGGTGTAGGGTGTCCTGCCTAAGCAGGGGGTTGGACTAGAAGACCTCCGAGGTCCCTTCCACTCTGTGTTATTCTGTAAATTCTGTAAACCTGTTGAAAATAAGGTTTGCTCGGATGGTTCTCCAAGCTTTTTTTCTTTCTTTCTTTCTTTCTTTCTTTCTTTTTCTTTCTTTCTTTTCTTTTCTTTCTTTTCTTTCTTTTCTTTTTTCTTTTCTATTCTTTTTTCTTTTCTTTTCTCTTCTCTTTCTCTTCTTCTTTCTTCTCTTCTTCTCTTCTCTCTTCTCTTCTTTTTCTTTTCTTCTTTCTTTCTCTTCTTTCTTTCTTTCTCCTTTCTTTCTTTCTTTCTTTTTCTTTCTTTCTTTCTTTTCTCTTTTCTTTTCTTTCTTTTCTTTCTTTTTTTTCTTTTCTATTCTTTTTTCTTTTCTTTTCTCTTCTCTCTCTTCTTCTTTCTTCTCTTTTCTCTTCTCTCCTCTTCTCTTTTTCTTTTCTTCTTTCTTCTTCTTTCTTTCTCTTCTTTCTTGCTCTCTTCTTTCTTTCTTTCTTTCTTTCTTTTTCTTTCTTTCTTTCTGCGCCAACTCAGAAAGCTCAAACTGCCCAAAGAGCTGCTGATCCAGTTCTATAGAGGATTTATTGAGTCTTCCTTACTAGGATCTATCTCTTCCCACTTAATTACTCTAACCATGTTGCTTGTCTCTTTCCATTTATGTTGTTTCTCTTCGTTTCCTCGTACGATTTGATAGCTTATCAGTAACCTCGACTATCGCCAAGTGTCGTATCTTTTTTATTCTCGATGAACGTTATTTTATTCTCCTTAGGCACACTTGAGAGCCTATGCACCAAAAACACATGCCTTGTGTGTCCAATCGCACTTGGCCAATACAAAGAATTCTATTCTGTTCTAAACTATTTTCCTCCTTTAAAAATAATAATAATAACCAAGGAAATAGGAAATGCCTTCTTCGCTTCTCCAAGCGCTGATTTGAGAGCAAACGCCGGTTCCATCGGATGCCACTTCCTTTGGCACAGCGGTGGGCCCTTATCCTTCTGTCTTTTTCCACAAAGAGAGGGAGGGTGGGGAAGAGACCCCTTTCAAACCCCCCCTATCCTCCCACCCCACCCCATATAAACACGATCAGGGGGTGGGAGGCGTTTGCTAAACTGTCAGAACTTGTTGTTCCTGACCCAGTGACCTACTTTTCGGGCAGCTCCGCCTAACTGCACAGCCTCTGCCAGCTTCACCCCGTGTAACTTTTGCGCAGGGGGGGCGGGCAGCCGTGACCACAGACAGACAGGTTGGCAGGCAGACAGCGCTAAACAGGAACCCAGGCCGGGGGGAAAAAATTTTTTGGGCCCTGAAGTCACCGCTGAGCCATCTGGCTTGCAGGGAGAGCGGAGGCTCAGTTCTTTTTTATTTTTATTTATTTTTTTTGCAAAGGGTAGGAAATCCCATTTTTTCCCCCTCCTTGCTGCCAGAGGTTTCTGCATCTTTTTTTTTAAAAAAAAAGAAGAATGCCAATGCTCCTACTACCACCGACGGGCTAAAAATAAAAAATTGGGGAGAATGGAGGTTGGGGGAAGGCAGGGGTTAAACCCAACAGGGGGTCCCCCCTCGTCCCCCCCCCCCGAGTTGTGTTGCAGAAAGAAGGGTCAAAAGAGAATGGTTTGGACGGGGATGGAAACAATGGTACGAACGAGAAAAAAAGATGTGTGGTTTTTAAGAAATATTTTGCTTGCTTAAAATAAATGCAAGTGAACTCGAGTCTGCTCTGAATGGGGAAGGTTCTAAATGACTCATTCAAGAAAGTGTGGGGTTTTTTTTCTTTCTTTCCCCTTTCCTCCTTCTGAGGTCGGTAAAAATGAGGACCCAGATTGTTGGGGGCAAGAGGCTGACTCTGTAAACTGTTTAGAGAAAGGGTTGTGAAGCACTGTAAAGCGGTATATAAGTCTAAGTGCTATTGTCCTTCCTTCCTTCCTTCCTTCCTTCCTTCCTTCCTTCCTTCCTTCCTTCCTTCCTTCCTTCCTTCCTCCCTTCCCTTCCCTTCCCTTCCCTATCCATCCATCCATCCATCCATCCCAGCTCAAGGTTGACTCAGCCTTCCATCCTTCCGAGGTCAGTAAAATGAGAACCCACATTGTTGGGGGCAAGAGGCTGACTCTGTAACCTGCTCAGAGAAGGCTGTAAAGCACTGTGAAGTGGTATATAAGTCTAAGTTTTATTGCTATTGTTAACTCTGCTCGCTACCAAGAGTTTGATCTTGACCAGCTCAAGGTTGACTCAGGCTTCCCTCCTTCCGAGGTCGGTAAAATGAGGACCCAGATCGTTGGTGGCAAAAGGCTGACTCTGTAAACCGCTTAGAGAGGGCTGTAAAAGCACTATGAAGCGGTATATAAGTGCTAAGTGCTATTGCTATAGTCAGTGGGGGAGCCAGATTCAGCTGTAGTGATTTACTTACCTACTATGGCAAGAAGAGTCATTAAATGGGGTGAAATTCATTGAACGACTGTCTCGCTTTGTGGAGGAAGTTTTGGTCTCAAGTTGTACAGGTACGGGACGACATGTATAGGTTTCAAGTTGGGGAAGATCCCCTTCAGAAGACCCCAGTGAGGTGTGGGATCCACCATCCCATCCTCCTCCTAGTAAGCTGTTGGGTTCCTACTCTAGTCACACTGCTGGGCTGGCCCTCATCCAAGTTGGGCTCAACTCCCCGGAGAAGGAACTGATCCTTCTTAAAGCTAAACAAGCCAGATGAGAAACTGAGCCACCGATCCGGAAATCCTCTTTTGAATCCAACTTCTGCCGTAATTCACGTATTTTCCAAGCTGTTTTCCAAAGCACCCGAAGGCCAGACGAGGAAGAATGGATGGAAACTGATCAAGGAGAGATTCAACCTGGAAATGAGGAGAAATCTCCTGACGGTGAGAACCATCAACCCATGGGACAGAAGTTGCCTTCAGAAATGGTGGGAGCTTCATCACTGGAGGCTTTCAAGAAGAGAACAGACTGTCATCTGTCAGAAATGGTGTAGGCTCTCCTGCTTGAGCAGGGGGTTGGACTAGATGACCTCCAAGTTCCCTTCCAGCTCTGTTAATCTGTTAAAGACATCTGTACTACCGACCCAGCCGAACCTTGGTTGCTCCCCAGACGGATGACAAATGTTGTAACGAAACCACCATCAAAAGAGCAAACAGTCAACCAGAGAATCCCATCTGGGTCTCAGTTTACCAAACCGCTGACTCAGCCCCAACTTCCGGTTTAAAGGAAGACGTTGAAGCCCAAGAGTGACAGGCCTCAAGGAGCCCCCCACCGTCTGCTGCCTCTCCCTCTCCCTCTGCTTCTCCCTCCCTCCTTCCTTCTTTCTTTCTCCCTCTTCCTTCCTCCCTCCTTCCCTCTCCCTCCTTTTCTCTCTCCTCCGCCTCTCCCTCCCTCTTCTTCTCCCTCCCTCTGCCTCTCCCTCTCCTTCGTTCCCTCCCTCTCTGCCTCTCCCTCCCTCCTTCCTTCTTTCTCTCCCTCCCTCTTCCACTCTCTCTCTTCCTTCCTCCCTCCCCTCTCCCTCCCTTTTTTCTCTCCCTCTCTGCCTCTCCCTCCCTCTTCTTCTCCCTCCCTCTGCCTCTGCTTCGCTCCCTCCCCCTCTGCCTCTCCCTCCCTCCTTCCTTCTTTCTCTCCCTCCCTCTTCCATTCTTTCCCTCTTCCTTCCTCCCTCCTTCCCTCTCTCCCTCCCTTTTTTCTCTCTCCTCCGCCTCTCCCTCCCTCTTCTTCTCCCTCCCTCTGCCTCTTCCTCTCCTTCGCTCCCTCCCTCTCTGCCTCTCCCTCCCTCCTTCCTTCTTTCTCTCCCTCCCTCTTCCACTCTCCCTCTTCCTTCCTCCCTCCTTCCCTCTCTCCCTCCCTTTTTTCTCTCTCCTCCGCCTCTCCCTCCCTCTTCTTCTCCCTCCCTCTGCCTCTTCCTCTCCTTCGCTCCCTCCCTCTCTGCCTCTCCCTCCCTCCTTCCTTCTTTCTCTCCCTCCCTCTTCCACTCTCCCTCTTCCTTCCTCCCTCCTTCCCTCTCTCCCTCCCTCTTCTTCTCCCTCCCTCTGCCTCTCCCCTCCTCTCTCCTTCTCCCTCCCTCTCTCTCAACTCCCAGCATTCCCCAGACCTGAGACTTCAACTCTCAGTATTTCCCAGCCAGCATGGAATTCAGTTGCCAAGGTTGGACAACCCTGATTTAGAACTTTTGGCCCTAAGATTTCGACTGAAGCCATCCGAATCTGCCATCCGGATTGATTTGGGGCAAAGTTTCAACGGGAACAATTTCCTTTTGGGATGCAATCTCTTGCAAAGGCTTCAGCCAGCTGCTTCTGTTTGGCTGGCGTCACAGGACCTGACCTCGTGAATTGGACGGCTTCAAGGTAGCCATGCCAAGAACACTAATCAAAAGAGTAGCGTCTGGTTGTAAAAGGTGGAAAAGCACATTGTATATTCAGGAAAACTTAATAGAGAATAGAAATTAGTTTGCAAGGAGAGATGGGGGAAACGAGAGTTTATTTCAACCGAAATACAAAGGGAAAAAGAACCCAAAACTTTACTGGTTGCTGAATGGCCATATCCCCACCCCACCCCCTCTCTCACATATGGCTCTCGTTTAAGCAGTTTTCCCCGTGTTGTTTTAACGAACATTAAGTTTCTTCCTTCTAAATGATTTCACTGCAAGTCAGCTCAATTACTGTCAACTGTAAAATTGCAAGGGATTTTCTCTTGATTTAGCAGTTTTTTACAAAATGGGCCATAAATCAAAAGATTTCTCCATCTATCTTTAGATGGGCCTTGTGTTTCATGCTCTTTGGGATGTCATAAGTGTGGTTTTGGGGAAAAAAATTAAAAGTAAAAGATGCTGGGTACTTATAGTTCCCCATAGATCTCTACTGACATCAGATGGGTTTTTCTGCAGCTGCTTACCCATTTTTAAAAAATTCCTGAGGTGCAAAACTAAAATAAAGGCAAAGCTTTGTCAGTATGACTATTCCTTGTGCATTTTCATGTGTATCTAAGTGTTATCTATTTATCCATGTGTGCATTATATCCATCCATCCACCAGCTCTTTCTCTCATCTAGCTATCTATTTCTATCTATCTATGTATCTATCGGTATCTATCTATCTTCTATCTTGTCTGTCTTGGTTATTTTCTTTCTATCTATCTATCTATCTATCTATCTATCTATCTATCTATCTATCTATCTATCACCTACCTACCTACCTACATCTATATCTATCTATCTATCTATCTATCTATCTATCTATCTATCTATCTATCTATCATCTATTTCTATCTATCATCTATCTAATCTAAATATATCTATAGATCTCTACTATATCTCTATATCTACCTACCTACCTACTTACCTCTGTATCTCTCATCTATCTACCTATCATCTATCAATCTATCCATCATCTATCAATCTATCAATCTATCTAATCTAAATATCTCTATAGATTTCTATCTATCTCTCCCTAGCTACCTACCTCTGTATCTCTCTCATCTATCTACCTATCTATCATCAACCTACCTACCTATCATCTATCTAACATCTACCTACCTACCTACCTATTCTAAATATATCTCTATAGAACTCTATATAGGTAGGTAGGTATATAGATATATATAATCTCTATATCTATATATCTACCTACCTACCTACCTCTGTATCTCTCTCTCATCCATCTATCTATCTTCTATCTACCTATCTATCATCTATCTATCAATCTATCCATCTATCTATTTGTCTGTCTGTCTGTCTGTTAGCTACTTACCTACAAAAGCTCTTTTTCAAATGTCAGGTGATGCCAGGAAGCTAAGAGGCCCTAAGGGCTGCATCCTGCTCTAAGAGTCAAGGTGCTGAAGGGGTAAAGTTGTTGGACTACCTCGTAGGGGTAGTTGTTGTTATGGGGAGAAAATGAAAAATAAGCCGCTGAGTTGCTGGAGAACAGGTGGGATCTAAATACTACCAATAGACTGGTAATCAGCTAAAATAGGGCAGCTCTTCAAGGCAAACAGATGAATCACTGGACATTGGCCAAAAGAAACACCGGGCTGAATTGCTTGTTATAAACAAATGCTTTCCCGCATCACACTGAAGCCAGAGCAATTAAACCAAGGCAATTCCACCTTCTCTTGCCTTTCGCTTTCTCCCAAAATAGCAGGATGCTTTTACTCCAAAATGCAGAGGTCTTCAAACTTGGCAGCTTTAAGACTTCTGGATTTCAACTTCCAGAATTCTCCAGCCAGCACAGCTGGCATAGAATAGCATAGCTGGCTGGAGAATTCTGGGAGTTGAAGTTCACAAGTCTTAAAAGCTGCCAAATTTGAAGACCTCTGTGCTAGACGAATAGGAAGTAGGTAGGTCAGAGCAGCCAATTTCTTCTTCCTTTTTCAAGTTCCTCCGAGTTGCAGGAAGACGTTGGAAGTCTGTGCTTCTATTACGAATAATACCACGAAGAATTTAAATGGCGGTGCTGCCCGACTCCCGACGACTCTGGTTTTCTTCCTCCTTCTCCTCCTCGCTTAACGTCGAAGAGCAGTCGGTGTCCATGGATAGAAAAGAGGTGGAGCTCTATAAAAATGTGTTCTGGGTCCCGAGCATTTCTCAAAGGCAAAAAAAAATCTCAAAAGCCCAAATTTAGAACCCGGGAGAAGATGGCAAGTTGACAGCTTGCAGCCAGAGGCCAAAATAGTCCTTCCCAAAATGTAGGGCCTTTACCCAAAATGTAGGGTTGAGTGAAGGGCTCCCCACCCCGTCTCTGAGTCACCGTGAAATAATACGGGTGCAAAATTTGCTGGGCTCCACCGAGGATTCCTTTTGTCTTGGGTTTTCACTCCCTTTTTTTTTTTTTTTGCAAGCATGACACAACGAAACCTAGCAAATTTCCAAGGTTTTTTTTGTTGTTGTTTTGTTTTGAAGCTCAGCTTGCTGGAATGAAGGGATATTAAATACAGCTAGCGCTCAACCCACCACCACAATTTGAGCCCCCAAATTTCTGCTGTTTAAGTAAGACATTTGCTGAGTGAGTTCTTTGCCTCATTTTATGACCTTTCTTCCCCCGGTTGTTAAGTGAAATGGATGCACTTCGTTAAGTTAGCAAATCTGGCTTCCCCGTTTTGCTTTTTGCTTGGCAAAACGTGATCCTATGACTAAGAAGATACTGCGACCGTCGTAAGTATGAATCGGTGGCCAATTTAGATCACGCGAGCACGGGGGTGCCGCAAGGGTCGTCAGGTATGAAAAACGGACGTAAGTCGCTTTTTTCCCAGGGCGGTCGTGACTTTGAACGGTCACTAAACGAACCGTGGTCAAGTAAGACCGGCCGAGTTCAACACCAGGGACGTGAGGCAAGAGACAGAGGATAAGTTGGAGGGCATGATGGCACGTGGTTAGGCCAATTCCGGACCAAGCCAAGAGCGGGATAACGTTGCGGTTTTGAAATCAGATCTAGGATTGTTGTGGCCCGTACGCGGCCTGTGCAGCTAGTAGCTGATTCCGACAGCGAGGAGGCTGGTGTGGTGCTGCGCCAGCAGCCTGTGCAGCTGGCACTCGAGTAGGACAGTGAGGAGGCTGGAGAAGATGTGGTGCCAGAGGCGGGAATTCAGCCAGGGCCTTCAGAACCTCCGGAAGCTCTTTTAAGTGAAGAGGAAGAAGAGGAGGAGCCTTTTCTCGATGCACAGGCGCGCAGAGCTGCCAAAAGGCAGGAGTGGCTCCTCAGGAGGAGGTCTCCTCGAGAGTAAGGCTTGGGGCTAATTGGCCACTCCCTTAGCCTATTTAAGGAGGAATGCCGACTGAAGCAATTTGCAGGGAACAACTTCGTTCACATATCTTCGTGTCTTGTCTTGCTTATTTTATCAGCTTCCTGCAAATTGCTTCTGGGCGTTCTGCCAACCACAGTAAGCTTTCAGTTATTATTCTTTGAATTCTTGGCGGCTGTTAATGCAGTTAATTAACAGCCGTTGTTGTAAAAGATTGGTTTATTCAGTAAACTAAGGTTTGAACAGACTTTGTGTGTGCTGCTATGTTCTTTAGGGTCCATAGCTGGGGCAGAACAAGGATTGTTCCAACAGAATTAGCAAACTTTGCTCCTCCTGCCCTTGTGGTTCCTTCTGGAGTTATGCCACTGCCCCAATTTCTCTGGCCAGCAAGCCCCAATCCCTTGTGGGGGGCTCCTCATCCAGGGTGATGCCTCTGAGCCCGTCCTGGAGGCTGCAAAGCCAGGGGAGCAGGCAGTTTGCCTGAACACAACAGGACACAAAGGGAAGAATGGAGGCTGCAAAGCGACACAAATAGCAACTCTTTTCAGGAAAGCGTGCTGCGCCATCCGAGGAGGCGCCCGCTGCCCGCTTTCGCTGCCCGTTGCTGGCGATGCTTTCTATTCTTTCCCTCCACAAAAAAAGCAACTTGGCCTAGTTTTTCGCCGCTCGGGAAGGAAAGTGGTTTGCTTTTAATTACTGAAATTGCCTCTTTGTGTGTGGCCTTTATTTTCCTCCCTCTTTCAATCAAGAGGAGGAGGAGGAGGAGGAGGAGGAGGCAGCTAAGGCTGGTTAAAATAGGGTTAGCTGTAATGGGAAAGCAGCTAAAGAGGTGGCAGGTTGGCCCAGCAGCCTTCTGCAAGCATCCTTATGCAAGACACCCACTAGTCTTAAAAAGGCCAGGCCAGCAAGGGGCTCTTTTCGCACATGCTAAAGCCAAGAGACTGTTATCGCATACGTGATTGGCACGCTATCTCCAAATAAATCAAGGTTACGACTTGAAGGGAAGTCTCGATTAGTCTCACATGCTAAACCACCAATTATCTAGGCCAATGTTTCTCAAGCTTCAAGGCCTCAGTGGCTAAGACACTGAGCTTGTCGATCAGAAAGAGTCGGCAGTTCGAATCCCTAGTACAGGTCTCCTGCGGGAGCAGGGGGGGGGTTCGACTAGATGACCTCCAAGGTCCCTTCCAACAATGTTACTGTTAAAAACCCCCCAGAGCTGGCTGGGGAATTCTGGGAGTTGAAGTCCACACATCGAGGAGAGAATCAACCTGGCAATAAGGAGGAATTTTCTGATAGTGAGAACAATTAACCAAATGGAACAGAAGTTGCCTTCAGAAGTTGTGGGAGCTTCATCACTGGAGGCTTTCAAGAAGAGACTGGATGGCCATCTGCCAGAAATGGTGTAGGGTTTGCTTGGGCAGGGGGTTGGACTAGATGACCTACAAGGTCCCTTCCAACTCTCTTAATCTGTTAAAAGCCACTGAGCATGGCTACATTAAGAGGGTAGCACTCTTCTGCCAGGGTTTTCACACGTAAAAGACACGTTAGGTGCCAGCAGGATTCCCTGGTTGTAAGGCTACAAGTTCTGGGCTGCAGAAAGCCAGAGGACCAATAGATGGCAGCAAAGCGTTTGGTTTTTCTGCAGCTCTTTGCTGCCATCTCCTGGTCAGTCTAAGGTAAAGGTTCCTCTCGCACGTATGTGCTAGTCGTTCCCGACTCTAGGGGGCAGTGCACATCTCCGTTTCAAAGCAGAAGAGCCAGCACTGTCCGAAAATGTCTCCGTGGTCATGTGACAGCATGACTCAACGCCAAAAGCGCACGGAACGCTGTTCCCTTCCCACCAAAGGTGGTCCCTGTTTTTCTACTTGCATTTTTTACCTGCTTTCGAACTGCTAGGTTGGCAGAAGCTGGGACAAGGAACGGGAGCTCATCCCATTATGCAGCGCTAGGGATTTGAACCGCTGAACTGCCGACCTTCCGATCGACAAGCTTAGCCACTGAGCCACCGCATCAGTCTAGCAACATGCAAAACTGCTGCTTATCCACTCCCATCCTTTTAACAAATGCCTGGGCTCCTCTATGGGGGACACAAGGGTCCAAGAATTGACCATATCCAGATCTGAGTGAAGTCCCAGATGAGTCCTGAGTGCGTTTAAAACCCAAAATGTTCCCAGGGCGAGTCAAAATTGATTCCAGGTGATCAGGAAAGAAAATTACTATAAAACTGAGATACATTTTTCCTTCTTAGCTTAAAGATGTGCCGCAAATTGTTTTTTCCAGGCTGAGAGAAATCTCTATTTTTGGGTGCAAAAAAAAAAATGTGATAGGAGGGGAGACTCCACAACGTGATTCTGTACAATGTAAAAACCGAATCCAAATGTCGAAATTGAAGGACATGAATTGTAACTCGAAAAGCTTTGCTGTATAAAGTTTGCAAAACAGGCTTTCAAAGTGTATTATCTTTTATACGACAGTAATATAAAACCCTGCACTACTGCTTATTATTATTATTATTATTATTATTATTATTATTATTATTATTATTATTATTATTATTATTATTATTATTATTATTTAGTGAGATTCACAGCCTTTGAGGCTGGTTAATAGCTCAGCAGCTCGAGTCCTAACCAAGGACCTAGGAACTGTTAAGGTATCGTCGGAGGATGTAAGCTGTTCCGAGTAAGGTGGTTTTTTGTAGAGTCAAAATGTTCAAGTCCGGCAAATTTAGAATTTCTAAATAGCGGGGTAACCCTTTGGGTATTGCTCCGAGGGCTCCAATTCCCAAAGGGTTACCCCGCTATTTAGAAATTCTAAATTTGCCGGACTTGAACATTTTGACTCTACAAAAAACCACCTTACTACTACTACTACTACTACTACTACTACTACTACTACTACTACTACTACTTCTTCTTCTTCTTCTTCTTCTTCTTCTTCTTCTTCTTCTTCTTCTTATTATTATTATTATTATTATTATTATTATTATTATTATTATTATTATTATTATTATTATTATTATTGATATAGAGATGCAGCTAAAGCAGAAACAAGTTGATCTGGGTTCGTTCCTCTCAATTAAATTATTTCATTTCCAAACGAAACCCAGCTAATCTCAATAGAGCTTTCCTTTCTTTTTCCCCTACTTTTCCAAAAAAAAAAATTGCTTTTTTTTTCCTCCTCCTCTTCCTCCTCCTCATTCAAGAAGCTATAAATCTTTGGATTGTCTTCGGCTTTTATTCTGTGTTGCCATTCAGAACCTGAATTGCTTTTCATTCAAGTCAACTGTCTGGGGCTGCATTTACAGAGAGAGAAAAAAAAAGACCAATTTAGACCTCTTAAGCATCGTAGAAAAACAGGACAAATTTCCTTTTTCTGATCACCACTGTGCTGAGTTGCCAGCAAGCATCTTCTCTCATCCTTGGAGCACTCTGTCCTTGAAAATAATCGGAAAATTGGATTTTTTGGGGGGGCGGGAAGAGTAGTTATTTTTTGTATGGGATTACGGTGACCTTGACTTCTTCAAAATGGTCTGCGACTCTTCAAGCAACAGAAGCTGACAAAAGAACCTCCATTTCTCATCCTATTTATTCCGTACCGATGAAGATGCTTGGTTGGAAGTCATCATACAGGGAGAAAAACCGATCGGTTCAACAATGCATCAAGATCATCTCTTGTGCAAGGGCAGATTTTGAACCCGCTACCGTCCCAAGTCTTCCACGGTCACGAAATAAGCCCAAGATTGAAAAATCAGATGCTTGTCAGATGTTACATCTTTTCTATCCTGCTCTAAGGGGTGGAGAGTTGGTCCACTTGAAGAGACCAGAAGCATTGGAAGTTTACAGGCGATTGTTACGTATAAACTGGATTGACAAAATCAGAAAGGAGGAGGGGAAAAGCCGCCTGGAAAAGCCAAGAGAAATCATCAAAACCATTTTAAAAAAAGCAAAAAAGTTAGAATATTTCGGACATGGGATGCGACACTTAGAAAAAAATACGGCATCCTTCACTTAATCCTCCAAGAAAGATTGAAGGCAAACGAAGTCCAGGCAGAAGAACATCATGGCTCCAAAATCTAAGGGACGGGTTTGGACAGAACTCAGCAGCTGTGGGAACTTCATCATTGGAAGCTTTCAAGAAGAGACTGGACTGCCGTTTTTCAGAAATGGCGTAGGGCAGGGGTCAGCAACCTGCGGCTCTGGAGCCGCATGTGGCTCTTTCACCCATCTGCTGCGGCTCCCTGTCACTCAAAATTTGCGTCACAACCGCCAATGTGAGACACCCGCTGGCACGCGATTTATTGAGCTTTTCAACCCCTGGTAGGCCAACCAGGGATAAATCTGAGAAAAGAAAAGTTTCAGAAGAAAACAGAAGGTTTAATTCAACTACATATGCTTGTTTTGTGGCCGCTCAAGAAATAGTCAGGCACGGGAAGAGTTTTGTGGCTCCCGGTGTTTTCTTTTCTGTGTGAAATGGGAGTGTTTAAGGTTGCAAACCCCTGGTGTAGGGTCCCCAGCTCGGGCGAAGATGGGGGGTTGGACTAGATGACCTACAAGACCCCTTCCAACTCTTGTCAATCTGTAAAGCCAAGCTGGTCACCTGCTAGGAACCCGTAAGAGTTGGGAAAGCGCTCGATAGCTGCTTTCTGCAAAGAGGAGCTAACAGACCTGGTTTTAATCAAGGTGGGTTTTGCAACCCAATTTGAATTTTAACTGCTTTATTATTATTTTTCTAGCATTATCTGCCTTCTGCTTCTTCTGTTTGTTTTGCAAACAGAGCCACTTGAATGACTGGCTGGAATGAGAAAAAAAAAAAGCAGCAGGCTGGACAGTATATTCCTCTGCAAGATATCAAAATGACTTTCTTCACTTGTAGCCAGAAGCTAAGAACAATTCAAGTCTCTTTTCTTGGACACTCTAAAATGGGGGGGGAATAAATGCTGGCAGACAAGGTGAAGGCCTGTTGAGGCCGTAAAGCTTTTCTAATCTTTTTTTCGAGGTTGCGTTCCTTTAAACAAAGTTGAGTCACGTCAATTTCTTCCAAAGGTGGTGGATTTCGCCATGTAACCAAAATTATGCCGCTTTTTAATTCTCGACCCTCTCGCCTAGCTCCTTAGGAAAACAAAAGCAGCTTCCCTTCATGATTTAAGATAGCTTGTTTGTCTTTTCGTTTACAAGCAAGCAGGCACAAAGCCGGAGATGGCATAACACACGCAATAATTGTTATATTGCAGCGACTCCGTTCCCAGCATCCTCCAACCTGTTTACAAAAAAAAATATTGTTTTATACAATATTGTGCTGGGAAATGATGGCTCTTTTTCTGTCGCTTCTCTCCCCTCCGCTTCACCCCTAGCATCTTTGACCGACAAACGTACAATTACCCGACCCCTCCAGGCATTGTAGAGAGATGGCCGATGTGGCATCACCGGGGAGGAGGAGGAATTTCGGTTCCTTCTGCTGAAAACTTGGAATCCAGGGGTGGGCTGCTGGGGGTTCGCAGGGGTTCGGGAGAACCTGTAGCTAAGATTCTGTGCAGTTCGGAGAACCCCCAAATCCCACTCCTGGCTGGCCCTTCCCACCACACCCCTCCCCTCCCAGGAGTCCCCACCTGGCCCATTTTGAATGCAGGTAAGTAAGTGCACGGCGCATACAGAGACTCTGGGAGGGTGAAAAACAGGCCTACCGGAAGTTCAGGCTTCCATTCAGGCCGCCAGAAGGGCCTCCGGAGTCTGGGGAGGCCGTTTTTGCCCTCCTGGAGGCGCGAGGAAAAGCCTCTGGAGCCCGGGGAGGGCAAAACACACACAGGAGGTTGACTAGGCCACGCCCACCCAGCAACCAGGCAGAGAACCCCTTGCTAAAGATTTTGAAGCCCATTCCTGATGGAATCCCAACTGTTTCCCAGTCTGACTGTTACTACCGGTAGTAATGTTAAGACACTCTCTTTTCTTTGTAAAGGAAAAGTAAGTAGCATTTTAAGATGAGGGAGGGATAAGGATCAGGGAGGGGCAGGATTGGACTATGATCCTCCAAACGAAATAAAACATTCTTTGAATTAAGTTCAACTCTTTCAAAGCTTTACGGATACATCGAGGCAAAGCTGGGGTTTCTTGGCTTTGGCACAGATTCAGAATACAACACGGGCAATTTTTTTTGTTTTAATTTATTATTTATTAGAAAATTTATACTAGCGCCTATTCGCACGGGGCGACTCAAGGAGGCTCACAGGGGTAGAAAGTCCTCAACTTACGACTGTAGCCGAGCCCAGAATTGTGGGTCGTTAAGTTGCTCTGGCTAAATAGGTCACTATAAGACCGCGCCCCGATTTTACCAACGTTTTTGAGGCGGACATTAAAGGGAAGGCTACGGTTGTTGAATGAATGGTGTGGTCATGAAGGAAACCCGTTGTATCCAATTGGTGGAGAAGGGGGTTGCTGGAAGTATTCCCCTATTTATGGCAAAGCAGGTCATAAATTGCATAAATCACGTGACTGTAGGAGACTGCAAAGAGGGTGCAAAAATGCTGCCCCGAATTCCCTGTAATTTTCCCTTTCCAAAAATTAACCTCTATGCCAGTTACAGCTACGTTAAGTACAGTTAAGACACTGTTCGGCTTTCGAGGCCCAGCTAGGGACAAGAATGAGAATGAGACACTGAAAAATTAAGCTGCGTAGGCCAGTGGTGAAAGCTAAAATTTGTTACTACCGGTTCTGTGGGCGTGGCTTGGTGGGGTGGGTGGGTAATGTGACTGGGTGGGCGTGGCCAATTTTTGTTTTTTAACTTTTAAAACCATTTTTTCTACAACCTCTTCGGCGAAGAGGTTGTAAAAAAATGCTTTCAAAAGGCTCTGATGATCCCAGCGGAGTTGCCTGATCGGCAGAGGCTTTTTTTTTTCTTGTAAAAGCCTCTGCCGATCAGGCAACTCTGCTGGGATCGTCAGAGGCATTTAAAAGGAAAAAAAGGGTTTTTTTCTTTTAAATGCCTCTGACGATCCCAGCTGAGCCGCGCAATCATCAGAGGCTTTTTTTTTTTACTTTTAAAAGCATTTTTTTGGAAGAGGTTGTAGAAAAAATGCTTTTAAAAATAAAAAAAAAAGCCTCTAATGATTGTGCGGCTCAGCTGGGCATGGGGGAGGGGCAGGGATTTTTGCTACCGGTTCTCCGAACCACCCGCCTCCATCGCTACCGGATTGGGCGATCCGGTCCGAACCGGGAACATTTCACCCCTGGTGTAGGCCCATGGCAACGAGGTGAAGTAAAGGTGTTGACTTTTCGTTTTTAAATTGCAATGACAGGCGTCTTATTCAAGGAAGAGCTGACCGAAACAGCACTTTTATTCGCCTTAATTATCCCACTGTGCCAAAGCTCAACAGTGACCCTTAGGGGACAGAAGAAGCATTTTCACTGAGGGCTCCATGGTGCTCTCTGACCCTGGTTTGTTTCCTTACAGGCGTTTCATGGCTCAAACTAGGTTAACATCACTCAGCTACCTAGAATTGAGTCACGAAACGTCTGCAAGAAAGCAACCAAGCTCAGAGAGCACCAAGGACCTCAGTCCTCCTCCTCCTTTCTCCTCCTCTATGCACACCCCTCTAGCACTGATGATATTACCTAGTTGGGTCTGCAAGAAAATAACCAAGCTCAGAGAGCACTGAGGACCCCTTATATAATTATTTATTTGTTTATTTAGAAGACTTATTGCTTTTTGTTCCATCAATCTGTCCTTCCAGGACATTATCCTTAATAGAGCTGGAAAGAATCATAACAGATTAGACCAGGGATCAGCAACCCACAATGTGGCAAGGAGCCGCATGTGGCTCCTTCATCCCTCTGCTGCGGCTCCGTCACCCAAAATATGTGTCACAACCGCCAATGTGCGACACCCACCGGCACACAATTTATTGAGCTTTTCGACCCCCCGGTAGGCCAACCATGGATAAATAAGCTTTTTTTATATACATAGCATAAAGGTAAAAAACGATATATGCAGTGTTATCTTCATTTTAGACGTCAAAAGGGTTTTGTGGCTCCCGGTGTTTTCTTTTCTGTGGGAAACGGGTCCAAATGGCTCTTTGAGTGTTTAAGGTTGCTGACCTCTGGATTAGACTGTGGTCGGATGACAAGGTCAATTTATTCTTGACTGCTTCTGAAGAACCCGCTGTGTGGGCTCCATCACTGGACGTTTTGAATTAAAGGTTGATCGATCAATTCTTTGGAGGGGAGTTGAGAATTCATACCCTGGGCAGAGGGTTGAACCAAAAGACTTCAAGCCTCCTGGTTCTATGAATCAGACACCCTTTGTCTGCAGGAAGTAACTCACGTGCCACTAAGAATCAGGAACTACCAATAAAGGAGAATATTTGTAGCTCAGGGGTGAAATGAGAGGTCCTTGGTGGTCTCCGAGCTTGCTTGTTTTCTTGTAGACGTTTTATTACCCCAGCTAGGTAACATCATCAGTGCTAGAAGAGAATGGGGATTTGTGAAATGGATGAGAAGAGAAGAAGAGGACGAGGAGGAGGAGGGCTGTGGGGTCCTTGATGCTCTCTGAGCTTGGTGGTTTTCTTGCAGACATTTTTTTACCCAACTAGGTAACATCATCAGTGTTAGAAGGAAATGAGGGTTTGTGGAGTGGAGGAGAAGAGGAGAAGCGCTGATGTTATCAGTTAGGGTAATGAAATGTTTGCAAAAAAACAAGCAAGCTCAGAGAGCACCAAGAAACAGGAACTAAACAAGAGTCAAAATGAAAGCATATCTTTCAAGAATTGATTCCAGATGTTGCCAGGGCTGCAATTTCCTCCAGTTCCCAGCTACCACGCTCATAGTTCCAAACACTAATATCTAGAGCAGGGGTGCCCAAACCTAGCAACTTTAAGACTTGTGGACTTCAACTCCCAGAATTCCCCAGTCAGCCATGCTAAGCTGGGGAATCCTTGGAAGTTGAAATCTACAAAAGTCTTAAAAGTGCCAATTTTGGAGACACCTGATTTACAGGATAACAGGCTGAAGACAGCTGGACGTCCCATGACTCTGTTGGGAGTTAGTTCTCCCATCTGAAGAAAATGCAGACCGGGGTCACATCACACATGATTTAGGCAGTTTATTCTATAAATAAACTCGGGTTTGCACAAAACCCGAAATCAGAAATCACAGTTTCCATACCTTAATGAGCGAGTCTCACACAATGTGCTGGGACAAAAACCAATTGCTTAGTGCAACGTGTGAAGCCCAATCATATCCTTGGTTAGAGTTCAGTGCAAGCATATACCACAGATACATCCCATAATATACACCCAGACCAGCCAATTTATAAGGAAGCGATCCAACGTCGGAGAAATTGCTGATGGTACAATATTTACAACTCGTTAGGTATCAAGGGATCATCCAGAAACTACTACTACAGCCATTTCAATTCTTTGGGCTCAGCGGGGAATCTATATGACTGCATTTTGACTGTAAATGCAGCATTTGCAATATGTAACATAAATTTAATCTATCAGAGAGGAGACAATAAGATCAGCAATGTCGTAGAAAAATGAGGAATTTAAAAGGGCCATGAAATCATTGTAGTGCAACACAAGGAGCAGCTGCATAACTTGGAAGCTTTCTCTGACAAAATGCAAATCTTTGACTTGAAAATGATCACTGCATTCAGATCTGAAATATTTCCAGTGTTTGATCTGATCACTCTTTTTTCTTTCTTTCTTCTTCTTCTTCTTTTTTTTTTTTTTTTTACCAAAAATCATTGGTAAAAACAACATGAGGAAATCTAGAAATCCAATGTAATCAAGATTTGGGGGAAATAATTTAATTTTGAAGCAAGCACGGCTCCTGATCAACATTTGCGAAATGTTCATTCCACCAATTTGTGGGAGCCACACATTACTTGGGTGAAGAAAACAAAAAAATTCCAGTCATGTCAGAGGCAGCCAACCATCTCACCGATGAAAAGAGGGAGGGGAAGATAATTTTCGTTATTTCACAACAAATAATGTACAACATATTACGAGAGAATTCCCTCCCCCACCGCCAAAAGCTGGCAACGGGACGTTCAGGCCGAATTCCAATTTCAAAGTCATTCCGACACATGATGTCCATGATTTTCAGCAGCAATAAAAGAGGAATAATGTTACTGCAGTGGGGTCATTTCTTTGCAGACATTAAGACAAGGCAGCAAATTAACAGGCTGCCAACAGAAAGATGCTGAAAGTAGCAATTGGTCAACCCAAAGAACATGTGATAAAACAAAACTTTAAATTTCAACATGGGAGACATTTTTGGATGGCCAGATAACATCTCTTGGGTTATAAATTGATTGACATCTTGGTCCATTAAACAAGAAAATCTCCTCCTTAAAGGAATTCACTCCTTGGTAGTGAATAACAGGAAAACTGAATTCAAAATCATGGCATTTGACAAAACCCGGTATCTAATTTTTTAGGGGGAAACAATCTTACATGAAAAGCTATCAGAGTGATAGTCTGGTTCAACTTGGCATCATTGTTCTGTCATCGTACAGAATAAACACCAGTTCCAATTAATTCTCTTAGCCGTTAAGATCAGCCGTTCAGACTGAATCCAAAAACTGATCTCCCTCCCGAAGACCTAAGAATCCAATCCGTTTCACTGATATTGGAAGCTCAAAAATTACCTTGATATTACCAAGTCTACTGAAAGCTATTATCTATTATCTACTTACGGTGCAGGGAGTCCACGTTTTTTGCCTAGAAAATTTATCAACGTTTTCTGAAAGGTACTCAATTTCTCCTCTTGCTGGTTTTTTCCCAGCTGTGCTAAATTTTGGGATTCCTGAAACCATGGATTCATACAAACAAAATGAAATGTTTCCGTCCCACCAAACTCATCCAATTCAAGCAGGGACTTCTGAAAGTCTTTGAGGTTTGCACCACACCTACAAATCTTCCTTTGTCAGGCAGCCATTCACCTCTTAGTCCTGCTTGCCCTCCCGCCACTGCCGGGAGCCTTCATTCCAGGCTACGTACACAAAAAGAGCAAGGACAACGTGCACAGCAACCACGGCCACAATTGCAGCATAAAAGTAGCTGTCTCTATTGGACATTCCAAAGATACCTGGAAAGCAACAACGAAAAGACAAAAACGATGAAAACTTACATATGAGTACAACAGATTAATAAAGAACACGTACTCTTCCATGTTTTGTTAATTGAAGATTGTGACGTATGTAAAACATGTCTAATGTTCCCCGATTTCTTATAAATAAGAACTTAATTATAAAATTCTTTTATCATTCAAAAAAGAACAGCTGCTTAACACCGTGTAATAAGGTATACATTCTTTATGTTTTAATAAGAGACCACAATGAAATGATTCTCAGCCTTGGCAACTTTAAAGATGTGTGGATTTCAACTCCCAGAATTCCTCAGCCAGTATGAAGTCAACACATCTCCAAGTTGCCAAGCTTGACAAACACTGCTGGAATATATTGACCCAGAGAGATGTAGTTAAAAGAAATGTTAGTATAAAAGACAGACAATTACCTTCAAATATATACGCCTTTGTTGAGAAATACAATCCAATCGGTAACATAATCATTAAAGCTGTGAAGAACAGCATTGTCCTTAGAGTTGAGGCTAATGAAACTTCACTTCTACCAAAAAAAGTCAGAACAAAGAAAAAGAATTATGTTTTCAAAAAGAGCAGGGCAATAGCTTTAGAAAGGAATATTTTAATTTTGTAAAGTATTACCAAGAAATTGGGTTGAATCGTTGCTCTAGTTATCATCTACCATAGATTAAAAAGTTTTAAGGCAATTGTGGTGGGTTTTTTTTTTTGCGGAGCAAATTAGTTTGAATCAATGCTGGGTTTTGAGATGTCTACGTATCTAATTGCATTATTTCCAGTAAAGATACTTGTTTCGCTTAAGTTAGGCAAACCTTTTATTTATACCAAAATCAACTGACACAGCCAATCTTGAATTTTAAAACCTACAGGAATCAATGTCAGAGATATCTATATCTATATCTATATCTATATCTATCTATCTATCTATCTATATATAATATTTATATTTTGCTGATAAATAAAGGGAGACTAGTATAGATCTATTTCAAGCTATTTAGCTCTCATCAGCTAGCCATACCCAAGTAAGGGTATGTATGTGTGTGTGTGTATAATATAATATATATATATTTGCTTTCTTCTTTTGTCGTAGGTTTTTGTGTGTATTTTTCTTCAACCGGGTATTTTCCTACGTAACCAAGTCTGCAGCCATAGCTCAGTGAAATCACACCCACTATCCTAGGCTTCATCAGACAGCAAGCAAGCATTTTGCTGCGTTTTGGGAGACTAATATAGATCTATTTCGGACTGATTGGTCCTCATCAGTTAGCCACACCCTTATCATATATTCCCTCCCCATAGAGGCTAAGTATTTGTGTGTGTGTGTGTGTGTGTGTGTGTGTGTGTGTGTGTGTGTGTATTTTCTGTGGTTTTCGCGGGTGTTTGTATGTAGGTCTTTGGTTATTCGGGTCTTCTCCCACGTAAAATTTCCAATTTTACGTGGGAGAAGACCCGAATAACCAAAGACCTACATATATATATATATATATATATATAAAGTGTTTTTCTGTTGAAGCACCTGGTCTACTCCAATATGAGAGGGAGCATACTGCTTCCCTTTCACCTTTCAGCTCCACTCCAGGAGCCCTCAGGCAGTCGCTTTCACTGCAAACTATTTTGTATCAAATTTATATTTTGCTGATAAAGAAATCAATGTATGTGTGTATAAACTACACACACACACACACATATATAAAATTACTCAGAAAATCCCATATAATTGAAAATATATAGAAAATATTCAGAATACCATAACCTAAATTGTCCTAAATTTTTTAATTTTGGCTGTTCACCGCCCTGAGTCCCTTCTGGGAGAAGGGCGGTATACAAATTAAATTAATAAATAAATAATAAATAAATAAATTGCCTGGGATAATTGCTAATTTTCCACTCTTCCTTCCAAGCAACCTAACCCTCCGTCCCCTATGAGGAAGAAGCCCAGATATGCGGGGGGGGCAGCGGGGGGAGACCCTCCATTTTGAACCAGGGACCCAAATTAATTCCTCCTTTCCTGCCCCCCCCCCCGGGCTGAAGATTCCCCCCCCCAGCCCCAAGAGCGGCTCCCCCCGGACGGCTCCCCGTCCTCACCGGGCCTCGGGGGGCGAAAGCGCGTTGAGCGCCGCCTTCTCGTAGCGCTCCATGGCCGAACGGCGCCTCCTCCTCCTCCTCCTCCTTTTCCAGCCCTCGAGGAGGACGCGAAGGAAGCCCCTTCCGGTCAGCTGACCGCGCCTCGCGCCGGCCTCTCGGCTCGTCGCTCGTCACGTGACCCGAAGATGGCGCGCATGAAAAGAGAGAGAGAAAAAGGAGATTCTCCCCTGGCATGGAAATTCCTAGAGAGGCTATTTATATCTTCGGCATAGAGACGGAGCGCCAGAGCGTCTCCAATGCCTCTCTCTCTCTCTCTCTCTCTCTCTCTCTCTCTCTCCAAAACCTGTTGTCATGGTGAAGGGTGGAATTCCAGCTTCCATAGTTTCCCAGCCAGGCTGGGGATGATGGGGCTTGGAGTCTAAAGGTGTGATTGGAAGCAGCAAGCTCCTGTTTTGCTGAATACGATCATCATCATCATCATTTCAGTGTTATAATAAAATTAAGTTTATATGCCACCCAATTTCCCAGAGACTGACCGTATAAATAAATGGTTATAAATGACTGATACAATTTGCCATCCGGGCAGATGAATGCAAAATTGCTTTTTAAGTCTGGCATTGAATTTCTTAGGATGTGCAATTGGGATAACCTTTTAAGCACCCCAAACAGGAAGCTGCCAGAATTTCCTGTTGCTAAGCAGAAATAAACAAAATTATGTTGTTAAAGAGAGTCGTGCCAATTTCAGGATCTTTTGTTGCCACAGCTAAGTAAATCACTGCGGTTGTTAAATGACTCATGCGGTCATTAAATGAATCCGGCATCCCTCGCTGAATTTTGCATGTCAGGACAGTCACAAATGGTGATCGCATAATCCCAGGATGCTGCATTGTAAATTCTTGCCAAGTTGCCAGGTGCCTAAACATGATTGCCTGACCATGGCGATTCAATGGCAGTTGTAAGTGTGAGGACCGATTTAAGTGGCAACTTCAAACAGTCACTAAATAAATAATTGTAAAGTCGACCATTACTGTATTCATTTTGAAGGAGAAGGGCAGAGAAAGGGTATCAGCAAAAACACAGACTGGCTATGATGTCTCCAAGATTTGGGGACATATAACTTACAATTGAACTTACAAGAATGGAGGCCTTTGAACTCTGGTGCTGGAGAAGATTCCTGCGAGTCCCTCGGACTGCAAGGCGATCCAACCAGTCAGTCCTAGAGGAGATCAACCCTGACTGCTCTTTAGAAGGCCAGATCCTGAAGATGACCAAACTCAAATACTTTGGCCACCTAATGAGAAGGAAGGACTCCCTGGAGAAGAGCCTAATGCTGGGAACGATTGAGGGCAAAAGAAGAAGGGGACGGCAGAGAACGAGGTGGCTGGATGGAGTCACTGAAGCAGTCGGCGTGAGCTTAAATGGACTCCAGAAGATGGTAGAGGATAGGAAGGCCTGGAGGAACGTTGTCCATGGGGTCACGATGGGTCAGACACAACTTTGCAACTAACAACAACTTTCATTTTAATAAATGTGGCTCTCTACAGCAGTAGAAAGAATCTCTCCTGAGATCTCCATTGCAAGAAATCCATCCATCAATATGTCCTCCTTTGGACTTGTCCATGGTGCTGATCTCTGTTTATCAACAAACATGGCATTGTAGCCAGAGAAGTCATTGGAATTAGAAGTATGTACTCCAAAGCCAGTGTGAAACTTAGGGTTCCCTTTGGACTCACAGTTCCTGCTTAAGGAACAGTGGCAGCCTAAATCTATGCTATATACTAGTTGAGCTGATTTTCCTGCTCATGGCCATTCACATCTTAGTCACCTCTCTTAGTTGGACTCCTGTAATGCATTCTACTAGGTCTTTCCCTTGAAGACCAACTGAAAGCTGCAATGGGCCCAGAATGCAGCAACATGGGTAGTAAAAGGCACATCTTGATAACTGTATAGAAGGCCACCATGTCATGGGATTCACTAGCTGATATGTTTCTGAGTGCAACTCATAGTACTGGTTATCATTACTGAGCACACAGTTAATTTATTCATGGTCTATCTCACTAATTTTCACAGGGTGAGCATGCTCCAGATCCCCTCTTAAAAAGCACATCAAGTCAAGCTTTGCAACTGACGTTTTTTAAAGACTGTGTCATCTAATGGAGCATTTCCCAACCTTGATGACTTTAAGTTGTGTGGACTTCAATTCCCAGAATTGAACTCCTGTTAAATAGGGGTTAATTTCCACCATCCACTTGTTCTGCTTTTTAATTGAGGCTGTTTAAGACACAGTGGCAACATTTCTGGCTGAGAATGAGAACAGAAATTAGTCTGGTAATTGTTTTAGGGAAAATGAATGTATGGAATACCCAGGTGTCAATTGCAAACTTGGACACAATCCCAGCACCGATTTTCCTTGAAAGATTATGAACTATAAAATGTACATTATGAAGCTCTCACATTGCCTTGGCTCCTTAAAAAGACTTGTTGTGTTTTGTTTTGTTTTTTAATACAGCAAATGAGGAAAATCTTTACATGTATTCAAAGTACTTAGTTAACTTCATTTAAGTAATTTAAATTCATCTGAACATATAAATTTATGATATCTAATTCATTCAGAGGTGAAATGCTCCCGGTTCGGATCGGATCCAAGAATGTGATTTTGTGTTGCAGAGACTCTGTGAAAATTTGGAGCAGCGAAGCAAAATTGCAACCTCAGCCTGATTTACAATACATATCTCTGCCCACAGAAATAAGATGCATTAAATCATGAACAATCTTACAGCATGGGATTCGACCCTTAATTTATTGCTCTTCAACCATACGCACTAATGAGATCTTTAAAAAAAAAAAAATCAAATGCAAAACCATTTAGCCCATCTTCCAATCTTCAACACCACTAATTAAATATGCTTGCTATTGAAACAAAATGCGTTGGGAGAACCTTGAACAATTATGTTTTATAGCAGGGAATTTTAATAAAACACCATGTTTTCAGCTGCTGCTCCAATTTTTTAGAATTTCCCACGGGACAAAAGAAATGCACAGAGTAACTCATCAGGCGGGTCATAAATTAGTCAGAAAGTGGGGAATAATATTATTCACAAGCCAACCCGAGATTTCACCACAACTGGCAAATTAAGGATGATCCAATAGCATTTATAATGGGTGAAAAAAATAGATTCCACTATAGGTGGACAATCCTTTTGTTTCTTTTGTTAGAAAGAAAAACAAACATCTTTTCATGCATCCAATTATCGTATATGGAGATTCTCAGTCATTCAAGTTGTGGTTGTCCCAAACATGTTTTTTTTTTTTTTTTGAAGAGGCAACTGGACTTTCTGGTTTTTCTTTGAAGATGTTTCACTTCTCCATCCAAGAAGCTTCTTCAGTTCTGGCTGGATGGTGGGGAATGGAAGGATTTATATTCCTTGCAGACAGTTGGTCATTTGCATTCCTTTTAGAGAGCCGTTGAGGCCTCTTGGAGGTTTATCTGTGTCCTCAGGGTCACCTGAGAGGTGCAAATGGGTATGGAGCCTTCTTGCAACTGCTGAAAGGACTGTGTTGTAGAGTGGAGATAGATAATGTGGTATCCTTCCCCCTCTGTTGAGAGAGGGGCTGTTCAATTTTGACCTAGATGGCCTCTTTGACCCCTCTTTCAAACCAGCGATCCTCTCTGTCCAAAATGTGGACTTTTCTGTCTTCAAAAGAATGGCCTTTGTCTTTTAAATGCAGATGGACTGCTGAATCTTGTCCTGATGGGTTTGTTCTCCTATGTTGTGCCATGCGTTTGTGAAGTGGTTGTTTTGTTTCCCCAATATACAGATCTGCAGTACAATGCATGTTCTTCTTGGATTGTGGTCTTCAGCCACCATTCTCATGTACAGTACTGTATGTCTGTAATGTCACTTTTTTCAGGGCCATAGTAACTTTGGTCACTAAATGAATTGTTGTAAGACCTCTCTTAGGTCTCTCAAAGGTTCGAGAAGCAGTGGTCCAACGTGCATGTTAAAAGCTGGCCATGCCACTCTTTCAGCAGTAGATTGACCACATTTATTTAAACCCGTTAGAGCAACCCAAAAGGGACACGGTGGCTCAGTGGCTAAGACACTGAGCTTGTCAATTGAAAGGTCGGCAGTTCAGCGGTTCGAATCCCTAGTGCCGCATAATGGGGTGAGCTCCTGTTCCTTGTAGCAGCTTCTGCCAACCTAGCAATTCGAAAGCACATAAAAAATGCAAATAGAAAAATAGGGACCACCTTTGGTGGGAAGGGAACAGCGTTCCGTGCGCCTTTGGCGTTGAGTCATGCCGGCCACATGACCACGGAGACGTCTTTGGACAGCGCTGGCTCTTAGGCTTTGAAACGGAGATGAGCATCGCCCCCTAGAGTCAGGAACGACTAGCACATATGTGCGAGGGGAACCTTCACCTTTACGTTTTAGAGCAACCCAGTCCCTCCTTCCCCGAAAGCTTCCGAATCTCAGGAGGAAACATTTGCAAGGAATTGACAGACGTTTTCAGCTGCCAATGTTGAGACAATCCAATTAAGGGAATTCTTTATTTTCGCAGGGTGATTCGGAGAGATCGCTTGCCGAAGTGCAATTCCGTGAGGCTCCCGGGCGGGAGCTCTCAATTAGCATCTCGTCTTGGATAATGATACAGGCTGCAGAATCTTTCTAAGGCAACTCTCTCTCCGCTGTTTTGACGAGTGGCGCACGGCGGGATCGAGACTTCTCTTGGGCTGCACGAAATAGCAGGCCTGTCACACCGTCTACTCAGGAAGAGAAAGAGAAGGAATCCTTCAATCAAGGTATGCCTCCCCCAAACCCTCCCTTTTTGCAACTTCCAGACCTCCCGCCCACCCCCATCCCACCAAAAAACAGCTTTCCAAGTTCTCTGAACCACCCACCTCCATCGCTACCGGATCGGGCGATCCGGTCCGAACCGGGAACATTTCACCCCTGCTTCTGCAGTCACGACATAGAAGCCTAAGACTGAAAATCAGATGCTTGTCAGATGTTACATCTTTTCCATCCTGCTCTACGGAGTGGAGAGTTGGGTCTCTGACAGAAAGCCACTTGGAGAGACCAGAAGCATTTGAAATGTGGATTTACAGGCAGCTGTTACGTAGAAGCCGGGTTGACAAAATCAGAAAAGAGGAGGGGATAAGCCTCCTGGGAAAGCAGAGGGAAATTATCAAAGCCATTAAAAAGCAAAAAAGTTAGAATATTTCGGACATGGGATGCGACACTTGGAAAAAATACGGCATCCTTCACTTAATCCTCCAGGGAAAGATTGAAGGCAAACGAGGCCCAGGCAGAAGAAGAACATCGTGGCTTCAAAATCTAAGGGACCAGTTTGGACAAAATGCAGCAGCCCTTTTTCATGGGCTGTTGACAAAAATAGGATGGCCAACGTCTGATGACGGATATGGCACAAGAAGAAGAATGAAACATTCTGAAGACAGATAAACTTGGGTAGGCAAATTATTTTGGTGGCTGAGGATCTTGCTTACTGGTAATTTGAGGAGGGGAGATGATGACAATCTCTTCTTGAAAACTTCCAGTGTTGGAGCATTCACAAGTTCTGGAGGCAAGTTGTTCCACTGATTGATTGTTCTCCCTGTCAGGAAATTTCTCCTTAGTTCTAAGTTGCTTCTCTCCTTGATTAGTTTCCACCCATTGCTTCTTGTCCTGCCCTCAGGGGCTTTGGAGAATAGCTCAACTCCCTCTTCTTTGGGGCAGCCCTGAGATATTGGACCACTGCTATCATGTCTCCCTTATCATGTCTCCCCTATCTCTGGCTGCAATTTTTTTTTTCAATTGCAGCCAGCATGCAGCTTTTTGCTGTTGCAATTTCTGCCCCTCCTCCACTCCTCGATGCTCATTTGCAGGAATGAATTGTCACCTAAAAACACCAGAAAGAAAATTGTCTTCTTTCTTTCAAAACGCGGATCACATCACCCAAGACATGGCACTTCTATCTCTCCGCTAAAAGAGACAACACTCAAAAGAGGAAGAGATTCCGTAATCTGCAAAGTGTATTTGAAAAAAAAAGTGGGGGGGAAAGGAGAGGTGGGATTTCCTTCACTGCTTCTGCGGCTTGGCTGAAAGACTGTTCTGTGAAGAAGGAGAGATTTGTGAATGGGATGAGGAGAAAATGTGAATGGGGCAAGACGATCTATCGAATCCGTGCGGGTCACATCTAGCCAGCAGAATCTTCAGAGTCCTTAGCCAGCGAGGGAGAAAGCTGTTTGAGGGTGCCACCCCGTGGACTGAAGCAAGTAAAGCTCAAGGAAAATTTGAGGCTGGCATCAGGCGTGATGGTGTTTCTTTTTTTAAAAGTGAGCAGCGGTGAGCTTTCAGGCTTACAAGGAGAAGGTATGCGGGAGGAAATTGGGGCTGAGCAGGAGTGGCAAGGTGGATGGATGGATGGATGGATGGATGGATGGATGGGATGGGATTTATTTAATTATTTTAAATTTTACATTGCTGTTTTGTCTGTGTTTTTAAATAGGCTGTACACCGCCCTGAGTCCTTCGGGAGAAGGGCGGTATAGAAATAAAATTATTATTATTATTATTATTATTATTATTATTATTATTATTATTATTATTATTATTATTAGTGGTGAAATCCAAATTTTTTTACTACCAGTTCTGTGGGCGTGGCTTGGTGGGCGTGGTGTGGCTTGGTGGGTGTGGCAGGGGAAGGATACTGCAAAATCTCCATTCCCTCCCTTCTCCTGGGGGAAGGATATTGCAAAATCTCCATTCCCACCCCACTCTGGGGCCAGCCAGAGGTGGTATTTGCCAGTTCTCCGAACTACTCAAAATTTCCACTACCGGTTCTCCAGAACCTGTCAGAACCTTATGGATTTCACGCCTGGATGGGATGGGATGGGATGGGATGGGATGGGATGGGATGGGATGGGATGGGATGAGATGAAATGAGATGAGATGAGATGAGATGAGATGGTTGGATGGATGGATGGATGGATGGATGGGTGGGTGGGTGGGTGAATTGATGGAGGGGATGAGATGGTTGGATGGTTGATTGGATGGATGGATGGAATGGTGGGTGGGTGGATGGTTGGAGGGAGATGGGATGGGATGAGGGATGGATGGACTATCAAATCAAATCATTTTTGACTCCTAGAAACCACACAGATTTTCTCCATGATCATCCATCTCTAACCTGATCCTTGAGTACCCTAATGGTACATTCATTGCCACTGGAACCAAAATCCATCCACCTGGTTGCTAGCTGTCCTCTTCTGTTCTTCCTTCCACCTTTCCCAGCATGAAGAGCCCTTTTCATAGAGTCAGGTCTTCACATAATGGTGTAGATAAGGTCACCCAGGGTCAAGACCTCCAAAACCAACTAGGCTATGATTGAGAAAGGAGGAGATATCACCCTCGTCTCCTCCCTGCGGCCGTCTAACCATAACAGCAACCAAAATCCGGTTTCCACCAGCTGAAAGTTCTCTTTTCCAGAGCCGCCTGCCACAGCTGGCACCCTGCTCCCCCCCATACATGGCATCAGTTGAAAATGCAACAGTGTGTGTGTGTGTGTGAAAATGTGGCCTAGTCAGCTGTCAGACAATGGGGAGTTTTGCTACAGGACCAAATTTGGGCCGCTGTGAATGCAAACCTTAAGGCGAAGCGTTGGCTAGCGAAAGCTACGGGCTGGTCACATGGACCTCACCGCCTCTTCCTCCTCCTCAGTGGAGAAAGGACAGTGAGGCCATTTGTCTTCTTCCAGTGAGGCCTCTTCTTCCTCCCCCTCATCCTCCCCTCCTCCCTCCCCGTGCTCGCTTCCTGTTCCTTTGGCTGTTTCATGACGCATCAGTGGAGAATGCATTTCGGAGCGGAATGTCAAGAAACCAGAGACGGAAACAAGAAAGCGATTGTACTGAGGCTAAGTTTAAACAAGGCCTATCCAGGCTGTTCTTTTCCTTCCTCGGCTCCTCTCAATCTTTCTTGCACCAAAGCTTGAACAGAATAACAGAGTTAGAAGGGACTTTGGAGACCTTCTAGTCCAGTGGTCACCAACTGGTGGTCCGTGGACCACTGGTGGTCCGTGAGAAAATTTTGGTGATCTGCAAGAAAATTATTTGCATTTGTTATATTGCACTAAATCAGGGTTCCTCAAACCACAGTCCCTGGGCCAGATATGTGCAATGAACGTTTCTGTTGCTGCAGAGAGTCTCCCCCTTCAGGGTCTTTTTGTGTGGGTCGGAGGGGGGCAGAAATTCCAACTCGGGTCTGCTTCAGCTCCTGGTGCAGGGCTTGGAGCGAAGGCTGGAGGGAAGTGTCGCTGGTGGCGAAGAGCCGGAGGGCCTCGTTCCAGTGGGACTGCATCATGGCCTGGAACTGGCTGACCATCTCAGCCCGCTGAGCCTCCAGGTGCTGGTACCTGGCCTTGCACTCCCGCAGGTCTTCCCTCTGCTTGGAAGGCCTATGCTCCTAGTCCTCAGTGAGGTGCTTCTGCTGATCCTCCTTCTCAGTTAGATCCAATCTGAACTGAGCCAGCTGTTTTGCTGACTCTTTCTCATGGTGGTTGCTTAGTTCCAACAACTGCTTCCTAAGGAGCCCGGGCGGGCAGGCAAGGAGTGGCTGGGAGGGGAGGAGCAAGTAGAGGCTGTTGAGGCGCCCCTCGACGTGAGTGACATTGAGTTGACCATGCCCACCCAGTCACATGACCACCTAGCAACGCCCACCCAGCTGATCATTAGGCAGATCATATTAGTGCTCCACGGGATTTAAAATTATGAATTTAGTGGTCCCTGAGGTCCGAAAGGTTGGAGACCCCTGTTCTAGTCCAACTCCCCCTCCTCAAGCAGGAAACCCTCTACAATTTCAGACAAATGGCTACGCAATCTCTTCTTGAAAACCTCCCGTGTTGAAGCACCCATAACTTCTGGAGGCAAGTCTTTCGGCTGATCGTTTTAATTTTCAGAAAATTCCACCTAGGTTCTAGGTTGCTTCTCTCCTTGATTAGTTTCCATCCGTCGCTTCTTGTGCTTTGGAGAATAGGGCGACCCCCTCTTCTCTGTGGCAGCCCCTCCAATATTGGAAGACTGCTATGCCACCCTTGGTCCTTCAGAAAAGGACCAGGGGTGATACGAACGTCAGATGGGGTCTCTTTGCCCTAGAGGAAGGATGTGCACCCTCAAAATCTGACAGATTCTCAAGGATCCTCACCCGCAAGAATAAATCTGGCAGATTCTCAAGGATCCTCACCCGCAAGAATAAATCTGGAAGATTCTCAAGGATCCTCACCCGCAAGAATAAATCTGGCAGATTCTCAAGGATCCTCACCCGCAAGAATAAATCTGGCAGATTCCCAAAGGTCCTCAGCCACAAGAATAAATCTGGCAGATTCTCAAGGATCCTCACCCGCAAGAATAAATCTGGCAGATTCTCAAGGATCCTCACCCGCAAGAATAAATCTGGCAGATTCTCAAGGATCCTCACCCGCAAGAATAAATCTGGCAGATTCTGAAGGATCCTCACCCGCAAGAATAAATCTGGCAGATTCTCAAGGATCCTCACCCGCAAGAATAAATCTGGCAGATTCTCAAGTATCCTCACCCGCAAGAATAAATCTGGCAGATTCTCAAGGATCCTCACCCGCAAGAATAAATCTGGCAGATTCTCAAGGATCCTCACCCGCAAGAATAAATCTGGCAGATTCTCAAGGTAAATTCTCTCCCCTCTTTTACAGGCTCCTTGATATTGTTCCTTCCTCCTCATCCTGTTTCCATTTCTCTCTCAGTCCAAAACTTGCTCTGGAATGCTTTTTACCCAGTCTGCTGCAGAGAGAGAAAATCACTGCTAAAGTACATCCATTATGCTCTCAGAGTAATTGGTTTGGGGGTCGGAAAGCCTATTTTCTGTCATTGATGGGGTAAGGATAGGATGAAGGAACAGCTGTAAATTCTCGCAAGAGGGACCTTCCCCATTAATAGCCACCTGCCCTTATCGGTGGGTTTTTTTTTCTAAGAAAGACCCCACCTTTAAAACAAATAAAACCCCACTCCGAAGTTTTTTCAGCACGTTCGTCTATTGATCAACTGATTGCATTTGATATCTACAGCTAGCCGTCTCAGCAAATGACTCTGGGAAGCTCACAATTCCAAACAATTAAAATTTAAAAAAAAAATTAAAACAGTAAAACAGTAAAAAAAAACATTACAGCAGGGGAAAAATATTAGAAAGTCTAATTCAAACAGAGTTTCTGGTTAAGGTAAACCGCAGTTGGACCTTATTAGAGGCCAAGTGCTGGACCAGGGAATCCTTGAGCATCTACCAGATTTATTCTTGTGGGTGAGGATCATATTAACTGCAAGGAGTGGTACGGTGGCCTAGAGGTTGGAGCTCTCACCTCACAATCAGGAGGCTGTGAGTTCGATCCTAGGTAGAGGCAGATATTTCTCTCTCTGGGCACACTGAGAATATATCTGCTGAACAAAACTCCTCATTGGTGACAGGAAGGGCATCCGGCCAATAAACACTCAGCCCAATTCAGTTGCCCAGACTCCACCCCGCCAGGGATTATGGGGTCATTAAAAAGAGATGATGACGATTAACTGCAAGCTTACAAAATATAGCGAGAGGCACCTTTGTCAATTACTGGCAATAATACCGAAAAGAGAATCTCACCATCCAAACATTTAAGGCTGCCCAGAACTCTCCAAAACGCGGATTGCAAAACCTCTCCAGAAGTTGCCATCAAAATTTCTCCCGTAAGATTTTCAACATGAGAAGGAGGCGTACATTTTCCTGCATCCAGAGGGAGAGAGAAAAAAAATTGGTGTTAATTGCATTGAGTTTCTTTTTTTTCTCTTGCTGAACATCAAGTAAATTAAACTACACAGCGTTTTTATGCTGAGGTTGGCTCCCTCCCAGACCTTTCGTTCTTCTTGGATTGTGTTCTTCAGCAACCGACCTCAAAGAGGGGATTCCCTTGTGTGAAGTGCACCAATACACACCCTACCGAAGTTGACGTCCCGCAAGAATTGCAGAATCATATCTTGCAAAACAAACAAACAAACAAACAAACCAGCATTTTTGCAAAGAAGATTGGATTTGGCGCAGGGCACCAGGGATCTGATTTTGCCCATCGGCCAAGCCGAGTGAGACCTTTTTTTTTTTTTTTTAATTTGATTTATATGCCGCCCTTCTCCAGAGACTCAGGGCGGCTTACAATGTGCTCAGCAATAGCCTTCATCCTTTTGTATATTTATACAAAGTCAGCTTGTTGCCCCCACAAACCGGGTCCTCATTTCACCTACCTTAGAAAGGATGGAAGGCTGAGTCAACCTCGAGCCTTGGAGAGATTCGAACCCTGCAGTAATTGCAGGCAGCTGGCCTTAATAAGCTTAATAACAGGGTGCCTTAAACCCCTGTACTACCTTCAGTTCAAGAGTGAATTCAGAAGCTTCCTTTAAACGCTTTCTTCCAGCATATTGTAAAAGGAGGAGGAGGAGGAGGGGGGAAAAAAAAGGCAACCAGAAACTTCTGTGTATTGATTCTGGTGCAAGCTGTAGCCATCTGCCATCTGTTACCCAAACAAGACAGAAAATCAATTTTGCACTACTCCGGCTCACCCAGAAAAAAAATAAAATAAAGTAAAAACAATTTTTTTTTATAAAAAAAAAAGGGGGTCGGTGGGAATATTTGCTTTGGGATTGGGGGTGGGGTGTGTGGGGGGGCTGACAGATGATGACTTAATTGTTTCCTTCGGCAGGGCCCTCCTTTCTTATCGGAAAGGGAAGAAGAGGCTGCAAAAAGAGGCATCTTAGTTTACGGCCCAGACAATGGATGTGCTGCTGATCTTTTGAGGCAAACACATCCAGCCATGGGGAAGATAATAAGTCTCCGCGCACCGAGGCCTGAAGTTCATTAAGAATGATGATCAACACCAGGATGCTGCATGGGTTTGTTTGTTGAGCCTCCTGCTAGAGAGACATGATTTCTGGAAGATGTTAACCACCATCCCAATGAGAAAAATCTGCAGGAGAAACTCATTTAGCCACAAAGACTATTTGGAATAAATATTAACTTTCCTTCTCTCTCCCACTCTCTGTCTCTCTCCCTCCCTCTCCTCTCCTCTCTCTCTCTCCCACTCCCTCTCTCTTTCCTTCTCTCTCCCTCTCTCTGCCTCTCCCTCTCCCTCCCTCTCTCCTCTCTCCCTCTCCCTCCCTCTTTCCTTTTCTCTCCCTCTCTCTGCCTCTCTTCCTCCCTCTCCTCTCCTCTCTCTCTCTCCCACTCCCTCTCTCTTTCCTTCTCTCTCCCTCTCTCTGCCTCTCCCTCTCCCTCCCTCTCTCCTCTCTCCCTCTCCCTCCCTCTTTCCTTTTCTCTCCCTCTCTCTGCCTCTCTTCCTCCCTCTCCTCTCCTCTCCTCTCCTCTCTCTCTCTCCCACTCCTTCTCTCTCCTCCCTTCCCCTTTCTCTCTCCCTCTCCTCTCTCCCTCTCTCCCTCTCTCTCTCTCCTCTCTCCCTCTCCCTCCCTCTTTCCTTCTCTCTCCCTCTCTCTGCCTCTCCCTCTCCCTCCCTCTCTCTCCTCTCTCCCTCCCTCTTTCCTTCTCTCTCCCTCTCTCTGCCTCTCCCTCTCCCTCCCTCTCTCTCCTCTCTCCCTCTCCCTCCCTCTTTCCTTCTCTCTCCCTCTCTCTGCCTATCCCTCTCCCTCCCTCTCTTGCTGGCAGAGGGTTGCAGGAGGCCATTGTAGCCGAAAATGGAGCTCGGGCATCTGTTTTTATTGGCAGAGCGCTCGGGCCAACAGAGGTGCCCCCAACATGAGTGATGTCATGCTGGCCACGGCCACCACGGCTATGACCACCATGGCCCCCCAAGGTCAAACACAACCCTGATGCAGCCCTCAATGAAATCGAGTTTGACACGCGAGAGAGAGCGAGAGAGAAAGACACACAGAGAGAGAAAGACACACAGAGAGAGATCTGAGCTGCAAAACCCTATAAAAGCACCAGGGGGCAACTAAGAGATTCAAAAACATTCTCCCCTCTCTCTGCCGCCCTCTAGGAGCCATTGCTGATTTTGCAGCTCAGATTGGGTTGCCTTGTTTTCAGAGTTTAAGATTTATTCCGCATTATTTATTTCCCAAAGCTTATCGATACGGTTCTGGCAAAGGCTCAACTGGCTTGCTGGAAAAGTCATCTGCAGCATTCCATGACAACTTATGACTCTGTCCGCAAAGATAAATTGCTATGAGATGACCTCCCTCCCCCCCTCCCGGCACTCCCTTCCTCGTTCCAGCCCAGATCATCGCTTTCGTTTCGCTTCTCATCCAAGAAGCTTCTGGATGAGGAGCGAAATGTCTTCAAAGAAAAACAAGAAAGTCCAGTTGCCTCGTGGGAGGGTGGGGGGAAACACCTTTGGGACAACTATGACCTGGATGATTGAGAATCTCCATAGATTTCCCGCCAACTTCCCCATCGACTTTGCTTACGGAAAGCCAGCAGGGACAGTCGCAAAACACGATCGTGTGACCACAGGGCAACCGGGATGGCTATCAGCGCAAGGAGAGGTCATCGCTGCCTCTCATTCAGGGGTCGTGGCAAGTTCAAACTCACCGAGGGTAAGTTCAGTTCGAACGGACGGCCGTTAAATGAGGACCAGAGGTGGTATTCAGCAGGTTCTGACCAGTTCTGGAAAACCGGTAGCGGAAATTTTGAGTAGTTCAGAGAACCGGTAAATACCACCTCTGGCTGGCCCCGCCCCCATCTATTCTCTACCTCCCGAGTCCCAGTTGATTGGGAAGAAATGGGGATTTTGCAGTATCCTTCCCCTGGAGTGGGGAGAGAATGGGGATTTTGCAGTATCCTTCCCCTGCCACGCCCACCAAGCCATGCCACGCCCACCAAGCCACGCCCACAGAACCGGTAGTAAAAAAATTTGAATCCCATCACTGAGGAGGACACCCCGCCCCCCTATAATCAGGGCAAGGAAGATGCCTCTCCTGCCTAGGCTGGTCAGAGTTCCATTCCTCCAATCGGGGTGTCCCCACCCCACCCCCTTCGACCATCTTGCTTTCTCAAGAACTTCTGAAGGCTACCTGCAATTTGCAACTGCTGCCTGAAGATGGCAAAACAACCCCACGTTCCTAATTTCATGCAAATTATGATGTGTGCTTGTGGCGAGCGGAAGATCGGTTTCAGCAAACGGAGAAGGATTGCAATTAGGGATGGTTGGGTTTTTTCTGTTTTTTGCTTTGCAAACCTTAGGATGCCTACAGATGCCCTAAGGATGATGCTTTTACTCGGCTGTTTTCCTAGAAAGAGAAAACCCAAGACATTCCAGACAGAAAGGGGCACCCTGTCCGGACGGCTGCAATGGCTTTTTGAACCCGTGTGCAAAATTCAAAGACCACAATCACCTTCAATTTCCCCGGGGAGGCAGGCAGACAGTTTCCTCTCTGGCTGTAATATCCTAAGTCCGTTTGTTGCCTTTTTATCTTTTTTTTTTTTTGCTTTTACCGTCTGCCCTGATTGCTCCATTTTTATGTTTGTCAGCGTGGCACGCGAGAGGGATCATTGGTATTCCGCGGATTAAACCGGTGGTGTAAATTATTAAAGGCCTAATTCATAAAGGCATTAAACATACTATATGCGGGGTTTCCTCCCCATCCCTCTCTCTTTCTTGCTTCTCGGTGGCATCAGCTGGGTTTTGTAGAAGTCACTTCTTCTCCTTGGACCTTTTAGCAAGCAAGGAAAGGATCTGAGCTGTTAAGGTCAATTTCGCCAGAGTCGGGGCGAGGGTTTCCTAAGAATTAATTTTCTCCCCTTTTATCTCACCGAGTGAACCTGCAGATCCTGGGAAAGAGACCTTCCCTTCCTCTTGACAGACATGAAGGCACGTGAAGGATTGCTTTCTTAGCTCTGGTTGAAGCAGGATGCAAATCTTCTTGCTGAAAATAAGCAAGATTCCTTGCATGTAGAAAACTAGCAAGGCCACCCAACTTCCTCACTTTCCCTTGAAATCAGAGGTGGTATTCAGCCGGTTCGCGGGTGGGCCAGCTCACCCGCCCCGGCTCTATGCCATCCTACTTAGGCACGTTTTTGAGGCCGGGCACATGCATGGAAGGCTGTTGTGGCCTGCCAGCTGCCTGCGCGAATTGTTGCTGATCCCGACGACGAGGAGGCTGGTGTGGTGCTGTGCCAGCAGCCTGTGCAGCCGGCACTCGAGTCGGACAATGAGGAGGCTGAAGAAGATGTGGTGCCAGAGGCAGGGATTCAGCCAGGGCCTTCAGAACCTCCAGAAGCTCCTTTAAGTGAAGAGGACAAAGAGGAGGAGCCTCTTCTCAATGCACGGGCACGCAGAGCTGCCAAAAGGCAGGAGTGGTTCCTCAGGAGGAGGGCTCCTCGAGAGTAAGGCTTGGGGCTAATTGGCCACACCCTTAGCCTATTTAAGAAAGAACACCACTTGCAACAAGCTGCAGGAAACAACTTTAGTTCGCTAATCATCGCGTTGGGATTTCTCTGCAGCCTTGCTTCTGGGCTTTCTGCCAACTCCAATAAGACTCTGACTATCTTATCTGTGGAATTCTGGCAGGCTGTTAAGAACGTTTATTAACAGCCGGCATTTGCTAAAACTGCATTATTTGAGTAAACTAAGTTTTGTTCAGAGTTTGTATGAGCTGTGTTCTTTGGGATCCATAGCTGGGACAGAACAAAGGCGCACGTGCCAGCAAATCACATACGTGGAAGACCGGGCACATGCGTGAACGGGGCGCGTGCAGTCACATTTGCGAACTGGTAAGGAAAGTAAATGAATACCAGCTCTGCTTAAAATGCTAGCAGTCATAAAAAAGAGGAACACATAAACGTTACATTGCATGATTTTTGAAGACTGGCTTATCCTTGGGTTGGAGGTCTTCTTCTTCACTGGGCCAGGATAAGAATTCCCCAGATCATCCGAGATCGATGTCTGTTCAATCTTGGCTTTCAAAACCTCCGACGACGGAGTTTTCGTGACTTCCAGGAGGCAGCAGGGGTGAAATGCAGCCTAGAACTGTGTTGGCTTTTTTGGCAGCTGCTGCATATTGCTGACTTATATCTAAATGGTTGTCCACTAGGACTCCAAGATCCCTCTCCCAGTTACTACTATTGAGCGAGGTACCACATATACGATACCTGTGCATTTTGTTTTTCCTGCCCAAATGTAGAACCTTGCTTTTTTCACCCTTGAATTTCATTTTGTTAGATAGCGCCCAACGTTCAAGTCTATCAAGATCCTTCTGTATCTTGAGCCTATCTACTGGAGTGTTGGCTATTCCTGCCAGCTTGGTGTTGTCTGCAAATTTGATGAAAATTTTTAGTTTAGTTTAGAAAATTTATTTTATTATTCATATTTCTATGCCGCCCACTCTCCGAGGACTCTGGGCGGCTTACACCAAAGACAGTATACTAAATAGCATATTGCCCCCTAACAATCTGGGTCCTCATTTTACCCACCTCGGAAGGATGGAAGGCTGAGTTAACCTTGAGCCATACAGAATCGAACTCCTGGCAATGGGCAGAGTTAGTTTGCAATACTGCATTGTAACCACTGTGCCAGGAAGGAAGGAAGGAAGGAGGGAGGGAGGGAGGGAGGGAGGGAGGGAGGGAAGGAAGGAAGGAAGGAAGGAAGGAAGGAAGGAAGGAAGGAAGGAAGGAGGGAAGGAAGGAAGGAAGGAAGGATAATAGCACTTAGACTTATATACTGCTTCACAGTACTTTGTCCCTCTCTAAGCAGTTTACAGAGTCAGCCTCTTGTCCCCAACAATCTGGGTCCTCATTTTACCCACCTCGGAAGGATGGAAGGCTGAGTCAACCTTGAGCCGGTGAGATTTGATCCGCTGATCTGCTGAACTAGCCGTCAGCTGAAGTAGCTGCAGTATTGCACTCTAACCACTGCGCCACCTTGGCGCAGAATATTAGTTCTCCTTCATGTGTCAACTAAGGTTTTTTTATTCGCCTCTCAAGTAAATCCGAATGTTTCAGGTAGGAAGTTTTTCTATGGTGGAAAAAAAAAGGGGGGGTAAGAAAACCCTTTATCCCCTTCCCTGGAAAGTCCTAGGAAGGACTAATTTCTTGTTGCTTCTTCTGCCAGCCACCAAGCAGCTTCTCCAACCCTTCATTTGACGGTTTCGGAGTCCTGCGAGACACTTCAGGTAGTCCCTTAAATTAGAACCAATACTGGGATCAAAATTTCCTTTCTTAAGCCAAGATGGCTGTTCCGAGCCATCTTTGCAAAACGTGCTGAGCCGTAAAATGTTTTATTTGTATCCCACCTTTATTAATTATTTTACAAATAACTCAAGGTGGCCAACATAACCTCCCTCCTCCTATTTTTCCCCACAACAACCCTGTGAGGTTGGGCCGAGAGCGAACGATTGGCCCAAAGTCAGTTAGCCAGGTTTTAAGGCTAAGGCGGGACCAGAATTCAGTCTCCTGCTGATTGGCCCAATATCGTCCAGTTGGTTTTCATGCCTAAAATGGGACAAGTCGTCTTCTGCTGATTGGCTCAGTCACCCAAGGTGGGACTGGAACTCCCAGTCTCCTGGTGATTGGCCGAGTTACCCAACTGGCTTTCATGCCTAAGGCAGGACTGGAACTCCCAGGCTCTAGCCTGATGCCTTAACCATTAAGACCAAACTGGCTCTATAAACTATGGTTTAGATGTGCGAGACTGGGTTAACCGCCTGTGGTTAAACCCAAAAAATGTGACAGCCATCCATTCTATTCGTACAAGCTAAATGTTTCCAAAACCTGGATCCCGGATCATGTTATACGTGATTTCGACTTACAACAGTCCACTTAGTGACCGTTTGAAGTTACAACAGCTGTGAAAAAAAAGTGACTTTATGACGGTCACCATCCCTGGGTCACAAGATTCCCTTTGCCGACCTTCTGAGAAGCAAAGTTAATGCGAGAAACAATTCACCTAACAAATTGGAAAAAAAAAAAAAAGTCGTAAAATTGGGCAAAACTCACTCAACAAATTTTCTCATTTACCAACGTCAATTCTGGGCCGAATTGTGGCCGTAAATTGAGAGCTACCTGTATTTGATTCTGGAAACTGAAGGTCACAACGGAACGCGTTCCTTGTTAGTCGAATTAAGTCAAAGTAGAAGGGTGTTCCTTTCTCAAAAACGCCAGACACACCCCTCCCCACAAGGCCATTGAACGGAGTTGGGAGACCACGGCCAACACAACAGTAAATCCAGACTGGGAGTAGGCCTATGGAGTTTCTGTCATTCGGGTCATGGTTGTCCCAAAAGTGCTTTCCCCCCCCACCCCCACCCCAAGAAGCAATTTGGACTTTCTGTTTTTTCATTGAAGACCTTTCGCTTCTCATCCCAGAAGCATCTTCAGCTCTTGAGAGTAGCAGCTTCCGAGAGAAGCTGAAGAAGCTTCTCGGATCGAGAAGCGAAACCTCTTCAAAGAAAAAACCAGAAAAGTCCAAGTAGCCTCTGGGGGAGGAGGGAAGGATTTTTGGGGCAAGCCTGGGAGTCCATTTCTCCCTCACCTTGCTTCTGTGTCCCATGACCAGTGAACTTCCGGAAGGAGTCAATTGGGGGGGGAAAAAAAGAGAAGAAAAAAACGCCATGAGAATCAACACACGAGACAAAAAAGGCACATTTTAATATTTACAAAGCATAGCATTTGGGCCAGGAACGTACCCCACACATCTACTATCAAGAAATTCTCTGCTCTTCCCTTTCCTCGGGTCACCCTTTGCAAATGGCGGCTCGCACCCCCCGTTTTAAGTCTTTCCCTCAGCTTTTGATATTGTTCAAGTATAATAAGATTCAAATTTGCATAGTGTCTTCGATCAGCAAACCCCCCCCCCCTCAACGCGGCCATCTTGTCTCAGATCAACAGCCCCATCCCGCTCGCCCTCAACGAGAGGTCCGTGCCGCCATCGCCCGTTATCTTGCTTTTAGCCGCGGCTCGAGAAAACAAACCTCGTTTTTTTTTTAAAAGCAGGAACTCTTAGAATATTGTCAAGAAGTTTTAAAAATGTAATACTGTTTATTTTTTGCTTCAAAAACATTTTCAGCATTCTAAACATACAAAAAAAACCAAACGTAATGTTCCGTCGCAAATTTTTTTTTCCTCTTTTTCCCCCCCCCCTTCCCGTTTCTTTTTATTTTTTTAAAGTACAGAGGCGGTTTTTTTGAACTTCTTCTGCGCCTTCTTCCCCTCAACTTTTAAAAGCGGACCGCGGGAAGGAGACTTTTTAACAAGCTCTGGTTGAAAAACTACCCCGCTTTAAACGAAAAGAAAAAGAAAAAAGGAAAAGAAAAAAAAAGGAAAAAAAAAAAAAGGAATCCATAACGATTTCTTGTTTTTTTTATCTCATGCCGGCTGAATTCCCCCTCCCCTCCCTTTTTCTTTCACAACTAAGAATGGCCGCAGAAATGCTATTTCACTATATACAAAAAGACAACTTTTAAGCTAAATGTACGCTCACTGTAGTGTAAATTAGATCTACTTTCGTGGTGCACGCTTTGAGACGCGGCCTTTCCCGAGGAGAGGGGAGGAAAAAAACACACAAGAGAGGCTTTTTTTTCACCCCCAAACCCCCTTTTAAAAGCCTTCCCCCTTTTTTTCTTTTCTCAGGGGTCATCAAAGCATGAACTACAAGAATTTGTCTAGTTTTTACAAACTATAGATATGTACAGTTTATAACCCAGGATTTTTCTAGCCAATAACCATATAGTTAAACACCACCTTACAAATTAAAAAATAAGATGCTTGAAACATTTTTAAATGCTTTGTTACACCGACAGGAAAAAAGTGCACAGAGTTAGGAGAACACGAGAGTTTCCGTTTTGTTTCCATTTTGTTTTTTCTCTTCCTTTTTGTTTTTAAAAATGTTTGGAAATATGTACAACTTTGTTACACAGGCGGGGAGCCCCCCGAAGGAGGGTCCCTAATCTACTGAATGTAAACCAGGTTAAAACAATGGTTGTTGTTGGTTTCCATTTTTGTTTCTGCATTTTTCCCTAGCGCGCTTTTTATTTACGGACTTCCAAAAAGGCTACAGTATATTGTGATCAAAAAAACCAAATTTTTGGGGTGGTAAAATCTTAATAAAGGACAAATAAGGCACCGTCTCCAACGAGAGGCGCAGGATTTCGTGTGTGTGTGTGTTTTTTTTTTTCTCTTTTCCGAATGGTGTTTCCCCTACTCTATGGTATTCACATGGAAACGAGGATTATACACAGTTTCTCATTCGTCGTCTTCTTCCTCCTCCTCCTCCTCGTCTTCCTCATCCTCTTCGTCTTCCTCCTCCTCCACTTTTTTCCGGGCTGCTGCTGCAGTTTTGGCCGCTGCGCTTTTCGCGCCGTCGAATTTGCCTTTAGATTTGTAATCTGCAACATCCTGTAATATTCAAACAGAGAAAGTTTAGTTTGCCCTTTACAGCTGGTTTAGGTAAAGGGCCCAAATATTAACAGATTAACAGAGTTGGAAGGGACCTTGTAGGTCATCATCCTGGTTGCTCTTCTCTGCACTCTTTCTAGAGTCTCAACATCTTTTTTATAGTGTGGTGACCCAAACTGGATGCAGTACTCTAGGTGTGGTCTTACTAAGGCTTTATAGAGTGGTATTAGTACCTCACTTGATCTTGATTGAATCCCTCTGTTAATGCAATTAAGGATTGCTGGCTCATATTTAGTGCTGGTTGTCCACTAAGACTCCAAGATCCCTCTTAAGTTACTGCTATTAAGCCTAATTAAACCTGGGCTTAAATGCCCGAGCCAAGGCGCAGTTGGTTTATCTTCAAACTTTATTCAATGCTTTAAAACTGCCCGAATTTGGAAACGGAAGGACACTTCAATTCCCACAAATGGCTGCAAAAATGGACGGAGAATGGCTAAATTGACTGCTTTGATTTAAAGAAAACAAAAAAAAAAAAACCCGCAATACTTTTGTTTCTACTTGGAAACCATTTCTGGACTTTGTGCTTGAGGTTTTAGAATTTAGAATAGAACTGGAAGGGACCTTGGAGGTCTTCTAGTCCAGCCCCCTGCTGAAACAGGAGAACTTCGAATCTCGCTGTTTGAGGAAGTTGCATAACATTCTCAGAGACTCTTTCCATCCTGCTTACCATCTTTTTGGACTGTTGCCTTCTGGCAGAAGATACAGAACAATTCAAACTCGGACCGCACGTTTTCTGAAGAGTTTTTATCCCAGAGCTATAATTGCACTCAACAATGAACTAAAGGGCCACCATCAGTGAGCTGTTGGACAGCATTACTTGGTCTGTTGCGTGGATGTTTGGGTGGTTTAGGAGTGGGGAATTTGTGGTGGGTGGGAGTGTGTTTGGGGATTGTTATGTGTGTTGGACCTGGTCTTTGGATGTTAAGTGAATTTTGTTGTATGGGTATACTGTGTATACATGTACAATGACAATAAAGTTATTTATTTATATACCATTTTAGATAAGTGACTGGATAAACTCTCCTTAAAAACCTCCATTGATGGAGCACCCACGATTTCTGATGGCAAACCGTTCTACTGATTAATTGTCCTCACTGTTAAGAAGTTTCTCCTTAAGTCCCGGTTGCTTCTCTCTTTGGCTAGTTTCCAACCATTATTTCTTGTCTTGCCCTCTGAGTCTTTTGAAAATAATTTGACCCCCTCTTCTTTATGGCAGCTCCTCAAGTACTGGAATACTGCTATCATGTCGCCCCTAATTAGTCTTTTCTTTAGACTAGCCAGAACCAAAACCCGCATTTTACCGATTATATAGCTTTGTTTTTATAGAAATGGCTGGTTTATGCTACTATGTAAAAGTAAAAAGTTGAGGTTTGATGCCCTTATCTTATTCTACTGCACCAAATCGAGTCGGAAGTCCCTGCCTTTTCTTTTTCCCTTCCCTCTCCCTTATTTTCCTACTATTTTCTTTTCTATTTTATATTATAAACTAATAATAATAATAATCTGCCTGAATTTCCACCAGAATGCCAGAAAACAATGCTTGCCAGTCGCTCGCTAATCAGAGTTTCTGCTACAACTATCTAACCCAAAATAAAACATAGAAGAGAGACAAAGACACTTAGAAAGTTTTACTTCCCAAGGAGTTTCCGCTTGCTCTGTCAACATAATTATCGTTAAATCATGCCACAGATTCCTTGTTGTTGCTTTTGCAACGGATGTGACTCGTCTTTTAAGCGCATTTAAGGGCTTAATTCTTTTAGCAGAACTCGGGACGAGGCGAAAACGGTCATCATATATCAAAAGCACATTCCTATCTTCACTAACTTTAGGGAGTTTTTTTTTAAAGTCACTTCAAAGTCAGAAACTCATGGCATGACCTGCCTGAAGATTCCTACACGGGATGAGTTAAAACATTTCTGATTTAGGAGTGGGGAGGAAACCAAACCCTAAAAGCCAACGATGTATCTGTTGGGACACTTGGCTAAAGATTAGGGAGGAACACGTAGTCCTTGACTAAGGACTATTCATTTCATAACGGTTGGATAGAGCAGGGGTCTCCAACCTTGACCAATTTAAGACTTGTGGACTTCAACTCCCAGAGTTCCTCAGCCAGCTTTGCTTTGCTGGCTGAGGAACTCTGGGAGTTGAAGTCCACAAGTCTTAAAGTTGCCAAGGTTGGAGACCCCTTGGATAGAGTAGAGATAGTCCTTAAGCCACTCATTTAATGACAGTTAGAAGTTAGGTCCCCTCAGAAGAAACGTGTCGCAATCAGGAGGAGGGTGTTAGGTTTCACAGCCAGCCAAAGTGGTTAATTGGAGAATTATGTGATTTATGTAAATTAGCGATTTATGACATGGCCAGGGAGGAGGGGAGAGACAGGGTCATAGGGGAAGGTAAATCTACGTAGGATTAGTCCTAACTGCATCCCAGTATTGCTGAAATGGTGCTCCTAATAAATGACTATTTCTTCTGAAGTTTGGCTCATGAATTAATTAGGGCATCTTTCAGAAACTGGACAAAACGACTCACAAGCTATCCTCAAAGTTACCACTGTCGTACCACCACCGTGGTCGCCATCTGGATTCTTGGAAACTGACTCGCACTTATGACCACCAGCGTCTCATGGTCAAAAAAAAAAAAAAAAAAAGCCAGGCATTTGGCAACTGGGCTGGATTTACCATGATGGCAGCATCCCGATGGTGGCTTCGTTTGCTTGGCTTCCGACAAGCCAGCAAATTTGTGAGAAGTTTTGCTGGCTTCCAACAAGCACAAGTCAACAGTGGGGGGGGGGAGGGGGGGGAAGAGCTGGATTCACTTAACAACCGTGGCAATCACGGTCGTAAAATCGGTTCTAGTCCCAGGACGGTTCTTTTAATCAACTTAGCAACCAAAATAAAGACTCCCGGTGATTTTTATCATGTTCAACCTTTGGTTATCTTAGCAATAATTATTTCGGGAGTATTTCTCCTTTCGGGTTGTTTTTGTGAATTTCCAAGCCTGACATTCTATTTTCCAATAGAAAAATAGAATCCAGTTAAGAAAATTATCTATAGATCGAAGCTGAACAGATAGGTTCTCGGCGCACCTCGAGCTTGGGTGCTTTCCTGAAGATTGCCAAATATTCCACTACCAGTCTAAGTTACATCACCAGTGCAGGGAGGAGTGGCGTTCGCTGGTTATTTATAAATTGGCCTGCCCAACTTAGCTGGGGTGTGGTTTCTTCCCTCATTGTTTTGTCTGCTGCTTCTTCTTGCTTGTCTAAGTGTTGGCAATTGGATTGGCCCTAGGCTACTCCAAAGTTGCACCAGATAAACAATCCAGGGAGAAACAATATCCTAATCATGGAAAAAGCCACGCCTCAACCCATACGCCTCCCTCTGTTGCACTGATGAGGTTACTTAAGCGGGTAGTGAAATGTCTACAGGAAAACGCCTGAAGAATACCAAGAGCCCAATCCGCTTATCTGCTCCTGGAGGAAAAGCAGAATACAAACAGCAATAAATGCCAGTCCAGAACACTTTTTTTAAAAAAAAAAATTACTCAGCACTTCTTGGGGATATATATATTTTCTCGGGAAAGGGGGGGGGCTGGCATCATGCGAAATAGCAGGAAAAGAGTGGGGAGGGGGAAAAACACCAGTACAAATAGTCCTATTTGCAATTTTCATTTTTTTTTTTAAAAAAAAGACCTTTTAAGTTATCTTTATTATTTTGTTGAAATGTAAATGGGGTTTTTTTCTCTCTCTCTCTCTCTTTCTCTCTCTGTGAATGGAATTGTAGTGTCACTATTGAAACCCTTAAATTGTGCTGAGACGTTGTACGCCACGGAGGTCTTAAATTTTTTTTAAAAAAATAAAATCACTGAAATGCCAGTTTACCATTATCTTTAGAAGGGGGTTCTCTATTTGGATATAAACCCTGAAACAGGCTTGGTTGGGATGCTCTATGAACCATCAAGATACGCAGCGGGGACATTCGTGTCTGACTCAAAAGCACCTTTTCTCTGCTTCCCTTCTCAATATTGCACGCGATTATTTGCCGCACACAACATAATATTGTGATTCGAACGGAAGAGAACATTTGTTGCTCAGGACTGAACTCTGGGCTCTTCGGTGCTCTCTTGAGCTTGGCTGTTTTTTTTCTTGCAGACATTTAATTACCCATCTAGGTAACATCATCAGTGCTAGAAGGGAATGGGGATTTGTGGAATAGATGAGAAGCAGAAGGGCTGTGGGGTCCTTGGTCCTCTCTGAGCTTGGTGGTTCTCTTGCAGACATTTAATTACCCAACTAGGTAACATCATCCGTGCCAGAAGGGAGTGGGGTTTGCTCTTATTTTTATATACCACTAGCTTGGTGGAAGTAATATTGATGGATCTTTGATTAGAATGTTGTTTATTTACTGGTGAATCCACTAACACTGACAGAGCAAGCCACTGATATATAAAGAGACAGCAAACCACACACCCTTCTAACACTGACAATGTTACCTAGTTTGGTAATGAAACGCCTGCAAGAATTTATGCTATTATTATTTTATTGTCGTTGTTTTAACTGGGTTTTAATTACGTTACCTTTTATTATTGTATGTTTTAACCTGTGTTCGCCGCCCTGAGTCCTTAGGGAGAAGGGCGGCATATAAATTTTTGGAAATAAATAAAATAAAATAAATAAGAAACCCTCCAAGCGCGGAGAGCACCAAGGACTCCAAAATATAGGGATTAAACCAGCATCACACAAACCTATTCTTAGATTCGCTCCACAAAGCAAGAACGGCCCATGGATTGGCTTCTCCCAGCCTGGCCATCAACTTCTCTCCCTGGGCCAAAGCTACCTAGAATCTGTCAGGCTGCAGCAAGCAACTCTTACCTTCTCATACTTCTCCTTCAGCTTGGCGGCTTTGTTGTTGTAGGGCTGCTTCTCGCTGTCGCTGAGGTTGTTCCACATTTCGCCCAGCTTCTTGGCTACGTCTCCGATGGAAATGCCTGGATTAGTGGACTTGATTTTGGGACGGAACTCCGAGCAGAAGAGGAAAAATCCAGACCTGGGGAAGATACAGGAGAGCTGAAAATGAGAGCGGGCCAGGAGCTTTGAAGCAAAACTAGGATGAGGTGGCTTGAAGTTGCAATGAGTTGCTTCTATTTTTTTTAAAAAAAAATTAAAAAATTCAATGTCTATATCAGAGGTCTTCAAACTTAGCAGCTTTAAGCCTTGTGGACTTCAACTCCCAGAATTCTGCCTGGCTGGAGAATTCTGTGAGTTGAAGTCCACAAGTCTTAAAGCTGCCAAGTTTGAAGACCCTTAGTCTATATAAACAGTGTGTTGTCCGAGTACAGTTATTTTTGGAAAATAACAATATTCATAACGTTAATAATAATCACATACTAATATTTGCTTATCCATGTTGGTAAATCTTCAATATAGTTAACCATTTCCTTATTTATGCCTTTAGGTTTCTAACTTCTGTTTCTGCTAGTTAACCACTGATAAAACAAATCCCATGTTAAAAAGTTTTCATTGTCTCCCTTCTTAATTTTGAACATTAGTCTACCCATTTCTGCACATTCTAATATTTTTTTTAAATAACATTTTCATCTGTAGGGATCTCTTTCATTTTTCCACTCTTGTGCAAACACAATTCTAGCTGCAGTTAACACACGTGAAATTAAATAGGCATTCCCTTTTATTATATTTTTCTGGTAGAATGCCCAACAAAAATATTTCTGGCTTTTAATCTATGTGTTGCTTTACTATTTATTTCTAGCCATGTGCGTATTTTGGTCCAATGTTTTTTTGCCCCAAGGTACAATGAATTGCTTCTAAAGAGGCAGTGTAAGAATGATAACGCTGGAGTCTCAAGCTTGCAAGCCTCTTATTGTAGTTTCTGACACAGGTGTCAGAAGGAGCTACCGAGAACCAGCTGGGACTCAGCAAAAGATCCAGAACCCCACCAAAAAACTCCCAAACACATCAGGGTTATGTTCCAGCAAGGCTGCAATCCACACCCTTTCGCAAAGCTAAATCCAAAGAGTTTCTCCAACATCCCACTTAAAGTGTCAGCTTTGGAAGGCATATTAGGCTGGAAGCTTCCACCCTGCCTCCTTCTCATGTGTGGGAAAGTAGGAGGGGGGGATTTAGTAGAGGGAATGTATTTGGACAAAATAGCATTCTTCCTTTCGGTCAAGGTCAGGCCGATCCTGCATCTGGAGGAGGAGAGCGGTTGGAGTGATGTCTCGAGATGGGACGGATGGTGATTGGAGCATGTGATGGACTGAGGAGTGAGGGGATGGTTTTTGGGGGTTTTGATTTACTGAGGAAAAACCCAGAACTCTCAGATTCAGGTTTTCCCAGATGTGCCAGTATCCCTACTCTAATAAATGGAACTTTGAGAAAATGCTTGCCTCGGAGTTTTTATTTGGAGTTGGGGGTTTTCTGGAACGCTGACATTAACCCGAAAGGAAGAACAAGCAGGACAAATGAGGACAATTCAACTTTAACATTATCCCAATTAGGAGAGCTAAGTAACCCGAGTTAGGAATGATCCGTGTTAAATCTATTTTTTTAAAAAAAGACGACAGCCAGGCCCGATTTGAGAAGCTATGCTTAAGTAACGCTAATCCAGCTGCAGGGAATTTATAGTATCATAAAGACCCTCTCTGTCTTCCAAAACTGTAGCATTCAAAAACATCTGGATGGAAGCCCGAAGTCTTGTGTGAAATCAGAAGAGGAACAACTCTTCAACAGCTGGCTGCCAATCGAACCTGGTTATTGAAGTGTGGTTATATCAGTTAGGTAAAGGTTCCCCTCGCACATATGTGCTAGTCGTTCCCGACTCTAGGGAGCAATGCTCATCTCTGTTTCAAAGCCGAAGAGCCAGCGCTGTCTGAAGTCGTCTCCGTGGTCATGTGGCTGGCATGACTCAATGCCAAAGGTGCATGGAATGCTGTTACCTTCCCCCCAAAGGTGGTCCCTATTTTTCTACTTGCATTTTTTATGTGCTTTCGAACTGCTAGGTTGGCAGAAGCTGGGACAAGGAACGGGAGCTCACCCCGTTACGCGGCACTAGGGATTCGAACCGCTGAACTGCCAATCTTTTGATCGACAAGCTCAGTGTCTTAGCCAATGAGCCACCGGGTCCCTTTGTATCAGTTACTCACTACAAAAATGTCCCATTCGGGATTCAGGCTTTTTTTTTATATATATATATATTTTTATATATTATATTATATTATAAGATTCTCAACTAGGACCATTAATTACCAGCTGGGTTAGATTTCCCCCATGCAAACAGCAACTGAAAGTTACAGCCACTTTAAAAAGCAGCTTTTTAAAGCTGCTGCTAACAGTTCAGGAATGTCATGCTATCCCATTGCAAGTATTGAACTGCTTTTAAAAATGTACCAGAAATTGAGATGGTTGGGGTGACGTCTACTTACGGCGGCCTCTTGGGTGCATTTGGGTCCTTCTTCTTCTTCCCACCCTTCGCTGGACCGTAATCCTTCATTTCTCTATCATATCGTACTTTGTCGGCTTTCGCCATCTCATCAAACTTCCCTTTCTCTTTGGTTGACATGGTCTGAAAGACAAAGAGAATCAATGAATCCTACAAAAAAAAAAAAAACAACACACAAAATCCAGCCAACAAACTCCAAATGAAGTCATCAAAGGAGGTAGAACCACAGTTCCAGAACAAGAATTGGGGAGATAAATCCTTTGATGGGATTTTTCAGAGCTATCTGTTCAAGTATCTCTCAAGCATCGGAAGAGACATCAACCAAGTACAGGGTCAATTCATATTCAATCTTCAAAGGCAATATAGTGAACACAAGGCTCACCCACGGTGCTTTAAAGCAACCATACAATACACATTACTAGGATTTTGTAGCTGCTAAAGAGGACATTTTTTTCTGAACAGGTCCTTCAGAGAAAATGCAGCTGTTTCCAAGTATGGAAGATGGCTACTGCAGTTGTGTTCCACATTCTGAAAACAACTTTGGAAAGATCAAATATGAAACTCTGCAAATAACCAAAAGCCTGCTGAGATATCTTTAGCCACCAGCAGTTGGGCTGATCTTCAACCATGATCAATAAAACTCACTTTCTAGGAGTCCTAAAAAAAAATAATAAACCTCAAGAACATTTTCAGTATCTCAATGGCATGGGTGATATCAGCTAGAGAGAGTATTCCAAACCAGTCAGCAAGAAATCTTTCTCTTTTCCCCAGAAACAAGCCAACATACAACTGAGTTGATGTTCCTTCCTTTGCCACAAAGTCAAGTTTGGTTTGCATTTAGGACCTGCTGTTTTCAGAAATCATGGGTTAGTGTAGACCAACTCGGCCATCTGGAGGGCTTGCCAAACCAACAGTAGTTTAATGTGCTGTGTGAAGTTGATGTAATATTGCCACATGATTTTCTCGTCTTCAAAACAAAACAGCGAGAGTAGGATTGTCACCATCACAAACCCTAATGAATTTAGTCAAAATAAAGAAAGCCAAATAGTTATGGGGTGGTGTCTTAAGCATTCTTCTTCAGAATCCTTGGAGGAGGCCAACTTTTGGTCAAGGGCCCATCTGGAGTTTTGATACCAGGTGGAAGTCGCCCTCCCAAAATTGTTGCCACAGGGGGCATAATCAACCACAAAAATACTCCAAACTTCCTTCTGGACACGGTGCCCCTATATTCACTCTACTGAAAATAGGATACAAGGAAGTACATTTGTTAACTAAGGTAAAGGTTCCTCTTGCACATATGTGCTAGTCGTTCCCGACTCTAGGGGGCAGCGCTCATCTCCGTTTCAAAGCCGAAGAGCCAGCACTGTCCGAGGACATCTCCGTGGTCATGTGGCCAGCATGACTCAATGGCAAAGGTGCACGGAACGCTCTTACCTTCCCACCAAAAGTGGTCCCTATTTTTCTACTTGCATTTTTTTTATATGCTTTTGAACTGCTAGGTTGGCAGAAGCTGGGACAAGGAACGGGAGCTCGCCCCGTTACACTAGAGATTCGAACCGCTGATCTGCCGACCTTTTGATCGACAAGCTCAGCGTCTTAGCCACTGAGCCACCGCATCCCTCACATTTGTTAACTACGAGAAGGTAAAATAACTAAGAAAAGGGGCTGTCGAAGGTCATCCGTGTGTGGATGCAGGAGACAAAATTCGAAATTTTCTTTCGTCGGAAGTTGGATGGCATGTCAATTTAATGAATTATGAACTATTTGGCCAGTTCTTTGGAATAGCAGGTGGGGGTGTGTGGGAAAGCACAAGAATTTATTCTGGGGGACAGACAGACCGTACCTTCCACCTCTCTGAACATTTCTTGGAAAACTCTGCGAAATTCACAGGAACTTCCGGATTCTTCTTCTTATGTTCTTCACGGCATGTCTGCACGAAGAACGCGTAAGCAGACATTTTTCCCTTCGGCTTCTTGGGGTCGCCTTTCGCCATGTTTAAAGAAAACGCTGAAAAGGAAAACAATCCAAGTTGAAAAACCAAATCTTACATTTGCCCCATTGCAGCCAAACCAATACGTGCAACTCTGCAGCCCCGTCAATTGACTGAGAAATGGGGAAATATTTTTTTTTAAAGGAGGATATATAAATAAATAAAAATATTTTCCTTCTCCCAGGAAAATCCCTAACAGGCTCACCCAATAGATCATCTATTCCTTTAAAAATTTATCTTCGCCTCTTTTTGATGTTATGCCATGCACCAGCCTGGGACTACCCATGTCCAATTCCTCTACTCACAACTCATAAAAAACAACCTAGCCCACAGGGCCAGAATATTTTGAGATTTTTAAACAGGTGGGTGCCCACTTGTGGATTTGGCAGTCTGGGACTGCTGGCCCACTCACTTGGTTTTTAAACTTCTGGAGAACTTCAACTTTCCCGTGTCAAGATAGCTGCAGGCAACCCTCTCTCTGATCCCGGGGGGGGGGGGGGGGGAAACAAAACAGTTCCTCTGAAGACAGTTCAATTCCATTTAAAGATTTTTTTTTTTTTACTTAATTATTGTACACATCACAAGACTGCAGTGCCTTTTTTTATCCAAAGAGATTGTGGATATTAAGAAGGTTGGTCAATCCGTGGCTAAGTTTGTGGGAAAAGGACAGTTGTTATCTCATTTACAAGTTTCCTGTGAGAAGGGAAGGATTTGCATTTGCAAAAAAAAAAAAAAAAAAAAAGCTATTTATTTTTCCTGAAAAAAAAAAGGGGGGGCAGCTTTCCTTTCGCTGGGGAGGCGATCAACCCTCTTCCCTCTGCCAGCACAGCTAGGGAAAAATAAAAGCTTTGCAATCCCTCCTTAGCAAAAAAAAAAAAGTTGAAAATCCTTTGCATTATTATTATTAGGAAAAAAAATACTATCTCGGTGGCTGGCACGCCTCCCCAGGGGGAAAAAAAAAATAACCATTCCTCCTTCTGTCCTTTTGTAAAAGTTGCGTTTTTAAACAACAACAACAAAAAAAACCCCTTCCCCGTTCCTTTTGCAAAAGTTGCATTAAAAAAAAACACACACGCCACCCTTACCCCCCCCTTTCTATAAATACATCTTGTTTGTTGCACCATCTGCAAAAAAAAAAAAAAAAAAAAAGAGAGAGAGAGAGAGAGAAAAGAAAGAAAAAAGAAGAAAGTTTCAAAAAGCAGAAGAAATGGGGGGAAAAAATTATTACGGTCCGCCCCCCTCCTCGTCTCTCCACCCCAAGGTCATTGGGAAAAATAAATATTTTTTTTCCCCTTCGGTGGGGGGGGGGGGGAAGGGAAAAAGCAGGCAAGGAGAGGGGGGGCTACAAGGGCAGGTGCCCCCCCAAAAGAGAGAGAGAGAGAGAGACCCCCCCTCTCCCCACCCCGTATTTGGAGGGGGGGGGAAACCTGCCCTTGTCTTGGGGTGGGAAAAGGGGGCGAAAAAGCCCCCCCACCAAAAACCAGCGCCCGTTTCCCGGTCCCAATAATTCACCTTCCATTTTGTGAAACGTTTCTTGATGAAAGAAACTGCCTCTCAAATCCACCTTTGGGGAGTTCTGGGGGTCCAGCGGGGTTCGGGGAGTCCTGGGGGTCCCGAGCGGAGACCCTCGTCTGGGCTCCTTGGCCCCTGCGCAGGCAATCCGGCTTTGCTAAGGCTGGGAGAGAGCGAGAGCGGAGCGCTTCCCTTTCGCCTCGTCAGATCCCCATTCGCTAAAATGGCTTCTCTAAAGGCAATGCGAGCCGCTTTAACAAAGCCACCGGCGCTCGCCTTTTCCGTTCCAAGCCTTTTGTCGGACGGCCATCCGGAGGAAAAAAACGGGACCGGGCTCTTTTTGTAGAAAAAGCGATGCTCTTTCTAACCAGCCCGGTCTCGAAGCGGAGAAATGACGGGAAAGGGCCGAGAAACCGCTCGGAAAGAGGCCTCCCCCCCCTCCCTCCTCTCCCCGCCGTTCCCCCTGCTTAGCGCAATCGCCAGTCTTAACAAAGGCTGCGCGCAGCCATTACAAGCCTGGTCGCCCAAGGAGAGGAGGAAAGGACGCCCCAAAAAGCCCGGTTCGGGGCTTCAACGCCCCGCTAAGGGCACGAGAGGAGAGAGATAAAGAAAAGGGGGCGTTTGAGAAAGGTTGCGGGGCTCGGGGGGGCCCCCGGGCGGATTTTGCCCCCGCGTCGCTCTCCCTCCCGTCTTTCTTCCTTTAGGTCTGCTACTGTAACGCCAGCCATATTAAGGCAAAACACACACAAGCAAAAAAAAAAAAGCCAACAGCCCACGACCGCGCGAGGAAGGGTCGGCTCGGGGTCTCGCGGAGGACGGAGGACGACGAGAGGGGCCTTTTCGGAGAGGGGAGAAAGAAAGCGAGCGGAAACGAAAGGTTTGGGGGCGATCCGACGGAGGGGAAAAAAAATAAACCCACCAAAAAAAAAAAAAAAAACACCCCGACCAAGGGAAACGAGAAGGGAGGGGGGGGGGTTTGAAATTATTTCGCTCTGCCCGGGACTCGCAGGACTTGATATATCTCCCCCCCCCAACCACCCCTTCCCACGTTTCTGTCAGATGCTTTTAAAAAAAGGACGGACAGCCATTATGAATGCAGGATAAAACGGCAAGGCACTGCGCACGGCCGGGCAACTTGGACCGGCCCCGATCCTGCCCAAAGACCCCCCCCTCCCACCCCCCAAGCGCAAGGATCAGCGCAAAGCCGGAGTCCCATTCCCTTTCCTCCACCCCCCCCCATCCCTCCCCATGCGGGCTTTTTAGCAACCGCTGCTGCACCAAAACCCATGCTCCACTCCCGGAGCCGCGGAAAACCCATACTCCGCGGCTCGGGGTGGGGTGGGTGCGTGCAGGGTGGGAGATAAGAGATATCTCAAGGCACCCAAGCACGTTTTCACACACACACACACACTGCAGATTAGGCACCCCCGCTCCGGAAGAATCCCCTTTTCGCCCCCTGCAAAAAAAAAAAAAAAAAAAACCCGCACACGCGTGGAGAAGCCCCCCACCCACCTATCCACCCACGAGGCAGAGAAGGGGAAAACTCCCTTTCCACCAACCAGCCCAATCTGGGACCAATCGGATTTTTTTTTCTCCCCCCCCCCCTCTCCTTATTAGAAAGAAAAAAAAAAACTAGGGAAAAGAGAGGAAGAGAAAGAGAAGGGGAGGAAAAGAAGAAGAAGAAAAAAAAAAGAGTTAGAAAGTTGGTGGGGAAGAAAAAAAAGAAGAGGAGGAAGGCATTCAAAAAAAGCCGGAATTGCAAAAATAAAAAAAAAAAAAAAAAAAGGAAAGAAAGGAAGGAAGGGGAGAAAAAAAAAATCGATACTGTATCGACGGGGTTGGAAATAGATACACTGTATTTAAATGCGTGTCTGTATGTATATTTTTATATATGTATTTTTTTTGGGAAGGGGGAAAAAAAACAAACAACAAAAAAAGAGGGGTGGGAAAAAAAATAATGATGGAAAAAAAAAAGAGGGGAGAAAAAAAAAAGAGGGGAGGAAAAAAAAAAAAGAGGAGGGGAGCTGCCGGCCCCCCCCCCCCGGAAAAAGTTGCCGCGCAGGGCTCCGGGCACCTACCTGTATTGTTCGCGTGAACCTAAGCAATAAGGGAAGGAAGGGAGGAAGAAAGCGAGGCGCTCGCACGACGCGCTAAAGGCTCAGCGCTGCTGGCGGCGGCTGGTCAGCCTCGCGTTGGCTGCCTACGAGAGCGGCCTGATTGGCTGCGGGGCTCTGCCGTTTAAAACAACCTCCTCGCCTCGCCATTGGCCCCCGGCCTCATGAATATGAAGCAGGCGCCCGCGCGCCCATTGGCTGGCCGAGGCCAGGTCGTTCATTCAAAAAAGGGGAAAGAGGAAAAAAGGAAGGGAAAAAAAAAAGGAAAAGGAAAACAACAAAACACCCACCCTCGCTTGGCTTCCCCCCCCTTCCCCCCAGGTAGCACACAGACACCGGGGAGGGGAGAGGGGCAGGGAGGGGGAGAGAAAGAGAGTGAATGAGAGAGAAAGGGAGAGAGGGAGAGAGAAAGAGAATAAGAGAGAGAGGGAGGGAGAGAAAGGAGAGAGAGGGAGAGAGAAAGAGAGGGAGAGAGAAGGAGGGAGAGAAAGGAGAGAGAGTAAGAGAGAAAGAGAAAGGGAGGGGGAGAGAAAGGGAGGAAGGGAGAGAGGGAGAGGAAGGGAGGGTGAGAGTGAGAGGGAGGGAGAGAAAGGAGAGGGAGAGAGAAAGAGAGAGGGAGAGAGAAGGAGGAGAGAAAGGAGAGAGAGAGAGAGAGAAAGAGAAAGGGAGGGGGAGGAAGGGAGAGAGAAAGAATGAGAGAAAGGAGAGAGAGTGAGAGAAAGGAGAGAGAGGGAGAGAAAGAGGGAGGGAGAGAAAGTGAGAGAGAAAGAGAGAGGGAGGGGGAGAGAAAGAATGAGAGAAAGTGAGAGGGAGATGAAGGGAGGGAGAGAAAGTGAGAGGGAGGAGGGAGAAAGTAGGAGGGAGGGAGAAGGAGGGGGAGAGAGAGGGAGGGAGGGAGAAAGGGAGAGGGAGGGAGGGAGAAAGTGGGAGAGAGAGAAGGAGGGGAGAGGAAGAGAGAGAAAGGGAGAGGGGGAGGGAGTGGGGGGAGGAAGAGAGAAGGAGGGAGGGAGAAAAGCTGAGAGGGAGAGGAGAGGGAGGGAGGGAGAGAGAAAGAGGGGGCAGAGAGACAAGCTGAGAGAAAAGAGGAGAGGGGGAGAGAGAAAATGGGAGAGGGAGAGAGAGAAGGACAGACAGAGGGGGAGGGAGATAGAAAATGGGGGATGGCGAGAGAAAGAGGGGAGAGGGGGAGATGGAGGATAAGAGATGGAGGAAGAAAGCAAGAGAGTGCAGGGAAGAGAAAGACAGAGGAAAGGTGAGAGGGAAAGAGAGAGGAGGAGGAGAAGGGAGGGGGACTTTGGGGAGAAATGGGGCAAAAATAAAAGGGGAGGTGGGGAAAGGAGGTTTGGGGGGAAAACTGCAAAAAAGACAAGGAGAATTCCTTTTCCTCCATCACCTGAGAGAGCCGAAGATGCTGCAGCCTCTGCCTTGGCTTTTCTCGTGGCTGCCGAGACTCCGAATCTGAACCTGGATATGGAACGTCGATGATTTAGGGAGCGAACACCCTTTAGGGTTAGTCAGGATTCCCTCCGATTCAAAGGCTGAGTCTGCTGGGACTGTTTGGGGGTGAGTCACCCCGAAAGGGTTTTTTTTAACAACAGCATCTTTTAAACCAGGGTCTCTCAACCGCAGGGACATGAATAAGGTATGGACTTCAACTCCCAGAGTTCCTGCTGGCTGGGAAATTCGGGGAGAGGAAGTCCGCACCTCTTAAAGTTGCCAAAAGTAGAGAAACACGAATTTAAACAGATAAATGAAGGTCTTCCTAAGGCAAGGGTGTCCAACTTTGGCAGCTTTAATAAACCCCAATTGTGATATTTCTTGACCTACCAAGCAAGGCGCAATAAGCTCCTGTTTGATCTCCGGGGCATGTGGCCTTGATAGTCAAGTCCTGCTGAATTCAGGGGAGATTACTTCTAAATAAAGATTCAGAATATTTCCGCCTTGAATGTATTTGCATGATCCGAAGGGCTTAACGTGACATTCACAATCTTTCTCTTCGCAGAACCCTCTGAGGTCGGCGGAGATGCGGAGTAACTGGACTAAACTTTAAAAGCATCCCTTCCCAATAAAAACAGATCTCTGAGCTGAGCTCTTGAACGGATCATTTTTTTGGGAGTGGATTTTCTTTTGGTCCCAGAAACTGGACGGGAATTAGATTTGACTTCAAGGGGAGACACTGTTGCAATCCTGATTTTTTTTTTTCCTGCTTAAATCTTGACTTAAGATCTTGACAAACTTTTTCAATGGGCTCTATCCAACCAAATGAATTTCAATGTGGAGAAAAGCAAAGTTTTACATTTAGGCAGGGAAAAAATATATATATATCAAAGGTATAAGTACAGCTTAGGCGAGACCTGGCTCAGAAACCAGTAACTGAGAGAGGGACCTTGGAGTCTTAGTGGATGATCGCTTGAATATGAGCCAGCCGTGTGCAGCAGTTGCCAAAAAAACCAGTGCAATCCGAGGCTGCATCAACAGAGGGATTAAATCAAGATCACATGAAGTACCAGTGCAGCAGGAAGGAAAGAAGGAAAAGGGAGGAAAAGAAGGAAGGAAGAGGGAGGGAAGGAAGGAAGGATCTTCCAAGTAAATTTAAATTATTAAAATGTACACTCATTAGAACAAAGAATAAAAATATCGGAGTGTGAAGAAACTATCAAGGAACAATTCCAACGGACATGGAGTCATCAAAAGATTGGGGAGGAGGCAGGGAAGGAAGGAAGGAAAGAAAGAAGAAAAAGAGGGAAGGAAGGAAGAGATGGAAAGAAGAAAGGAAGGAAAAGGGAGGGAGGGAGGGAGAGAAGAAAGGGTCTTCCAAGTAAATATAAATGTATTAAAATGTACACATAGACCAAAGAATAAAAATATCGGAGTGTGAAGAAACTATCAAGGAACAACTCCAAGGGGCATGGAGTCATCACAAGATTGGGGAGGAGGCAGGGAAGGAAGGAAGGAAAGAAAGAAGAAAAAGAGGGAAGGAAGGAAGAGATGGAAAGAAGAAAGGAAGGAAGAGGGAGGGAAGGAAGGAAGGACCTTCCAAGTAAATATAAATGTATTAAAATGTACACATAGACCAAAGAATAAAAATATTGGAGTGTGAAGAAACTATCAAGGAACAACTCCAAGGGGCATGGAGTCATCACAAGATTGGGCTGGAGGCAGGGAAGGAAGGAAGAAAAGAAGGAAAAGGTAGGGAAGGAGGGAAGAAAAGAAAAGGGAGGGAAGGAAGGGTCTTTCAAGTAAATTTAAATATATTAAAATGTACCCTCATAGAGCAAAGAATAAAAATATTAAGATGTGAAGAAACCATCAAGAAACGACTCCAAGGGGCCTGGAGTCATCGCAAGGCAGGGAAGGAAAGAAGGAAGAAAAAAAGGAAGAGGGAGGGAAGGAAGGAAAAAAAGGGAAGGAAGGAAAAGGGAGGGAGAGAAGGAAGGGTCTTTCAAGTAAATTTAAACGTATTAAAAACTACACTCATAGACTAAAAAATATTGGAACTAGGAATGGGGTAGCCAGATCAGGAGAAAGGGACATGGCTACCTTAAAAAACAAGGCCCCTTCCCATGCCTTCCTCCAGTTTTGACTTTCCACATCAAACTAATGGCGTATATTGTGTGGATCCAACATATTTACGGGTGAACGTAAGGCATGAGGGATGACACTGCAGATTTTTTTTTCTTTTCCTCTTTAGGGAGATCCCCCCAGTTTTAATATATCTCTGATTGTTACCTCTCTGTTTAGTCTGTCAGGGGAGACGGGAATTACACAACACAACGAGAGAAGAGAAGTGTAGCGGTATTTGCTTTGCGGCTAATGATTGCCTAGCAGGGAGGGCCCGGTTTTCCTGGGAAGAGAGGACGAAACAACATCCTGTTGAATTTCTGCCTTGCAAAAATTGTTTCAAAGCTTGAGGAGATGCCTCAGGAAAGAGGCGGTGGGGGCAATGTGTCTTGGGGTCCCCCCCCTTGTTTCCTTGAAGAGCCATTTGGTTCTTGGGGCAAGAACCGAATGTTGGGTTTTGATTTAAGGACAGCTTTGGTTTAAAGATGTAAGTGAGCTCTTGGTCAGACGTAAATCGTCGAATTAATTCAGCGTTTCTCAGCCTTGGGTCACTTTAAGATGTCTGGACATCATGTGTGTTTTGGTCTCTAGTCCCCTCATCATCCTGGTTGCTCTTCTCTGCACTTTTTTCTAGAGTCTCAACATCTTTTTTATAGTGTGGTGACCAAAACTGGATGCAGTACTCTAGGTGTGGTCTTACTAAGGCTTTATAGAGTGGTATTAGTACTTCCCTTGATCTTGATTGTATCTCTCTGTTAATGCAATTTAGGATTGCATTGGCTTTTTTAGGCACACTGCTGCCTCCTATTTAGCTGGTTGTCCACTAAGACTCCAAGATCTCTCTCACAGTTACTATTAAGTCTGGTTTCACCCAGTCTGTATGTCTCCTTTTGGGTTTTCTTGCCTAAATGTAAGATTTTCCTTTTCTCTACGTTGAATTTCATTTTGTTAGATAGGGCGCAGTGTTCAAGAGCCTGGTGGCGCAGCAGACTAATAGCCTGTTATTATCATCCAGCTGCCTGCAATTACTGCTAGTTCGAATCTCGCCAGGCTCAAGGTCGACTCAGCCTTCCATCCTTTCTAAGGTAGGTAAATTGAGGACCCAGTTTGTGGGGGCAATAAGCTGACTTTGTAAAAATATACAAAAGTATGAAGGTTATTGCTTAACACATTGTAAGCTGCCCTGAGTCTCCGGAGAAGGGCGGCATATAAATAATAATAATAAAAAAAAGTCAAGATCCATCTGGATCTTGAGCCGATCATCTAGGGGTGTTGGCTATTCCTGCCAGCTTAGTATCATCTGCAAATTTGGTAAATTCCCCTTCTATTCCCTCATCTAAATTGTTTAGGAAGATATTGAAGAGTACTGGGCCTAAGAGGAAACCTTGTGGTACCCCACTGCTTGCTTCCCTCCATGTAGACGTAGGCCCATTAAGGGCTACTCGTTGAGTACGGTTTGTCAGCCAGTTACGAATCCATCTGGTAGTGATGCTATCTTTCCCACTTTTTTTTCTTCCCACTTCAACTCCCAGAATTCGGTGCAGGTAATCCTCGATTTATGACAGTTCATTTAGTGACCGTTTGGGGATCGTAAAAGTTTTAAAAAAAGAAAATCCAAGAAGGATCACAGAAAAGAAAGGAAGGTTAAAATGGCTTGGGTTGGTCAGCCACTTCCAACTTCTGCATTCACCTGAAAGCCAGTGAGCCTCCATAGATCAACCTTCTCACTTGAAGAGTTAAGTATAACACACGTTGTCATAATTTTCTATTGGGAACCTCACTGCTTTAAGATCTCCTTTGGTGAACAGCTCCAGGTGCTGAAAAAGCCAACAACAATTTCCACCTCTTTCCACAGGGCCTGCTGGTGGAACATTTTAGAAACGAATAGAATTCTTTATTGGCCAAGTGTGATTGGACACACAAGGAATTTGTCTCCGGTGCATAAGCTCTCACTGTCCACAAAAGCTGTAAGTGATCAATCGTGATCATAGTCATCATAAAAATACATTCGTCACGAATCATAAGATACAACACGTAGCGATAGTCATAGGATCCTAAATAAGCAATCCACAAAAATCATATCGTACTAGCAAGCTAAATAAAACAATATAAAACGTAAGGATACTAGCAACAAAGTTATAGTCGTAATTAGAAAAGGAGATGGATAATAGGAACGATGAGAAGATTAATAATGATAGTAATGCAGCCTTAGTGAATAGATTGACAGTGTTGAGGGAATTATTTGTTTAGCAGAGTGATGGCGTTTGGGGGAAAAAACTGTCCTTGTGTCTAGTTGTTCTGGTGTGCAGTGCTCTATAGCGTCGTTTTGAGGGTAGGAGTTGAAACAATTTATGTCCAGGATGCGAGGAGTCTGTAGATATTTTCCCAGCCCTCTTTTTGACTCGTGCAGTAGACAGGTCCTCAATGGGAGGCAGGTTGATAGCAATTGTTTTTTTCTGCAGTTCTGATTATCCGTTGACGTCTGTAAGCATTTATTCCGAATAATCTCCCAATCAGAAAAGCATGCCAGTCATCAGTCTGTTCATTTGCAGAGGGATTCCCGTTGAAGCAACCAACCAACCCATTCTTCTGTTTGAACCAGAGGGATTGATCGTAGCTACCGATAGCAACAGCCCTCCCGGCTCCAAGAGAGTTTCAAAGATGTTTTCCCTTTAAGCTGACTTTGCCAAGGATCTGAACAGAGACTTTCCCAGATCTGAAAAAGAAAAGAAAAAAAAAAAAAGATGCTAGACGGCTCTAAATTAGACTTCTCTAGTTTAGAATAGAATTCTATTTTTAGACTTCTCTAGAATAGAATAAAACCAGGGATGAAATCCAGCAGGTTCTGACAGGTTCTGGTGAACCGGTAGCAGAAATTTTGAGTAGTTCGGAGAACCGGCAAATAGCACCTCTGGCTGGCTCCAGGAGTGGGGTGGGAATGGGGATTTTGCAACATCCTTCCCCCAGGAGTGGGGAGGGAATGGAGATTTTGCAGTACCCTTCCCCCAGGAGTGGGGAGGGAATGGGGATTTTGCAGTATCCTTCTGCCATGCGTACCAAGCCACGCCCACCACACCACGCCCACCAAGCCACGCCCACAGAACCAGTAGTATAAAAAATGAATTCCACCACTGAATAAAACCTTTCATTCTGTTGTATTCGACAAGTAGACCTTGACTTATAGCTGTAATTGGGGGCTGCTACTAAACAAGGCAGCTGTTAAGTAAGTCATGCCTCATTTTACAACCATTTTTTTTTTTGCAGGCAAGAGCCTCTTTTTTATTTTTAAACAAACATACATAAAAACATAAAACCATCTTCAATTACACACAGTGTGTTGGTTGGTTACAAGTCTTCTGTGTCTTCACCATATTCACAGCTTACAGTTTACCTAAATTCTTATATTATCGATCTAAGATATATATATATATATATCTATGTATTATTGTCCTCATTAATCATTTATTTAACTATAGCCATTCTTCCCTCATTTTATACAAAATATTCTAAGATTTGAATTAATTTATATTACAACATTCATTTCATCACTAAATCGGTCTAATAGTAATACTTCTTTATGTTATATGAGTAAATTGACATTTGAAATTAAGAGAACAAGAAGATAAACAAGATTATAAGATAGGGGACTTATTTTATCCATGGTTAGATAAAAAAATATGGAAATGAAAGATGATAAGAGATTTTTATAATACAAGAATTCTAGAAAAATACAACCATTTTTTTAAGGGGATCACAACAGTCATTAAGTTAAACACATGGTCGTTAAGCAAATGTGGCTCCCCCCAATTGTCTTTGCTGGCTGGGAAAGTCCCAAATGCCAATCACAGGACCACCGGAACAGAGCAAGTACATGCCAGGTGCCAAGCTTCTGAATTTTGATTATGCGACCGTGGGCAAGCGCCGGATGTAAGTTGCTTTTTTCACTGTGTTATTGTAATTCTGAATGGTGCCTAAACAATTGGTTGTAAATTGAGGACTTCCTATAGGCTTCCAAAAGCTTTGCAGACTTAGGGAGGGAGGGAGGGAGGGAGGAAACAAAGAAGGGAGGAAAGAAGGAATAGAGGAGGGAAAGAGAGGGAGGGAGGAAAGAAAGAAGGAATAGAGGAGGGAGAAGAAGGAAGGAAGGAATAGAGGAGGGAAGGAGGGAGGAAAGGAATAGAGGAGGGGAAGAGAGAGAGGAAAGAGGGGAGGGAGGAATAGGGGAGGGAGGAAAGAAGGAAGGAATAGAGGAGGGAGGGAGGGGAGGAAATGAGTAGAGGAGGGAGAGGGAGGGAGAAAAGAAGGAAGGATGGAATAGAGAAGGGAGGGAGAGAGGAAAGAAGGAATAAAGGAGGGAAAGAAGGAAGGAATAGAGAATGGAGAGGAGTAAGGAAGGAAAAGGGGAGGAAAGAAGGAATAGAGGAGGGAAAGGGGGAGAGGGAGGAAAGGAAGGAAGGAAGGAAGGAAGGAAGGAAGGAAGGAAGGAAGGAAGAAGTTACCCAAGTGAATCTGGTTTTTTTACCCAACCAATGATGTCTCTTCCTTTCCACAGCAAACTCAAAATGGGGAAACTGGCAGCAGCTGGGGGGAGGAGGAGAAAAGTCTCAAAAGCCCTTTCTGATTAGGGCACGGGGGAGTCCAGCTGTTGCAAGTCAAAATAAATCACCAGTCTCCCCAGGATCCTGGAAAACATTTTACATCGTGTGCCAAAGTGGCTTTTTTGGATGGCAGCTAGAGGTGGAAATGAATGGCCGCCGTGACCCGACCCTTCTCCTGCTAATTAAGCTGCTGAAAAAAACCCACAAATTTCCTAATCCATCCCCTTGCATTCAGGAAAACGCTGGGGTGGGAGCTGTGATCTTTCAAATCTTGGCTTTTGCACTGCCAGAACCATCATTGTTGTGTGGTGTTGGGATGGGATGGGTTGTGTTGGCATAGGTTGCGTTGTGTTGGGATGGGATGGGTTGTGTTGGCATAGGTTGTGTTGGGATGGGATGGGATGGGTTGTGTTGGCATAGGTTGTGTTGGGATGGGATGGGTTGTGTTGGCATAGGTTGTGTTGGGATGGGATGAGTTGTGTTGGCATAGGTTGTGTTGGGATGGGATGGGATGGGTTGTGTTGGCATAGGTTGTGTTGGGATGGGATGGGTTGTGTTGGCATAGGTTGTGTTGGGATGGGATGGAATGGGTTGTGTTGGCATAGGTTGTGTTGGGATGGGATGGGATGGGTTGTGTTGGCATAGGTTGTGTTGGGATGGGATGGGATGGGTTGTGTTGGCATAGGTTGTGTTGGGATGGGATGGGATGGGTTGTGTTGGCATAGGTTGTGATGGGATGGGATGGGATGGGTTGTGTTGGCATAGGTTGTGTTGGGATAGGATGGGTTGGGATGGGATGGGTTGTGTTGGCATAGGTTGTGTTGTGTTGGGATGGGTTGTGTTGTGTTGTGTTGGCATAGGTTGTGTTGTGATGGGATGGGATGGGATTGGATTGGATGGATTGGGAAGAAGCATGCTGTGGGCCCCACCAGTCAAGGAATTCCGCCTGGCAGAGTCTAGCAGAAGGACCTTCTCTGCTGTGGCTCCTACCTATGGGAACATCTTAACCCTTGAGGTGAGTTCAGTTCCAACCTTTCTGGCCTTCTGCAAGAGCTTCTGCTCTCTACGGCTCTTCCTGGTTGTGCATTGGCACTCAGAACACGAAGGAAGAGAAACGCAGACCCACAACAGGACTAAAATCTAGAATTGCGTTTTCTTCTGCTTTCCCTTTTGGAATCCTCCCGCCCAATTCCCATAAAGTGTATTGTTTCAAAACTGATTTTAATTTGGGGTTTGTTTGCTTTTCGCCCTGCCACAGCCCTGTCTTTGTTGATCGAAAGCATTCCTCCGGTGGCCACAAATATTTTCCACGGGACGCTTGGGAGAGGAGAAAAGGTCACACTTCAATGGTCTCCTTATACAACAATCCACAGTCATGGAAAAGGTGAATTGCGCCACGGTCCGTTTTGTCAGACCGGAACACACCAAAAGCGCCGAGATCACGGAAACAACTTTTAAGAGGGAAAAGACATTAACCCAGTCTCGATTCAGGACAATATGGATAACAGAATAACGGAAGGGACCTTGGAGGTCTTCTAGTCCAACCCCCTGCTTAGGCAGGAAACCCTACACCACGTTTCCTTTCCTGTCAAAAAAGAAATTTAGCTTTCCATTCTAATCTAATGAAGGAGAGAAGCAACTTAGAACTAAGGAGAAATTTCCTGACAGTGAGAACAATTAACCAGTGGAACAACTTGCCTCTAGAAATTGTGAATGCTCCAACATTGGAAGTTTTTAAGATGTCGGATAACCATTTGCTATTTGCTTTACAAATAGTATAGCTTTTCCTGCTTAAGCAGGGGGTTGGACTAGAAGACCTCTAAGGTCCCTTCCAACTCTGTTATTCTATTCTATTATTCTAAATTTTTTAAGTGTTTTTAATTGTTTTGTTTATCGTTTTTAATTAATGGGGCCAAATTTATATATATATATATATATATATATATATATATATATATATCTTTTTTCTTTAATTGTATTTTAATATTTGTACTTGATGTTTTTACTTGGCTGTTCACTGCCCTGAGTCCTCAGGGAGAAGGACGGTATACAAATTTAAAATAAAATAAAAAAATAAATAAATAAATTGGGATGAGACCCCCTGTAAAGAAGCTCCCCAAGAGTGGAGTCTGGGGCCGTTGGTCTGAGCCCCGAGCTCGGCAATTTTTAGATGCAAACGTTTCATCACCATTTGAGGAGACGCCCTCCGTGCGCTGTCTGTTGAATCAACTCAAAGCGCACGGACAACGTCTCCTCGAATGGTGACGCTTGCAACCAAATCGCCAACCCCAGCTACTAACATTCAAATACATTTCAAGAGGGGAGCCTCGCAGGAAGCCACCGTGCAAGGAAACTGGCCTTCCGATGAGGTCTGGAGACAGTACAGGTAGTCCTGGACTTACGACCGCAACTGAGTCCAACGTTTCCATTGCTGAGACATTTGTTAAGTGAGTTTTTGCCCCATTTTCTTGGCCACAGTTGTTAAGTGAAACACTGCAGCCAGTGAGTTAGTAATCCTGGGTTGTGAAGTGCCACCTTAAGTTTTTTTTTGAGAAAATCATAAAGGTGGGATATAAATACAGCAAGTCCTCAAGGTACGACCACAATTGATCCCAAAATCCACGTTGCTAAGTGAGACATTTGCTAAGTGAGTTTTGCCCCTATTTTTCTTGGCCACAGTTGTTAAGTGAAAACACTCTAGTTTGTAAGTCAGTAACTCGGTTGTTAAGTGAATCTGGCTTGACTTTGCTTGTTCAGAAGGTCACAAAAGGGGATTGCATGACCCCAGGGCACAGCGACCGTCGTAAGTATGAACCAGTTGCCAAGGAGTCTGAATTTGGATCACATGATTGGGGGGGGCGGATGCTTCAAAGGTGGTAACTGTGAAAAATAGTCATCAGTCACTTTCCTCAGCGCCGTTGCGACTTCGAACGGTCACTAAATGAACCATCGTAAGTTGAGGACTACCTGTGATGGAATAAGTCCCAACATCTAGTAAAGTTGCATGGGCTTCAACTTCAGTCAGCCTGTTTTTAAGGTAAACCCCGTGTAACCACGGAGTTGTATTACAATTAAATTTGGTTGTGGCGCCTCTCAGTTCCACCTTTTGGCCAGCAGGGGTCACCTTACTTATTTCACAGCGCGAAATTCTGCCCCCAGTGGTTTCTTTCTTTCTTTCTTTCTTTCCCCGCCTAAAGCTTCTGCTTCATGCCATCCTTTTTTATGAATCACAGGATCCTTGCCCTTGTTGTTGTACCAACACCCGCAATCCTCCGCCAACTCAGCAATCTTCCTTCTCGCTGAAACTCTGGATGCACACAACGGACCGATTGTAGAAAGCGGCTGTGTGACTTCGTGTGTTATCTTCCCAGCTGTTTTTGTTAAGTTTTGCTTTTTGCCTTTTTTTTCCAGATTAGTTTTCGCTACAATTTGTGGTTGAGTGTCTTTTTTTTTTTTTCTTTCTCCCTCCCTAAAAAAAAAAAATATGGAAAAAATCAAATAAAAATAAAATTCTGCTGGGAACAAATGCGTTTTTAAGAAAAAAAAAAGCACAGGATGGAAAGTCATGTGTGTTTTTCCTGGCCAAAGGAAAGCGAGGGCTTTTGTGTATCGTTTTAAAAATCTATTTATTTATTTATTTATTTATTTATTTATTTATTTATTTATTTATTTATTTATTTATTAATTATTTATTTTATTTTATTTTATTTTATTATTTATTTTATTTTATTATTTTATTTTATTTTATTTTATTTTATTTTATTTTATTTTATTATTTTATTTTATTTTATTTTATTTTATTATTTTATTATTTTATTTTATTTTATTTTATTTTATTTTATTTTATTTTATTTTATTTTATTTTATTTTATTTTATTTTATTTTATTTTATTAAATTTCTATACCGCCCTACTCCCGAAGGACTCGGGGCGGTGAACAGCCACAGAATAAAACACATAAATACAAAAATTTAAAATAGAATACAAACGAATTAAATAATTTGGCTGAACAAATTTAAAATACCCCATAATTTAAAACAAATTAAACAAATTAATTTGAGGGATTTATAAGAATCCTAAAGGCAAAAAAAAAAAAAGGATGAAAATACCTACATGGCTAGAGAAAATAATAAAGCAACTTGTAGATTTAAAAGCCAGAAATATTTTTGTTAGGTATTTTGCCAGAAAAAATATAATATAAGGAACGCTGTTCCCTTCCCACCAAAGGTGGTCCCTCTTTTTCTACTTGCATTTTTTTACCTGCTTTCGAACTGCTAGGTTGGCAGAAGCTGGGACAAGTCACGGGAGCTCACCCTGTTACGCGGCACTAGGGATTCGAACCGCTGAACTGCCGACCTTTCGATCGACAAGCTCAGCGTCTTAGCCACTGAGCCACCGCGCCCCAACCTACGATAAATAGAAATATATATTCTATTTATTCTATATTATTCTATATTATAGATAAATATAGTGATACGATAAATAGAAATAAATAAATATTTTATTTATTTATTATATTTCTATACCGCCTTTCTCCCGTAGGACTCAAGGCGGTGTACAGTCAAGAAAAATATAGACACACAAACATCATAAAATTGCTAATTAAAATTATTACTTAGTTTGGTCAATCAAATAAAACCCAGAATTAGATCACATTTAATAAATCATTCACATGTTTGTATGTTTAGCCCTGCCTGTTGGAACATCAGGGTCTTGAGGGCACGGCGGAAAGCACGGAGATCAGGGATATTCCGTATCTCCGGGGGGCAGTTCGTTCCAAAGGGTTGGAGCCCCCACAGAGAAGGCCCTCCATAATTATATATATGTAGGCCTTCTGCATGCTTCGCCTTACGACCCTCAAATGTGCCACAGGTGAGATACCCTCCTTAGGGAAACACTTCCCATATTTGCAAATTCTGCAATGCCACAGCCAGCCCGAGCCCGGGCACCCACAACAGTCTGCAACGGTGGCTCGTCTTTGGCTAGGCTTGCCAGCCGGGCTCTTTCGGCACCGCCACAGGTTGGGCTGGCATTTCCCAAGGTCTCCTTGGCATGCAAGTCACATCTTGAGAAGGGCCCCCTGCGAACCTCCGAGCCCCTAAGCGGAGGAGCTGCTCGCCTGGCGTTTCCCTGCCCGCCTCCCCTTCCTCTTTCATGCCCAGGGAAACGGGAAGGGGGATAAAAGGAGGGCAAGGGAGGCTGCAGCGCCCCAGACGTTGCTTTGAAGGGGCTGCTCTGTATTCCGAGACGTTCACTGGCTGCTCACATCAGCAACTCTGGAGCGGCTGAGTGCTGAGCAGCCACAAAACGAATGCAAGGCTTTGCAGAGCTGACAGCCTCTTTGAAGCTTTCTCTCTCTCTCTCTCTTTCTGCCCCTTTCTCTGTCTCTCTCTCTCTCTCTCTCCTCCCTCTCTTTCTCTGTCTACCTCTCTCCCCCCTCTCTTTCTGTCTCCCTCCCTCTCAATTTCCCTCCTTCCCTCTCTCTTCCTCCCTCCTTCTTTCTCTCTCTCTCTCTCCTTCTTTCTCTGTCTCCCTCCCCCCTCTCCCTGTCTCCCTCCCTTTCTCTTTCTCCCCCTTTCCCTGTCTCCCTCTCTCGCCTCCCTCTCTTTCTCTCTCTCTCTCCTCTCTTTCTGTCCCCCTCCCTCTCAATTTCCCTCCTTCCCTCTCTTCCTCCCTCCTTCTTTCTCTATCTCTCTCTCCTTCTCTTTCTCTGTCTCCCTCCCCTCTCCATCTCTCTGTCTCCCTCCCTTTCTCTTTCTCCCCCTTTCTGTCTCCCTCTCTCTCGCCTCCCTCTTTCTCTCTACCTCTCTCTCCTCTCTCTTTCTGTCCCCCTCCCTCTCAATTTCCTTCCTTCCCTCTCTTCCTCCCTCCTTCTTTCTCTCTCTCTCTCTCCTTCTTTCTCTGTCTCCCTCCCCCCCTCTCTCTCCCTCCCTCCCTTTATTTTTCTCTCTCTCTTCCTCTTTCTCTGTCTCCCTCCATCTCTCTTTCTCCGTTTACCTCTCTCTGTCTCTTTGTTTCTCTCTCCCTTTCTCTTTGCCTCTCTCCCCCTCCCTTTCTCTCCATGCCTCTCCCTCCCAGTTTCCCTCCCTCCCTATCTCTCCGTCACTCTCTCTCTCCCTCTCCCCTTCCCTGTCTCTCTCCCTCCTTCTTTCTCTATCTTTCCCTTCCTCTCCATCTCTCTCCCACCTTCTCTCTCTCTCCCTCCCTTTCTCTCTCCATCTCTCTCGCTCTCTCTTTCTCCCTTCCTCTTTTTCTCTCCCTCCGTCACTCCCTCCCTCTCCTTGTCTCCCTCTCTCCCCCCTCTCTCTCCCTCTCTCTCTCCCAAAGTTGTAACTGTGGTCACTAAATGAACTGTTGCTAAGTCGAGGACTTCCTGCAGTGAGAGAGAAGGGTTGGACTAAATGACCCCCGGGGACCCAACTTCCAACTCTGAATGCAATGCAGACCAGCTGAGCCAAGGGAATGTTTAGCAAGGCAGACGGGACCTGGGTGCTCCTTTGGAAAATGTAGAATTGCACCTAGGATCCTCTCGGCCTTGCTAAACATTTCATTCCTCGAATGGCCTGCATTGCATTCAAAATTCATATTTTATGGCTTTGGAATTGCATTGCCTTTTTGTTTGATTTTGGTGGTAAGGAGGGCTTCAGGTGCTGGAATAGAAACTGGGAGAAGGTGAATTCTAGCACCCCCTCCCCCCCCCCAATGAAAGCCAGCTGGGTGACTTCAGGCCAGTCTCCCTTCTTTCAATCCATTTCAACACATCGGGTGGCTCCTGCACCGAAAATAGGATAGATCAGGGGTCAGCAACCTGCGGCTCTGGAGCCGCATGTGGCTCTTTCACCCCTCTGCTGCGGCTCCCTGTCACTCAAAATATGCATCACAACCGCCAATGTGCGACACCCGCCGACACGCAATTTATTGAGCTTTTCAACCCCCGGTAGGCCAACCATGGATAAATCCGAGAAAAGAAAAGTTTCAGAAGAAAACAGAACATTTAATTCAACGACGTACAGTATGCTTGTTTTGTGGCTGTTCAAGAAATAGTCAGGCACAGGAAGGGTTTTGTGGCTCCCGGTGTTTTCTTTTCTGTGGGAAACGGGTCCAAATGGCTCTTTGAGGGTTTAAGGTTGCAGACTCCTAGGATAGAGGAACATTTTATATACGATGTTACCTGGAGTTGCATAAAATAAAAAGTGAGATAGGCAGGTAGTAATAAATAAAGAGGTGTTTTGAATCTTTTCCATCAGAGGTTTTTAAATTAATCTTGTTTTTTTTTTTAAATGTGCATCCAAGAGACCAAGGCAATTTTGGAAAACAACTTCCTTCCTTCCTCCCTCCTTCCCTTTCCTCCCTTCCTTTCCCTCCTCCTTCCCTCTCTTTCCTTCCTTCCTCCTTCTCCTTCCTTTCCTCCCTCCCTCTCTCTCCTTCCATCCATCCTTCCATCCTTCCTCTCTCTCCTCCCTTCCTTCCTCCATCCCTCCCTCTTTCCTTCCTTCCTCCCTCCTCCTTTCTTCCTCCTTCTCCTTCCTTCCATCCATCCATTCTTCCTCCCTCCCTCCCCCTCCTCCCTTCCTTTTCTTCCTCCCTTTCTCTCCCTCCTCCCTCCCTCTTTCCTTCCTTCCTCCTTCTCCTTCTCCTTCCTTTCCTTCCTCCCTCTCCTTCCATCCATCCTCCCATCCTTCCTCCCTCTCCTTCCTTCCTTCCTCCATCCCTCTCTCTCCCTCCTTCCTTCCTTCCTTCATTCCATCCATCTTCCCTCCCTTTCCTTCCTTCTTCCTTCCTCTCCTTTTCCTTCCTTCCTTCCTTCCATCCTCCCTCCCTCCCTTTTCTGTGCCCAAAGGGCAAATGATTAAACACACGGAGCTTAACTGCAGTAACCATTACATTAACCGAGATTGTCATTGTGCCAAAATTAAACCAAATTTATTATTTTACCCTGGTTCTATCCACCTCTTAAGAGTTAAACTGGACCTATTTTAATCACCTGCACGCACAGGTACACCTGGAAGAAAAAGTTGGCCCTCGCTGTCGTTATTTTTTTTTTTTTAAAGTAACTAATGAAACACAAAGAGGCCATTTTCGTTTTCTTTTGTGCTTTTCATTTAACCAGGTTCTCAAGAGATCACGTTTGAAAACCCCGGCGCCTCTTGCTTCCCGCTCAGGGCCAGCCGAATTATACATGGCACACCAATGTATACATGTAGCACCACTCCGCAGTTTTAAAAAAAAAATCCAAATTTTGTTTTGCCACGACAGGGCGATCCATCTTAGCCCAGCATTTTCATTTTATTTATTTTTATTTTCAGCTGGCTAGCTTTAATTGATTCCACTTCTGGCGAGCAGGGATGTTAATTGCGAGATAGCAGGGCAGCATGAGGAAATCTCTGGATAGCATTAAAAGTATGAAATGGGCCCTCCTTATAGAGTTTTGCTAACTATTGATCTACATACAATTAATAGCCAAACGCCACAATTAGCTGGCTTCCCCAGACTGTAAATCAACTTTTCCTTTTTTTTTTTTTTTTTAAAAATGACCTTTGTCTGACATGGCTCCTTTCTACATTTTGTTTATGGCAAAAGGTTATGTGGAAGCAGCATTAGCAGGCTGAAATATGACCCCACGTGGCGATACAGAACATCATTTTTTAAAAAAACAGCTTAAAAATTATTGTAATAAATTCACGGCAGCTGCTAATACCTACGGAAAATGTTGGCTCGGAAGATGCCAAGGTTTTGCTAGACTCGGTCGGCCTGATCCACTCGATATTCATATTATAAACATATTATATTAGAGCTCACTGTAACAGCATTGCCCAAAAGGCATTAAGAGTTGTAATTTTACAGAGATGGGTTTCGGCAGGTTCTGACCAGTTCTGGAGAACTGGTAGTGGAAATTTTGAGTTGAGTAGTTTACACTTTTTAAAGGGTAAATTGGGTTTTAATTGGATTGTTTTAAATTGTGGGCCAAAGCTGTATAATTCTTTTAATTGATTTTAAATTTTGTATTGGTATGTTTTTTATCCTTGGCTGTGCCCCGCCCTGAGTCCAATAGGAGAAGGGCGGTATATAAATTGAAATAATAATAATAATAATAATAATAATAATAATAATAATAATAGTGATAATTTCCCGACAGTAAGAACAATTCATCAGTGGAACAACTGGTTTCCAGAAGTTGTGAATGCTCCAACACTGGAAGTTTTGAAGAAGTGACTGATAAGTCACCGGGACTTGCAAATTGAAGTTGAGCGACTGTGGAAAAAGAAATTGTGTTGTCCCGATCGTAATTGGAGCCCTCGGAGCAATACCCAAAGGGCTACCCGGCTATTTAGAAATTCTAAATTTGCCGGACTTGAACATTTTGACTCTACAAAAAGCCACCTTACTCGGAACAGCTTACATCCTCTGATGATACCTTAACAGTTCCTAGGTCCTTGGTTAGGACTCGAGCTGCTGAGCTATTAACCAGCCTCAAAGGCTGTGAATCTCACTAAAGATTAACCAATAAATAATAATAATAATAATAATAATAATAATAATAATAATAATAATACATCCTCCGAGGATACCTTAACAGTTCCTAGGTCCTTGGTTAGGACTCCAGCTGCTGAGCTATTAACCAGCCTCAAAGGCTGTGAATCTCACTAAAGATTAACTAATCATCATCATCATCATCTTCATCATCATCATCTTCATCATCTTCATCATCATCATTATCGTGTGTTGTCCCGATCGTAATTGGAGCCCTTGGAGCAATACCCAAAGGGTTACCCCGCTATTTAGAAATTCTAAATTTGCCGGACTTGAACATTTTGACTCTACAAAAAACCACCTTACTCAGAACAGCTTACATCCTCCGACGATACCTTAACAGTTCCTAGGTCCTTGGTTAGGACTTGAGCTGCTGAGCTATTAACCAGCCTCAAAGGCTGTGAATCTCACTAAAGATTAACCAATAAATAATAATAATAATAATAATAATAATAATAATAATAATAATAATAATAATAATAATAATAATACATCCTCCGACGATACCTTAACAGTTCCTAGGTCCTTGGTTAGGACTCGAGCTGCTGAGCTATTAACCAACTTCAAAGGCTGTGAATCTCACTAAAGATTAAATTATTATTATTATTATTATTATTATTATTATTATTATTATTATTATTATTATTATTATTATTATCATCATCATCATCATTTCCCAACAGTGAGAACAATTCATCAGTGGAACAACTGGCTTCCAGAAGTTGTGAATGCTCCAACACTGGAAGTTTTGAAGAAGTGACTGATAAGTCCCTTGTCTGAAATAGTATAGGATCTCTTGCTCGAGCAAGGGGGCTGGACTAGACGACCTCAAAAGTCCCTTCCAGCTCGGTGATTCGGTGAAACCCCCTCCCGGGAAGCCCGCGGGCGCCTCTTGCAGAAGCGGCAGCTGGGGCCGAAAGGCGAGACGGGGGTGGGGGGTGGGTGGGTGGATGGGTAGGGGGCGGGGCCCTTGCAAGAGCCTCCCCCCCTCCTCTCCTCCCCCTCCCCTCCCTTCCTTTCCCCTCCCTCCCTCCCTCCCACCCAGCTGGACCCGGCCCGGAGCTCTGGAGCCACGGAGGGTCCCGAGCGGCAGCTGAGCCCCCCGCCCCACTCCGCCCGTTCGGTGCCCACGCCGCGTCCCGCCCCCTCCACGCGTGCCCGGCCGGCGCGCTCCTCCCTCCGCCGCCGCCTCCACCTCCGTCCCTCTCCAGCCGAGGAAGAGGCTCGCCGCCGCCCCGCTCGCCCCGACACCCACCCGGGCAAGGAAAAGACAGCCCGCGATGGCCGGGACGCCCCCCCGCCTGCTCTGCCTCCTCTGCCTCCTCGCCGTCGCCCTCAGCGGCCGAGGTAAGCCGGGCCCCTTCTGCAACCTGGCGCCCGCCGCTCCCCTTTGTCGCCCTGCGCCCCCGCGGGGGACTTGGCTTTTCTCTCCCCCCCCCGGGGGGGGGCTGAGTGGGTGGGTGGGTTACTGGACTGGGGAGGGGGGGGGCATCCCCGACTGGGGTGGACTGGGGCCACATTGCGCATGATCCCCCATGTCCCCCTCCCCCAGGAGAGAGACACAGAGAGAGGGGGAGATGGGGGGGGGGCAGCTGCCATGATCCCCCATGTCCCCCTCCCCCAGGAGAGAGAGACACAGAGAGAGGGGGAGATGGGGGGGGGGGCAGCTGCCATTAGGGCCTGGAGGGGATGTGGGGGTGCGTGGGTGGGGGGAGATAGAGAGATCGGTAAGAGTATCTTCCTTCCCCCCCCCCGCCTTTAAAGAAAGCAAGTGGGGTGGGGGTGGGTGGGGGGCTCTCGGGAAGGCTGCAGCGGCCTGCGGAGGGATTCCTGAGGATGTGGGGAGGGGGGAGATAGAGAGATCGGTAAGAGTAGCTTCTCTCCCCCCCACCTTTAAAGAAAGCAAGTGGGGTGAGTGGGGGGCTCTCGGGAAGGGTGCAGCGGCCTGCGAGGGATTTTCTGGGGATGTGAGTGGGTGGGTGGGGGGGACATAGAGAGATCAGTAAGAGTATCTTCTCCCCCCCCTTTAAAGAAAGCAAGTGGGGTGGGGGGTGGGTAGGGGTCTCGGGAAGGCTGCAGCGGCCTGCGAGGGATTCCTGGGGATGTGAGTGGGTGGGTGGGTGGGTAGATGGGTGGGAGGCGGTTTTTCCCCCCCTCCCCCCGCTGGCCGAGGCCCTGTGCCCCCCCTCCTTTTAACTCCATTGTGCCCCGATGGGGCTGAGCTCGGGGGCGGAGTGGGGAGTGGGGACTGTGGGGGGGGGGTGTCGGCGAGGCATGGCGCATTGCCGCAGCTTCTCTGCAAAGGGGGGGGGGAATTAGATTCGCCGCCGCCTCCTCCTCCTCGGAGGCTCTTGGAAAAAAAAGAAAAAGAAAAAGAAAAAAGGAGGGGTGGGGATGGGGGCTGGAAGGAGAGAGAGAGAGGACCTGTTAAGACTTGGATGGGTGGGGGGGAGGGAGGGAGAAGAGGGGAGGAAGGGCGTGACGCCCCCCCCCCTCCCTCCATATTCCCTCTTCTTCCACCACCAGGTTGCTCAGCCACCTCTCTCCAATCCCGGAGGAGCCCCGGTAGCCAAGACGACTTCGGGTATCCTAGATTCTGGGTGTAGCGCCAGTCTTCGGTGGGATGCCCTCCCCCTCTCTTTGGGGGCTCCCCTTGTGTGTACACACACACACACACACACACACACACACACACACACACACACACACACACACACGCACACATATGCACGCGTGGTTTAGCTTTTTTCTGCTGCTCCCCATCCTTGCAAAAGAAAAGGCGACCCTGTGCTCACTTTTCCCTCTCCCCCTCCCTATGAAACCTTCCAGGAGAACAATAGAAGACCCCCTTCCTGGGCTTGGTGGGGGGGCGGGTCCCCCCTAGCTTGGGGAGGGGAAGTGGTGGTGGTGGTGGGGAGGAGAAAGGTTCCTCCAGAGAGAAGGCACCGATTTTGGAAGGATCCTTTCTCTTGTGGCCGAGAAAATAGAACCTGTGTTTTCGGGTGTTTGCTTTAATGTCTGGTTATGTGTGTGTGTGTGTGTGTGTGTGTGTAGAGAGAGAGAAATCCATGTGTTTTTCTGGCTCTGGAAAAGGGAGATTTCCCTTGAATAGAATAGCTGCAAGAGAGATGAAGGCAGAGAGGTTGGCCATTGTTGGAAGAATAGATTTAGGGGGCAGAAAGCTGGTTTATCCTGCAGTCTTTTCCAAGGAGCCATGTGCAGAGTGAGTGAAAAAATTACAGCCTGGAAAAAGGGAAATCTGCAGTATATCGTAACCAGTCACACCCCCCACCCCAAACACCCCTCTCTACTCTTGTCTGTTGGCCGCTCCTTCTCGGTGTGCAAGCAAAGGGGTTAGAAAATGCATTTCTCCAGGTTAAGGTTGCAAATGCCTTACGGAGGACTCGGTCTTCCCTAAAGGATGCCACCAGGTTCACGCCTCCATAAAAGGATGGCCAAGGTTGCAGCAAGAACACAAGAAGGTGGATTTATTTTATTTTTTGGGGGAGTGGGTTGGAGAAGACCAAGATGGCGAGAACGTCGGATGCCCGAGGGGGCCAGAAGATTTCAGGAAGGAGAAGGAAAAGGGAAAATAACTTATTTTGGGGGAATAATCGAATCCACATTTTGGGAAATTCCAAGGGGTGGGGGAAGGAGGTGGAAGAATTGCCGTATGAAAAGAAGAGCTGGATAGGTAATATTTAAAATAATAATAATAATAATAATAATAATAATAATAATAATAATAATAATAATAATAATAAGTGGTCTAAAGGAAGAGCTTACACCAAGAAGATGCCATTTGAAATGTGTTCACTGTACAGACTGGATTGAAAAAATGATTGACCAGTGGAAAGGGATTAATTATTGGTCAATCTGACTTCTCAGTTAGCTTCTGGTGGTACCAACGTTTTGGACAATGGTAGTACTCATAGGAGTGCATGGTGATGAAGAAGGAAGAGGAAGGAAGGAAGAAGAGAGAAGGAGACCAAGAAGAAGAAGAAGATCAAAAAGAAAAGGGGGAAGAATTCACCTTTCATTTGTTTACTGCCTGTCATTTATATCTGGGGTATTTATTGTACTGTATATACAGAAGAGCCCAAACAATTGAAATAGACAAAAACAAATTCCAGCTGGCTATGGAATTGCCTAATCTTGCCCCCCTGACCATCAGGAAGTCGGTGGAGGGTTGGACTAGAAGACCTCCAAGGTCCCTTCCAACACTGTTATTCTATTCTATTTGATCTCATAATTCATCAAACGTTATTCTCTTTACGTCTTATCCCAACAATTCTTCCGTGGCTTGCCTTTTTTAATGTGCTGATTTTTTAAATAGTCATTTTCCACACCCATCTACCCCAGTAGCCAGCTTTCCAGGTGGTGAGGAAACAAGAAGGAGAAGGAGAAGGAGAAGAAGAAGAAGAAGAAGTAGAAGTAGAAGTAGTAGAAGTAGAAGTAGAAGTAGAAGTAGAAGTAGAAGTAGAAGTAGAAGTAGAAGTAGAAGTAGAAGTAGTAGTAGAAGTAGTAGTAGAAGAAGAAATACAATGTGTTTGAAACTCACCAAAACTATTACACAATTCTTTTCAAAACCTTGGGCCACCCAATCTGCTATGAAGGCAATTTGGGGGATTAGGTTATAAGGTCTTAAACAATAACCAGCTGTCACATTCCATTTGGATGTGTCCGTTGAATGATATTGTAAATCCTTTTTGTCTGCTGTCATCATCCAGCCCCGTTGTTTTAGGGTTTTTTTTTTTTTGACTGGACAGAGGATATTCAAGGGCTATTGATGAAGAGTTTGGCACATCGTCCAGGAGACGATGTGAAGATCAAAAGGAAATCTGGTTTTGATGCTTAGAGTCAAAACAGGATCTACTTGGTGGTAGCAGCCGATCATGCCATCTTTAGCAGAAGGATGGTTGGTGTTTGCCTTACAAGGTTTTTTGTTTTTAATATATTATAAAACCCCAGAATTTAAATTTATATATATAAAAGCCAACACAGTTCTAGGCTGCATAAAGAGAGGGATGGAATCAAGATCACGTGAAGTGTTTTTTTTTTAAAAAAAATTATTTATATCAAAAACAGAAAAAACAAAACAAAACATAAAATCTCCATCATTCAAATACAATCACAAACAGTATGTGTGGTATCTCACTCAATAGTTGTGAGACGGATCTTGGAGTCCTAGTGGACAACCATTTAAATATGACCCAGCCGTGTGCAGCAGCTGTCAAAAAAGCCAACACAGTTCTGGGCTGCATCAACAGAGGGATAGAATCAAGATCACGTGAAGTGTTAATACCACTTTATAATGCCTTAGTAAAGCCACACTTGGAATCCTGCATTCAGTTTTGGTGGCCATGATGTAAAACGAATGTTGAGATTTCTAGAAAGAGTGCAGAGAAGAGCAACAAAGAGGATTAGGGGACTGGAGGATAAAACATATGAAGAACAGTTGCAGGAACTGGGTATGTCTAGTTTAATGAAAAGAAGGACTAGGGGAGACATGATAGCAGTCTTCCAATATCTGAGGGGCTGCCCCAAAGAAGAGGGAGTCAAGCTATTCTCCAAAGCACTTGAGGGTAGGACAAGAAACAACAGATGGAAACTATTCAAGGAGAGAAGCAATTTAGAACTAAGGAGAAATTTCCTGACAGTTAGAATAATTAATCAGTGGAACAATTTGCCTCCAGAAGTTGTGAATGCATCAACACTGGAAGCTTTTAAGAAGATGTTGGATAACCATTTGTCTGAAGTGGTGTATGGTTTCCTTCCTAAGCAGGGGGTTGGACTAGAAGACCTCCAAGGTCCCTTCCAACTCTGCTATTCTATATTGACTTATTGAATTCATCTGATTTTACATAACACAGTAGCTACATCAGTGTAGAGGTTAAAACATGGAGGAAAAAAAACCAAGGAAATCCCGATCTCCTTTCAGTTAACAGGAAGACGACCTGATTCTGGTCATCCTCATTATTGCCTATCCTAGCCTACCTCACTGGATTGTGGGAAAAAATAGATGTCACATCACACCAAAGGAACAAAGGAAGTTCCCTTCAGAAGTTGTGGGAGCTTCATCGCGAGTTGTGGAAAGCTTTCAAGGAGAGACCGGACTGCCATCGGTCAGAAATGGTGTAGAGCAGTGATGGCTAACCTTTTGTGGACCTGAGTGCCCAAAGCACACGCAAACCCCCAAAATGCAATGCGCCCCAACCCCAATGCATGCACACCCCCATGCATGCATGCACAGCCACCCTGCATGTGCCCTGCCCCTGCACGCCCCCCATGTGTCCTCCCCCCCTGCGCATACGCAGCAGAGACCAGCTGGCCAGTGGGTGGCATGCACGCATGCGCAGAGGAGCTGAACTGGGACAACAGCTCGTGTGCCCATAGGGCGCTGCGTGCCACCTCTGGCCCGTGTGCCACAGGTTCGCCATCACGGGTGTAGGGTCTCCTGCTTGGGTGGGGTGGGGGTTAGACTAGATGACCTAACAAGGTCCCTTCCAACTCCGTTAAATCTGTAAAATCTTGTGCCTAGGGCTCCCGAGAAAGCCAGAAGGTAAATCTAAACAAACAAATGAGTGATTCAACCATCGTTTGTAAAACTCAAAACTAAACCCGAACACTCCACCGTCAATTTTTTAAAATTGAGGTTAAAAAAAGAAAAAAAAAGACTATTCATCCTTACATGAGAGGCATAATCCAGATTTAGGGTTTGACCTAAATCTTCTCCCGTTTGGGTTGTTTGTTTTTTTTTTTCTCTTTGTGTTTATTTTTATTTATTTATTTATTTTGGGCCACTCTTTTAATTCTTTCGCCCGGTAAAACCGTTTTCAAAAATTAACCAGATAAACATTGCCCACTTTTAACCTGTGTAAAGACCACCTGGAGAAGAATATTTATTTATGCCGGAGAGAAGTTCAGTTACAGGGAAAGTGAGTGGGTGATAGGATAATATGGTTGGGGGTGGGTGGGAGGCTCCCTTGCTCTTCTGTACCTACAAAATTGTAGGGCCCCATTTCGTTGTTAAACTTAATTCCCCGATCACAGTTCAACCAGAGGGCAGAAGGATAAGTTGTTGTTTTCATTAATTAAGGCTTAAAGCCTCTAAACCCTCCCACTCACAGTAGGGACTCAACCACACAGCCAGGAAGCCGAATTGACTCCAATCTAAATTTGTATTTATAGCCATATCGGAGATACTTTTCCCACCCCACTCCAAGTCCTGTCTCAACCATGGTTCCTAAGAAGGATGAGTGAAAATTATGGGGATTGTGGGCCAAGAGGAGATGTTCTCGGTAGGGTCACCCGAGGTGTAAGGTCATCCCAGCTGCCCAGGTCAACTAAGCAGGCCTCTATCAGAGGTGAAATTTACTTACCTTCCCTACCGGTTCCGAAGTGTGTGTGCACACGCATGTCACATGTGATTTTGGACTCTCTGTGCATGCGCAGAGGGTAAAAAAGAGGTTACTCCCTAATTAAAAACAGGAAATAATGACGTCCGGGTGGGTGGGCGGAAACTCGTGCTGCTGCCGCTACCGGTTCTCCGAACCATCCACCGCCGCTGCTACCGGTTCGCCCGAACTGGTGCGAACCGGTAGCATTTCACCCTACTCTGTATTGGGTAGTAGAGATCTAGAGGGATGCTGCGGACAGAAGATCATTCTAGCGGCGAAGGCATCGTCAGGCGCAAAAGATCAGGACCGTATGTTAAGTTGCAATTCGGAAGATAGGTTGTTTGGCAGGATGGATTTAATTTAAATCACGATTTAAAGCGGGCGCAAAAGATCAGGGCCCTATGTTAAAAGATCAGGACCACGTGCGCGCGATTTAGATCAGGCGCAAAAGATCAGGACCGTAAGTTAAGTTGCAATTCGGAAAATAGGTTGTTTGGCAGGATGGATTTGATTTAAATCAACTCGATTTAAATCACAGTTTAAATCACAGTTTAAATCACAGTTTAAATCACAGTTTAAATCATGGTGTAAATCACAGTTTAAATCACGGTTTAAATCACTGTTTAATTCATGATTTAAATCACAATTTAAATCACTAGTTAAAAATCAACTCAATTTAAATCAACTCGATTTGTCGTCTATCCCGCAGCGGCTCCTCCTCTGACCCGCTGTTGACTCACCGACAGTCGCATTCACTTTAATGGGACGGCTGGGGATGCGTCAGTGACACAACAAGGTGAGGGACATGGCGGGCAGCAGGTGAGTGGATGCCCACTAACAGGCGCTGCCATGATGGATCTGAAATGACAGGCGCTCTTTCAAGCTAAGGACTGGTAGTTAGAATCTTTTAATATGATTATTTGCAAGCAAAACGAAGGTTTCCCATTTAGCTTGCAGAGCTTGGATTCATGGGACGAGTTTACCCAAAAATGTAAATATTGCAGAACAGACAGCCTCATGCTACATAACTAAGCTCCATTCCATGCTGAATAAACTAAATTAGTGATGTTACCTTAAATAGAAAACCATCTTTAGATAGATGTTTACTCCAAAAGCATTTTATTAAAATAAGTTTGATAAAATTTAAAAAAAATCCGATTTAAATAAAATCTGATTTAAATTTTAAAAATCCAATTTTTAATTTTTTTTTCATCAATTTTTAATTTTTTTAAAAAAAAATCATCGATTTTTATCCACCCTGTTGTTCAGGCTTAAGCACAAGAGTCTACTCAACTAAAGTTCAGGACTAAATTTGCCCCAGCTAAGAGTCAGTCACTTCGGAAAGAATACCACTAGAAAAAGTTGAAAGGATCATGTCCCTCAGTTCTAATTTCCATGAGAGCTGGAACATGGAACAAGGATAGAGAAAGATCAAACAGCATTCTTCAAAACGATCTTCTGCAATCACGACATAAGCCTGAGATTGAAAAATCAGATGCTTGTCAGATGTTACGTCTTTTCTATCCTGCTCTACGGAGTGGAGAGTTGGGTCTCTGACAGAAAAGCACTTGAAGAGACCAGAAGCCTTTGAAATGTGGATTTACAGGCAGCTGTTACATATAAGTTGGGTTGACAAAATCAGAAAGGAGGAGGGAATAAGCCGCCTGGGAAAGCCAAGGGAAATCATCAAAACCATAAAAAAGTTAGAATATTTCAGACATGGGATGCGACACCTGGAAAAATACAGCATCCTTCACTTAATCCTCCAAGAAAGATTGAAGGCAAACGAGGTCCAGGCAGAAGAAGACCATCATGGCTTCAAAATCTAAGGGACTGGTGTGGACAAAACTCAGCAGCACTTTTTCGTGCGGCTGTTGATAAAAATAGGATCGCCAACATGATCGTTGAATTCCGATGACAGATATGGAAGGAGAAGGAGGAGGAGAAGGAGGAGGAGGAGGAGGAGAAAGAAGGAGAAGGAGGAGGAGAAGGAGAAGAAGAAGAAGAAGAAGAAGAAGAAGAAGAAGAAGAAGAAGAAGAAGAAGAAGAAGAAGAAGAAGAAGAAGAAGAAGAAGAAGAAGAAGAAGAAGAAATTCAAGGGGACTTGGACCGTTTGTGGCAACGTAACAACTCTAGGCTGATGACTTGTTTAACTCCGCCTCCCAACTGGCTGCTCTTCTCCCATGGCATCAAGTCATACTCCGTGGGAGAAGAGAACGATGAACCTTTTTTTAAACCAAGAAAACTACACAGAAGATATAAAATGATTGATGAGAACATACCTGGTCCAACGGCCCTCAACTTGCTACAGGTAGTCCTCAGTGGGTCTCTTGGTGCTGTGCTGAGGGATCCATAAAACAAGGCAACTATTCAGATGAAAATGCCTGTGGATGGGCCATTTAAGGATTGTTTCGAAGTCTTCCTTTGTTTCTTCCCGAGATGCAAGCTGACTTCTAGATAAGAGCTCAATACCTCCTCATTCTAAAAATTTGGTTGGAGGGGGGGAGGGAACCCTAATGAAAAAACATGCTTTCTTCAAAATGATACTCTACTTGACTACATTGTAAGCGAGTAATTTGTAAGTAAATTCCTCCTAAATTTCCCATTATATGGGAAAACACTCTGTATCTCTATGTCTCTTTCTCTTTTGTTACAGTGTTAAAATAAAGTTAGGGATGTGTCCTGTTTTTTTTTGCAGTGGAGGTCACATTCACACTTTTTTTTTTAATTTGATTTATATGCCGCCCTTCTCCGGAGACTCAGGGTGGCTTACAATGCGTTAAGCAATAGCCTTCATAGTTTTGTATATTTATAAAAAGTCAGCTTATTGCCCCCACAACTGGGTCCTCAATTTACCTACCTTTGAAAGGATGGAAGGCTGAGTCAACCTTGAGCCTGGGGAGATTTGAACTTGCAGTAATTGCAAGCAGCAGTTGTTAATAACAGTGCTTTAGTCCACTGTACTACAAGCTCTTTATACTTTATACAAAATATACTTTTGTATATTTATACAAAGTCAGCTTATTGCCCCCACAAACTGGGTCCTCATTTTACCTACCTTAGAAAGGATGGAAGACTGAGTCAACCTTGAGCCTGGTGAGATTCGAACTTACAGTAATTGCAGACAGCTGGTGTTAATCACAATGCTATCAGTCTGCTGAGCCACCAGGCTCTTTTGACGGCATGACTTGGGGCCCGGACGCTACAAAAGGAACGGCGGAAAGTAGGACAAAAACTTAAATTAGACTCCCAATTTACATTTAATTAAAACTAGCCTGCATTTGGGTAAGGCTGCGTCGCATTTGGGGAGTAATTTGCCCGAGCTGCTTTTGATCTTGCGAGGAAAACTCGTGGATTGAACATTTGGGGGAATTGGGGAAGGTTTGGGGGCTCAGGCTTAGGGAAGGGGTGTGTGGCTGTGGGACAGTTGCTTTCTACTGGGGGAAGGTTTTTAAATTGGCACGTGAAGGTAACCTTTTTATCCAAGGTTTGTGACTCACTGGGTTGGTTGGAGAAGTGATTGAGAAAAACATAGAAAGCATAGATAATTGACAATGGGTGTAGGTCGTAAACTTCAAAATAAACAGTGACTTTGTGCCATTTAGACTCTGTCCCTTTGGAGTTCCTTTAAACTTAATTAAATTTATCAGAAATATTTTTGATAAGCCTGTGCTTGGTCATAAGCATCCTTTAGAAGCCGAGTTGAAAGACCTCCTCCTCCTCCTCTTCTCCTCCTTCTTTTCTTCTTGCCCTCCTCTTCCTTTTTTCCTCCTCCTTTTCTTCTTGTCCTCCTCCTCCTTTTCTCTTCCTCCTCTTCTTTTCTTCTTGTCCTCTTCCTCCTTTTCTCCTCCTTTTCTTTTCCTCCTCCTCCTCCTTTTCTTCTACTTGTCCCCCTTTTCTTCTCCTTCTTGTCCCCCTCCTCTTCTTCTCTTTTTCTTCTTGTCCTCCCCCTTCTTCCTCCTCCTCTTCCTCCTTTTCTCCTCCTCTTCTTGTTGTCTTTCTCCTCCTCTTCTCCTCCTCCTCTTTTCCCCTTCTTTTCTTCTCTTCCAACTCCTCCTCCTTTTCTCCTCCTTTTCTTGTCCTCCTCCTCCTTTTCTTCTTGTCCTCCTTTTCTTCTCCTTCTTGTCCTCCTCCTCTTTTTCTTCTCCTTTTCTTCTTGTCCTCCCCTTCTTCCTCCTCCTCCTCCTCTTCTCCTCTTTCTTTTCTCTTCCTCCTCCATTTTTTCTTCTCCTTCTTGTCTCCTCCTCCTCCTTGCAAATTCCATCACTTCATTGTTTCTGTGATAACATCATGACATTAGGGATGACACCATAGCTTCTCCTGGGCATCTGGGATAGAAGATCCAGGGACTCTCTTGTTTTTCTTGCTCCCTTGCTGGTATCAAAACAAGGATATGGAATCCTGATCAGGTCCTGCAGCTATAGTGAGAGACGAGATCTGGTTGGACACAGCCAAACAGGCATTAGGAGAAGCTTATAAACAGGACCCAAGGATGTATATCTTCCTCCAACTTCTGTTAGCCAGCAAATGGTATTAAGAACCTCTCTCTTAGATACAAGACAAGGTGCTTGGGTGTCCATGTGTGCTAAATCATCATTTTATCTTGCCTGACTTTGATGGATATGTTGCATCATCCCAAACAGTTATGATTATAGTTATAGTTTGATGTGTTGTGCTTTGTATTCTTCATTCAACCAACTAGGGTTAAAGCAAACCCAACTTGATTCCTTCCAGATGTAATGAGCCCATAGCAATATTTTGTCTGGGGAATTCAGGGAGTTGAAGTCCAAATATCCTAAAGTTGTTGAGGTTGGGAAATGCTGGATGATAGAGTTGACCACCAAGAGGTCCTAGATAGGTCTTATAGACACCTTGGAATCTTCTTAGCATCTTCTACCTTCACATGCACAATTTCAGGATTACTAAACTAACTCCAAGAAGGGTGATGTAGAAAAACCAGGCTGGATGTTCTCCAGAGTAGCCCTTTTTCCCCACCCAAGAGGATTTCCCCACCATCCAGTCAGAGCTGAAGAAGCTTCTTTGGATGAGAAGCGAAACGTCTTCAAAGAAAAACCAGAAAGTCCAGTCGCCTCTTGGAAAAAAAAAGCACCTTTGAGACCACCACAACCTGAATGACTGAGAATCTTCATAGACAGAGTAGCCTAGTTACATTTTTAAAAAAAAACACGTTTTAATCATACCCCTATCTCAAGAAGTGGTTCGGTTTATTTACTGTTTTTAGGCTGTCTCTATTGCATGGATTTAAATGCGTAAATACAAAATCAATGTGTCATGGTATTATCTGCCATTAAAAGGACGCGAAGCCCATAATCTTGTGATTATGTGATTATAGATCTGAGATTTTCTTGAAAGAAAATTAAGAATAAGGAAGTTGAGTAACGGTAGCACGGAGAAGGAATTATCATTGATCTTCGTTACCTTGAAAACAAAAATTGCAGACATTTTCAAGAACAACCTGTATGGAAAGTTGCCTGTGAATATGGACAGGTCTGGTGGGTTTAAATTTGAAGATAGGTCAGTAACAGTGTTAGAAGGGACCTTGGAGGTCATCTAGTCCAACCCCCTGCTCTCGCAGGAGACCTGTATTGGGATTCGAACTGCTGAACTGGCGACCTTTCCGATCGACAAGCTCAGTGTCTTAGCCACTTGAGCCACCTAGTCAGGTCATTTGAGCTACATTAGATTTGATGTCTATGGAGATTCTCAGCCATCCAAGTCGTGGTTGTCCTGAAGGTGCTTTTTTTAAAAGAGGCAACTGGATTTAACGAGCGTTGTGGCATCTCCACAAAATCCGGATACTTGGCAATGGGCTCACAGTTATGACGGTCACAGTATCCTGGGGTCACATTTTGCGACCTTCCGACCAGCAATGGGGAAGCCAGATTTGCTTAACAACCTTTTGTTCCTAACTTAACAACTGCAGTGATTCACTTAGCAACGGGGGCCAGAAAGGTGGTAGAAAAGAGGCAAAACTCACTTTACAACTGTCTCGCTTAACAGCAGACGTTTTGCACTCAACTGGGGTCGTAAGTTGAGACGGCTTCTGTTTGCATTCTCATCCGGCACCAAATGGTAACTTTTTGGAAAATGCCCCGTTGGGTTTTGAACAGCTGTTTAGGAGAACTTGACTAATACGTTGGTTTGTCTGTTTTGGTCCTCAGGATACGCCGACGACTCGGGCTTTGATTTAGCAGATGCACTGGATGACTTTGTCCCGACGAAGAGACGTAAGTATGAGGCCGGTGTATCCACATGTGGATACACATTGTGGGCAGAGTGGATATTGGCTGTCGATTAGGAATCGGAGGGGTTGGGGCGATGTTCAGCAGGGAAGAAATGAGCTTGTCGATGGAAAGCTGGCCGCCCGGGTTCGAGACCCCACCGCCATGCCACAGGAGTGAGCTCCTGTTCCTTGTTCCAGCTCCTGCCATCCTAGCCTTTCGAAAGCACGCAAATGCAAGTAGATAAATAGGTACCACTTCGGCGGGAAGGTCACAGCGCTCAGTGACATCATGCCTGGTCACATGACCGTGGAAAAGTCTTGAGAGAGCACTGGTTCAATGGCCCTTGAAACGGAGATGAGCACCAACCCCGAAAATTGGCTACAACTAGCGGAATAAAATCTGCAGGCACTCCTTTAACTTTTATTATAGGGTTTGTCGGCAGGCATGCTTCCTGCAATGATAGTTTAAAAAACAAAAAACAAAAGTCAAGCTGAAAAAGATGTATTTAGATTTTAAAAAAATATCATAAAGGCAAACTCCTCTGTCTCTCTCCCTCTCTCTCTCCCTCCCTCCCTCCCTCTCTCTCTCTCTCTCTCTCTCTCTCTCTATATATATATATATATCTTTTTTCTTTTTTCATAGGCTTTTATGTGCATATTCTTTCTAGCCAGGTTTTACCTATGTAAACTTAGTTGTTCTTCAGCCCTAGGTTCTGTGAAATCTCATTCACAAGTTCTTGGGCCCTTTTTCTGCTGACAAACTGCAACTCTGTGTTGCTCTCTGGGAGACCCAGATAGCTATTTCTACCTCTTAAGGCGTCCTCAGTGGGCCACACCCACTTCCCAATTATCCTCCCTGTAAAGGCATAATGTATCTTTTTTCTTTTTTCTTTTTTCTTTTTTCTTAGAAAGAATATGCACATAAAAGCCTATGAAAAAAGAAAAAAGATACATTATGCCTTTACAGGGAGGATAATTGGGAAGTGGGTGTGGCCCACTGAGGACGCCTTAAGAGGTAGAAATAGCTATCTGGGTCTCCCAGGAAGCAACACAGAGTTGCAGTTTGTCAGCAGAAAAAGGGCCCAAGAACTTGTGAATGAGATTTCACAGAACCTAGGGCTGAAGAACAACTAAGTTTACATAGGTAAAACCTGGCTAGAAAGAATATGCATATATATATATATATATATATATATATCTCAGGTGGGTTTCAGCAGGTTCTGACTAGTTCTGGAGAACCAGTAGCGGAAATTTTGAGTAGTTCGGAGAACCGGTAGTAAAAATTCTGACTGGCCCCGCCCCCATCTATTCTCTGCTCCTCCCAAGTCCCAGCTGATCGGGAGGAAATGGGGATTTTGCAGTATCCTTCCCATGGATTGGGAAGGGAATGGCGATTTTACAGTATCCTTCCCCTGCCATGCCCACCAAGCCACGTCCACCAAGCCACACCCACATAACTGGTAGTAAAAAAATTTGAAACCCACTGACATATATATAATATCTATCTGTCTGTCTGTCTGTCTGTCTGTCTATCTACCTACCGATCCACCCACCCACCCACCCTCCTACCTACCCACCTACCCTGTTTCCCCCAAAATAAGACATCCCCTGATAATAAGCCCAATTGGGCTTTTGAGTGCATGGCAATAAGGCCAAGTGCTTATTTCAGGGTTCAAAAAAATATAAGACAGGGTCTTATTTTTGGGGAAACATGCCATCTATCTATCTATCTATCTATCTATCTATCTATCTATCTATCTATCTATCTATCTATCTATCTACCTACCTACCTACCTACCTACCTACCTACCTATCATCTATCATCTCTTTCTCTCTCTCCACACACACACACACACACACACACACACACACACACATACATACAGATCCAATGTCTTAAAGCCTATTCTGGAATTTCCACTGGGAGGCACAGAAATAGAGATTTGCTCGGTCCTTGGGATTTGTCCGTCGGGATTAAAAAGATTATGCTCTTTTTAAAAACCATGACGCGTTGGATAAACCAATGGCTGGCACTCCTGCCTTTGATAAGACAGGAGACAGTGGGTGGGGCCACAATGCAAAGTGGGCGGGGCTATTTCATATCTGGGTGGGGCCTGAATAGGCCAAGATGCGGAGGGGAAGGATAACATTTGGATCCTTACGAAAAGGTTTTCGTAAGGATGCAACTAAAAACATTTTTAAAAAACGAACGGATTTTTAGAGTTAAAAATGATGCAAATAAAAAGAAAAATGAAGAAATGTGAGAAATAAGTAAAGAAAGAAAAGAAAAAGAACATATAAAGAAGCAGCTGTCGATGTATAAATTGGTTGTAAATGCATATATATTTCATCCTCTCTCTCTCTTGCTTGCTTTCCATATTCTACCTTTCCTAATTGCCAAACTCATAAATCATGCATTCATTTCCTCCCCCCCCCATTTTGAGCAAAAAGCCCATAAACAGTTTCCAGTCACTGATATGAATGCAACTGAGATTATGTTCTGTACTTTTTAATTCCTGAAATCAGATAGCCTGTAACTCTGCCTGGAGGGGTTTCAGACAATGAGTTTGGGGCACATTTAATCCTCGAAATTCACCTCATTTGCACTGAAGCATAAACCAAGGTTTAGAACTCACCGTGGTTTAAATCCTCTTACTCAAAACTAAAAGCCCAACTAATGAAAACTGAGTTAGAGCTGGGCATGGAAATTCAGCATTCCCCCTGCCACAAACATCCCGTGTTAGAAACTGTCAAATTTAATTGAATGTAAACTTTAAACTTTTTAACAGCTTCAGCTTCCTTTTCTTGAACTTTTAACATCAGTTCAAGGTGGCCCTGCTCTTTAGATGTAGTCTGACTGAACTCCGAGGATGTGCATGTCTTACTTATAGGAGTAAACCCAGCGAAGAGTGCTGGGTCAGCCCAGGCTGGTTTGGCATCGCCGCGGAATCAAAAATGCCATTAATTCTGTCTTTTTGTCTTTCCCAGCTACTCACAAGCCGCCCAAGAAGACTTCAGGTGGCACAGGTGAGATGTTAGCTCTCTTAAGCCTTTAAATCAGCTGAGGGTGCTCTCCCACTACAAATCCTATCCTCCCCAGCCATTGAGTGACTCTTGGCTTTATGGTAAGGTAGGGTAATTTGCTGGGATCCCCCCCCCTTTTTCTTGACAAACAGCAATCCAGAAGTTGCAAGTACAAGCCGACCCATTTCATTTGGGGGTATCCTCAGTCTTTGTCTTTTAATGGGACCTTGGCCTTAGTAACCCTGAAAGTGGCCTACCTGGGAGTCGTGCGGTGGCCTAGAGGTGGAGCTCTGGCCTCACAATCAGGAGGCTGTGAGTTCGATCCTAGGTAGAGGCGGATATTTCTCTCTCTGGGCACGATGAGAATATATCTGCAGAAGAAAACTCCGCGTTGGCAACAGGAAAGGCATCCGGCCAGTGAACATTCAGCTCCATTCAGTTGGCCAAACTCCACTCTGCAAGGGATTATGGGGTCATTAAAAGAAGATGATAGTGGCCTACCTGGGAGGGCTGTTGGGAGGATATAAGGACACAAACCGGTAGCAGCACACAAGAGCGTTGTGGCGGCCTCACCTTTTGGGTGTATGTGAATGATATTGTGATGCCCACAGAAATAAAATGGGAGTGGGGGGGTTACGTTGCAGAAAGGAAATGGGTGTTCCCTGCAGTAAGTAGCTCTTTCTATCGGTCTCCTTGATTTCTCGAGCAGGAGAACTCGATCAGTTGGATTTCTTTGATTCCCCACCGGAGAGAACCACCAGGCCTGCAAAGGCCACCACTGTCCCTTATCCAAGGAAACCAGGTAAGGACATCCTGGCCCCTGGTTTTGGCAAGCTTGGACGCTGGGCTGCCCTCTCCTCAAGCCCTGGGGGGCGGGGTTGGGAGCCCAAAGCCTACTTAATGGGGTGGAAATACGACTTTGGGTGGCAAAGAATTCCTTCCTTCCTTCCTTTTCTCTCCCTCCCTTCCTCCCCCTTTCCTTCTTTCCTTCCTTCCTTCCCTTTCCTCCTCCCTCCCTCCTTTACTTTCCTTCCTTTTTTCTTTCTTTCATCCCTCCCTCCCTCCCTGTCTTGCGCCCTTCCTACCTCCCTCCCTTCCTCCCTTCCTCACCTCTTTCTTTCTACCTACCTCCCTCCCTTCCCTCCGTCCTTCCTTCCTTCCTTTCTCTTTCTTTCCTTCCTCCTCCCTACCTCCTTTTCCTTCCTTCCTTCTCTCCTTCCTCCCTTACCTTTTTCTTTCCTCCCTCCTTCTCTCCCTTCCCTTCCTGTCTTGCCCCTTCCCTCCTTCCTCCCTCCCTCCCTTCCTGTCTTGCCCCTTCCTTCCTTTCTCTTTCTTTCCTTCCTCCTCCCTCCCTCCTTTTCCTTCCTTCCTTCTCTCCTTCCTCCCTTACCTTTTTCTTTCCTCCCTCCTTCTCTCCCTTCCCTCCTTCCTGTCTTGCCCCTTCCCTCCTTCCTCCCTCCCTCCCTTCCTGTCTTGCCCCTTCCTTCCTTCCTTTCTCTTTCTTTCCTTCCTCCTCCCTCCCTCCTTTTCCTTCCTTCCTTCTCTGCTTCCTCCCTTACCTTTTTCTTTCCTTCCTCCCTCCCTTCCCTCCTTCCTGTCTTGCCCCTTCCTTCCTTCCTTCCTTCCTCCTTCCTTTCTTGCCCCTTCCTTTCTTCCTTCTTCCTTCCTTCCTTCCTTCCTCCCTCCCTTCCCTCCTTCCTGTCTTGCCCCTTCCTTCCTCCTTCCTGTCTTGCCCCTTCCTTCCTTCCTTCCTTCCTTCCTTCCTTCCTTCCTTCCTTCCTTCCTTCCTTCCTTCCTTCCTTCCTTCCTTCCTTCCCTCCCTCCCTCCCTCCCTCCCTCCCTCCTTCCCTCCCTCCCTGAATGCAACTAGGCTATTTATTTGTGAATACTGCTATACATTTACAAAACAACAAGGGTGACCACAGTTCACAAACCACCTTCCAAACAAGCCCAATGAAGCCAGAATCCCTAACCCCCAAGGAGGATTGGATCTGATTGGAATTTGGCTGGGATACCACCAGGTGATAGGCAGGATGTTAGAAAGGGGAATTAAACATCATCCTGCCCGGGGTGTGTGTGTGTGTGGGGGGGAGAGAGCCAGGTACCAGCTTTGCTGTTTTCCCTAACATGGGCTAAGGGTTGAGAAGGTTGAACCACACAGCTTAGCCCGCATGTATTTGATCTCGATTTTCCAAAACTGCGGCTGGACATATTTGGAAAGGCAACTGAGTGGGGAGGGCTGGGCTAAGCCGATCGCTGGGCACCCTGGGCTGAAGGGTTTGTGTTCTCCGATCTGCAGATGATGGCCGCTGGAACATTCCCCATACCACCACCACCAAACAGCCCAAAACTACCAAGCCACCCCCGAAAAAGACCGCAGGTAATTTTTAACCACTATGAAACCTCAAAGGCCCCTTTAGAAATCTGGAAAACAATCTGCCTGCTACCTTGGACATCCAAAGACGTGAAGGTGGGGATGAAGACATGGAGCTCGATCTGGTATTGGAAGAGAACAGAGCAGAGCAGGGCCTGGGTGGGATTTCCCCAGGGGTCTCCTCACTTCAAAAGGTTTTCCTCCTTTACTGTAGCTATTCTCTCTGCTTTCTCCTGTTTGGCAGGACAATGTAGATCTCTGAAGAAAATTTAGGGGTCTGGGGATGGATGGGTGGCTGGGTGGATGGACAGATGGATGGACAGACAGATGGACATTAGGTTGGTTGGATGGATGGATGGTTGGTTGGATAGATGATGGATGGATGATGGATGGATGGATGATGATTGGATAGATGATGGATGGATGGATGATGGTTGGATGGATGATGGATGGATGGATGATGATTGGATAGATGATGGATGGATGGATGATGATTGGATAGATGGATGGATGGATGATGGTTGGATGGATGATGGATGGATGGATGGATGGATGATGCTTGGATAGATGATGGTTGGATGGATGATAGTTGGATGGATAGATGATGATTGGATAGATAGATGATGTTAGATGGAGGATGGTTAGATGGATGGAGGATGGATAGATGATAGTTGGATGGATGATGGTTAGATGGATGGAGGATGGATGGATGGATGGATGATAGTTGGATGGATAGATGATGATTGGATAGATAGATGATGGTTGGATGGATGATGGTTAGATGGATGATGGATGGATGGGTGGATGGATTATAGTTGGATGAACGGATGGATGGATGATGATTGGATGGATGATGGATGGATGGATGATGGATGGATGGATAGGAGAAGACAATCTATTACATAACTAGAGGATTTGGAGTTCTCAGGCTGAATTTGGGGATTCAAACTTCCTTCCTTGATATATGTGTTTTTCTGACATTCAGTCTGGTTTCTATAAAAGCCTTCACCAACTCTGACCCTCAACATGTAGAGGTGTTGGCTGTAAGGCCTGATGTTCTCCCATGGCTGAGATCCTGGTGGTGGCTTGGAATTCAAGACATCTGGAGACTAGCAGGTTGGGAATGGTTGGTCTTGTGTTGAGGTGGTGACCATTACATGCATCAAAGTCAACTCAAGATGAACCTATGCCTAGGAAATATTATAGGAATTACGGGACGCCTGGGTAGATTTCTTCAAACCTTTTTCTTACTTCTCCTAAGAGGTTAAGTCTTTTTTAGTGGAAAAGAGTGGCGATGCTAGAAACCATAACGCCCTCATCTGCTAATCTTATAGGGAAAGACCCCATGGATTTCGACTTAGCCGATGCTTTTGATGACCAAAATGACAGATACCCTGGGGGTGGACCACCTAAAGGAAATCCTGGTGGAGGTACGTTGATCATTCTTCTTTTGGTTGGTCGAGATAGACTTCTGCACCCTCCCTTCCCTCTCCCTACATCCGTTGCTGTTGGGGGAAGAAATTTAACAACCAGTTCTCTGCCCTAATGTCCAGCTGCGTAGGCGTGGCTCAGTGGTCATGTGACCGTGTGGGCGTGTATGCATGGATGGATAGGTATGTATGTATGTATGTATGTAGGTAGGTAGGTAGGTAGATATAGATGCAGCTAGATAGATGCATAGATAGACAGACAGATAGAGATGCAGATAGAGATAGATGCAGATAGATAGATAGATGCAAGAAGATAGATGATAGAAGATAGATAGATAGATGCAGATAGATAGATGCAGATAGAGAGACAGAGATGCAAATAGAGATAGATAGATGCAGATTGAGAGATGTAAATAGAGATAGATGCAAATAAGATAGAGATGCAAATAGAGATAGATAGATGCAGATAGATAGATAGATAGATGCAAATATAGATGCAAATAAGATAGATGCAGATAGAGATAGATAGAGAGATAGAGAGAGAGTGAGTGTGTGAGAGAGGCAGGCAGGTTGTTTTAGTGCTCCAGGTTGAATTCTCACTTTCCTTTGTCGTGTGCTAAACCAACCCCTGCTATTTTCCATGATCAGTTAATGAATAAAGAATCCCGTTCCAGGCTCCAAAGGGGGAGATAGAAGAGGTGGAAATCCTGGTAAGGGGTCTCTCCTTGGCTCCCGAGCTGCTCTCTCTCCTCTGTCCCACCTGACTGCCTTTGCTCGCCTTTCTCTCCCTAAGTCCAGTCGTTCGTTTGTTTTTTTTTTTTAAAAATCACCCTCTGACTGATCTCCTGTCTAACCCAACGAGAAAGAAGGGATCTTGGACACCTGTGCTTAATTTGGCCTTGCGAATCAACCTCCTTTCCTTCCTTTGACTCCTCCCCCACCTCAATTTCTGTGACCTGCTTCCAGAAAAGTAGAGCTGCAGGTTCCGTAGGAGATCAATGTCCCACGGTGGGCGTGGCCTAGTCGACCTCCTGCACTATGGCAGGGGGGCGGGGTGTTTTTGCCCTCCCCGGGCTCCAGAGGCTCTCTGGAGGCCAGAAACAGATGAACTTACGGGAGGCTCATGTTTTGCCCTCTCCGAGCCTCTGCGCGCATCCTGCGCTTACCTGCATCCAAAACAGGCCGCGTGGGGACTCCTGGGAGGGGCGGGGTGGGTGGGGCGGGGCCAGCCAGGAGTGGAATTTGGGGGTTCTCCGAACTGCACAGAATCTTAGCTAGAGGTTCTCCTGAACCTCTGCGAACCCCCAACAGCCCACCCCTGATCTCCATCCCTAAAAATAAATACATACAATGAACTGGACTGTTAATTTCTTGCATGAGATTTTTTTCAAGCAGTTGCTTTTTTTCCAACTGGCTGTTACCAATGCATGGGGTGAATTCTCTGTCTACTCTAACCTGCTAAAAATCCTCGTACAGGCGACCAGTTCCTGCTAGGATTGGTGGTCAAGGACGATGGGTAGGACAAGAAGCAAGAGGTGGAAACTAATCAAGGAGAGAAGCAACTTAGAACTAAGGAGAAATTTCCCGACAGTTAGAACAATTAACCAGTGGAACAACTTGCCTCCAGAACTTGTGAATGCTCCAACATTGGAAGTTTTTAAGAAGATGTTGGATAACCGTTTGTCTGAAGTGGTGTAGGATTTCCTGCCTAAGCAGGGGGTTGGACTAGAAGACCTCCAAGGTCCCTTCCAACTCTTCTATTCTATTCTATTCTATTCTATTCTATTCTATTCTATTCTATTCTATTCTATTCTATTCTATTCTCTCATCTCCTCCTCTATTTATTCTATTCTATTCTATTCTCTCATCTCCTCCTCTATTTATTCTATTCTATTCTATTCTATTCTATTCTATTCTCTCCTCTCCTATATCTATTCTATTCTATTCTATTCTATTCTATTCTATTCTATTTTATTCTATTCTATTCTCTCGTCTCCTCTCCTATATTTATTCTATTCTATTCTATTCTATTCTATTCTATTCTGTTCTATTCTATTCTATTCTATTCTATTCTATTCTATTCTATTCTATTCTATTCTATTCTATAGAAGCATCTTCAATTATATGAGAGGCATTGAGCCAGATCCTACAAAGAGTGAAAATAAAACAGTAAACATTCTGAGGGTTAAAGCATTTCACTTTTTAAACAAATCTGGCACTTCTGGATTTAGATGAGATAACAACTAACATCGCATCAATCAACTTTTATAACTTTTGTTCTAGCCAATAACTCCTTTACTAACACGCTACATATCAATATCTAAGAATTATTTTTCTTTTCTTCTTGAATGAGGTCCTTCTACTTGTGGCTAAAAAAGGATAAATTTGGGGGAAGGGTAAATTGAGTGATTAAAAAAAAAAAGAGGGAGAGAGAGAAATGTGGGATTTTAAATAAGCGGATTTTACTTGGACACCTTAGGAATTTCGGATGATGACCTGATTGGAATCGTGGACGAAGGAGGTTATCAGCCTGATAAAAAGAAAGGTAAATTTTTCCCTGCTTTGGTTGGTTGTAGTGAAATATCCGGACTGCTGTGGAGTTGCTGTTGGCAACATGTTGAAAGCTGTAAGTTTAGCTATACAGTCGTCCCAAAGGTGCTTTTTCAGGAGGCAAGTGGACTGTCTTGTTTTTTCTTTTGAAGACGTTTCGCTCCTCATCCAAGAAGCTTCTTCAGCTCTGACGGAATGTTGGGGAATGGGAGGATTTATATTCCTTGCAGACAGCTGGTCCTTTGCATCCTTTTAGAGGGGCGTTGAGGCCACTTGGAGGTTTATCTGTGTCTTCGGGGTCACCTGAGTAGCCCTCCTGGTGCTACTCATTTTTTTTTTTACTACTGGTTCAGTGGGCGTGGCTTGGTGGCTTGGTGGGCGTGGCGTGGCTTGTGGGCGTGGCAGGGGAAGGATACTGCAAAATCCCCATTCCCATCCCACTCCGGGGGAAGGATACTGCAAAATCCCCATTCCCTCCCCACTCCTGGGGGAAGGATATTGCAAAATCTCCATTCCCACCCCACTCTGGGGCCCAGCCAGAGGTAGCATTTGCCGGTTCTCCGAACTACTCAAAATTTCCGCTAACGGTTCTCCAAAACCTGCTGGATTTCACCCCTGAACTGCATCCAGATCATTGGTACCCGGGAGAAATTATCTGGAAAGGGTGCCAGCTGGGAGGAGAGTATCAGCACAGGGAGGCATTGGGGTTATCTCCTGCTTTGGGGATCTAGCTTGGATTCTGCGCTGGAGAAACCTTAATGATCTGCTGAATTCAACGTTTGAGGGGCTGTCACGGAAAGGAGAGGGGGGTTCAGCTATTCTCCAAAGCACCTGAAGGCGTGACAAGAAATAATGGATGGAAACTAATCCAGGAGATTAGAACTCAGGAGAAAATTCCTGACAGTGAGAACAATCACCTAGTGGAATGGCATCCCCTTCAGCAATTGTAAAAGAGCCTTGGTGGCGCAGCAGACTAAAGTGCTGTTAAGTAGCTGCTTGCAATTACTGCGAGTTCGAATCTCACCAGGCTCAAGGTTGACTCAGCCTTCCATCCTTCCGAGGTAGGTAAAATGGGGACCCGGATTGTGGGGGCAATAAGCTCACTTTGTATAAAAAAAAGAACACCGCTTGGGGGGGGGGCAGCAAAAGCCCTACTAAGCAGGTATATACAAAAGTATGAAGGCTGTTGCTTAACGCATTGCCAAATTATTTAATGTGGTTTTATACTGTTTTAAATTTTGTAATCTATGTGGTTTTTATTTTTTTTGGCTGTTCACCGCCCTGAGTCCTTCGGGCGTAGGGCGGTATATAAATCTAATAAAAATAAATAAAATGAAAATTGTAAGCCGCCCTGAGTCTCCGGAGAAGGGCGGCATATAAAATCGAACCAATATATAAATAAATAAATTGTGGGTGCTCCATCACTAGAGGCTTTTAAGAAGGAATGTCACTAGTTTGCAGTGCTATAGGGTCGTCTTCTTTTTTTTAAAATTTGATTTATATATATATATGATTTATTTATATATTGATTTATTTGATTTATATGTCTTCTCCGGAGACTTAGGGTGGCTTACAATGCGTTAAGCAATAGCCTTTATCCTTTTGTATATTTATACAAAGTCAGCTTATTGCCCCCACAATCTGGGTCCTCATTTTACCCACCTTAGAAAGGATGGAAGGCTGAGTCAACCTTGAGCCTGGGGAGATTCGAACTTACTAATTGCAGACAGTTGGTGTTAAATTGCAGAGCTCTGTCTGTTGAGCTATCCAGGCTCCCTGCTTGAAGTCTTCTGCTTGAAGTCTTCTGCTTGAGGTCTTCTGCTTGAAGACCTCCAAGGTCCGTGTTCATTTGCCGTTGAACACCGTGGGATCCGATGGGATGGGAAAGGAGTGAAAACTTAAGGCACGCAGGTGTAAATAAGGCACTGGCGTTTCTCTGTAGATGCGCCAGATTGTAGGCATTCCTTCGCTGGCGTCTGAGCACACCACAAAGGGCTCATTCTTTCCCAGCCACTTGAGTGTTTTCCTTCTCCAATTAGAGAATGGAGTGGGGGGGGGGGAGGAAATTACCGCTTATGCTGCAGCGGGCAGAAATGTGCAGACAAAGCATTCATTTCTCTGCAAACCGCACCCACTTTCTCGAATGCGCACGAGGCTAAATTTATAATCAATCTCATTTATTGCTCCTGACGCAGCAGCGGCTTAATTAATACGAAGGGCCAGCCGGGGGTCTGCGCGCGGGGGCTGCGATTTGCAGCGCCTTCGGTTCGGCACTTCCAACTTCCCTTCGTCGACATATTAGGAGATAATTAAAATGGCCCCGGGATTGATTAATTGATTATTTATCTATTTGTTTAGCTCGGCACCCCCTGGGCGGCTTGAAATTGGCTTTGGAAAGAACGGAGGAGGACCCCGGGGGGGGGGGGAAGGGGAGGGAAGCGGTTAGTGGGGGGGCTTCTCCCTGCCAATCATCCTCCTTGCTTTCAACTCCAAGGTGTAAATCAGTTGTATGTCAAAAGGGAAGATTTGGACGGAGGGGGAATGTAGGGCAGGTGTGGTCGTCCCTGCTGGAAGTCCACAGGGTTTTTTTAAACAAAGATCTCCTGATTTTACTCTTGGCTTAATGAGTTACAGGAATTCAGTTAACGAACCTGTCCAAAAAAAAAAAAGAAAAAAAGATTGTAACCATCGTGCTTGACTCATAGGAATGACCATCTTGCTTACTGATGTAAATTCTGGTTCCGATTGCAGTTGTAAGTCAAGGACTTACCCCGTACCTGTACTATAAACTGGAGAAGATCCATAACTCGTTTTTTTTAGACTTTTAGGGGGGGCCCTTCATAAATGTTGGGCGTTCTCTGTGAGTTATGGGTAACTGATCCCTTGTTGTTTGTTCTTCTGTATAGGAGACAGCGAGAACGATTACAATAACGGTAAGTGTGCGTGCTTGCGACAATCTCAAGTTTCTTTTCAAACCATGGATGGAGCAAAGCTTGAAAAGGCGGGGGGGGGGGAAGATTTCCCATAATCCCTGGCCTTTTGACATGGCCCTTTTGAAACCCCTTTCTTGGTTCAGTTCAGTTAGCTTTATTGATTAGCCTATAGGCTCATGATGGTGAACCTGTGGCACACGGAGCCATATGGGTGGACACATGAGCTCAGCTCCGGCGCCTGATTTTCGGGCCTTCTGGGCCCACCGGAAGTTGGGAATACAGGCTGTTTCCAGCCTCCGGGGGTGGGTGGGGAAGGACCGTTTTTCGCTCTCCCCAGGCTCCTACAAAGCCTCTGGTCTCCGTGATCATGCGGCCGGCATGACTAAACACCAAAGGCGCACGGAACGCTGTTACCTTCCCACCAAAGGGGGTCCTTATTTTTTCTACTTGCATTTTTTTTTTTACGTGCTTTCGAACTGCTAGGTTGGCAGAAGCTGGGACGAGTCACGGGAGCTCACCCCGTAAACGCGGCACTGGGGACTCGAACCGCTGAACTGCCGACCTTTCGATCGACAAGCTCAGCGTCTTCGCCGCTGAGCCGCTGCGCACCCTACAACCTAAAACCTCGTATAAAAACAATAAAAGTAATAAAAGAAGAGTCATATAATAAAGTAATATAATAAAATCACCCCCCTGTCCCCTCCCCGCCCCGATGACAGCATCTCACACGAGCCATTTAATGGGCCGCCATCCCGCTCTGCGTTCCCCAGGCCCGCTGGCAGAATCAGATCTTCAGCTCCTTCCGGAAGAGTGCTAGAGTGGGGGCCATTCTAATCTCGGGGGGGGGGATGATGTTCCAGAGAGAGGGAGCCACCACGGAGAAGGACCTTCTTCTGGGTCCCACCAGGTGTATCTCCCGAGGGGATGGGACCCGCAACATTCCCTGCCTCCTCGCTCTGATGGGTCGGGTAGATGTGACCGGCAAGAGACGGTCCCTCAGATTACCTCAGAATCCAAAATAATGGTATGGTAGAACAGAGGTGTGTCAGGAACAGAGAAAAGAAATTAGGGGGGGACTTTCAATAAACATCTAGGATGCAGGTCATCATCAGTAATGGTCTCTTCTCCTCCACTTCTACAGGTGCCCTGGTGGAAACTGGGACAATTGCTGGTATTGTCAGTGGCCTCGCCATGGCCTTGATCGGTGCCGTCAGCAGCTACATCTCCTACCAGCAAAAGAAATTCTGCTTTAGCATACAACGTAAGTGTCTCTAATCCCCACCCCACCTTGCAGGAGATCTGAGCCCACTATCTATCTATCTCTATCTATCTATCGTTTATCTATCTATCATCTCTCTCTCCTGTATCTATTATCTATCTCTATCTATCTATCTATCTATTATATGTTATCTATATCTACATTTACATCTATCTATCTGTATTGTATTCTCTCTCTCTCTCTCTCTCTCTCCCCCTCTCTCTCCCTCCCTCCCTCTCTCTCTCTCTCCTCTCTCTCTCCCTCCCTCTCTCTCTCTCCTCTCTCTCCCTCCCTCTCTCCTCTTTCTCCCTCCCTCTCTCTCTCTCCTCTTTCCCTCCTTCCCTCCCTCTCCCTCCCTCTCTCTCTCCCCCTCCCTCTCTCTCTCTCTCCTCTCTCTCCCTCCCTCTCTCCTCTCTCTCCCTCCCTCTCTCCTCTTTCTCCCTCCCTCTCTCTCTCTCTCTCCTCTCTCTCCCTCCTTCTCTCCTTTCTCCCTCCCTCTCTCTCTCTCTCCTCTCTCCCTCCTTCCCTCCCTCCCTCTCTCCCTCCCTCTCTCTCTCCCCCTCCCTCCCTCCCTCCCTCTCTCTCTCCTCTCTCTCCCTCCCTCTCTCTTCTCTCTCTCCCTCCCTCCCTCCCTCTCTCTCCTCTCTCTCTCCCTCCCTCTCTCCTTTCTCCCTCCCTCCCTCTCTCTCTCCTCTCTCCCTCCTTCCCTCCCTCTCTCCCTCCCTCTCTCTCTCTCTCCCCCTCCCTCCCTCCCTCCCTCTCTCTCTCTCTCTCTCCCCTCTCTCTCTCTCTCTCTTTCTTATGGGCCCAAAGTCACAGAATCGGAAGAAAAGAAATACATAAACCTATAATACATACGACAGAAAAGGGAATTGAACATAGGGGTAGACCTCTGTACCTGTGCAACGTGTTCTCTCGGTGTGCATGTAGAAATTAACAGAAGGAACATCCTTAGGTCTAGAAAAGCGTTTGAGAAAGGCGGCAACGCAAATGCCCTGCAAAAAGGCAACAGGAAATTAAAGTTAATTATAACGGAGGATTAATTTCAGCCATCAGACATGGCATGCTGGGATAATGTCAGACTTTGGATGCATGGCAATGCACACGGCGGCTCCTGAAGGGACTTTTCTTTTCTTTTTTTTTATGGAAATGGCATAAAACAAGCCTCTCGGCTGGATTCACACGTGGCATTTCGGATGCCCCGATTTGGTCCGGTTTAATGGCAGAAGCAAGTGATGGATGAGATTTAATCATCATCCTGTCTCCAGATTTCAGCTCACGTTTTCTCCCCAGGGTGGTCCCAACCCTGATCTAACTCGTTGAATCTGTTTGATATGGAAAAAAAGCAGGAATGCAAAGATGTTTTTTAAACATCTGGAACGAGCTCCCCCCGGAGATACGGAGGATCCCGGATCTGCGCACTTTCAGCCGTGCTTTGAAGACACTCCTATTCCAGCAGGCTGGCCTGGCCTAATTTTTTCCCCTTCTTTTAAATTTTTAAACTCAAATTTTAATTCGTTTTAAATTATTGGGAGTTTTAAATTGTCTCGGGCAAAAATTATTGAATTGGGTTTTAATCATGTTTTAACTTTTGTATTCATGTGTTTTATTTCGTGCCTGTTCACCGCCCTGAGTCCTTCGGGAGTAGGGCGGTATACAAATTTAATAAAATGTAAAATGTAAAGGAAGAAAGAGGGAGGGACTTGGTGCTAGAAATTGTATAGGTGAGGTTGGGACGAGGCTATCGACTCCTGTAGGCCACTTGGGTGTGATGATTCACCAACATCTGGAAATCCCACGAATTCACCTGTTTTGGAGTTAAATTGGAGGTTTAAAAATGCAAATAATTTCAGAGAAGGAGAACCGGAGCACAAAAACGTTGTTTAAAATCCAAACCTCTATCTGGTTTGCCTTTTAGTCAAAAATATCGCATTTCTCTTTCTCCGTTAGATGATGCAAGCCATCTAAAAGGGCTTTAGGGAGCACCCAAATCAGGGGTCAGCAACCTTTGGCTCTGGAGCCGCATGTGGCTCTTTCACCCCTCTGCTGCGGCTCCCTGTCACTCAAAATATGCGTCACAACTGCCAATGTGCGACGCCCACCGACACGCAATTTATTGAGCTTTTCAACCCCCGGTAGGCCGACCATGGATAAATCCAAGAAAAGAAAAGTTTCAGAAGGAAACAGAACGTTTAATTCAACTACATATGCTAGTTTTGTGGCCGCTCAAGAAATAGTCAGGCACGGGAAGGGTTTTGTGACTCCCGGTGTTTTCTTTTCTGTGGGAAACGGGTCCATAAGCCGCGGTGGCGCAGTGGTTAGAGTGCAGTACTGCAGCTACTTCAGCTGACTTGCTAGTTCAGCAGATCAGCGGATCAAATCAAGGTTGACTCAACCTTCCATCCTTCCGAGGTGGGTAAAATGAGGACCCAGATCGTTGGGAGGCAATATGCTATTTAGTATACCGTCTTTGGTGTAAGCCGCCCAGAGTCCTCGGAGAGTGGACGGCATAGAAATATGACTAATAAATGGCTCTTTGAGTGTTTGAAGTTGCAGACTCCTGACCCAAATAGAGATTTAATCTTACAAATCAGGGGAAGGTAGCCTATTTCAGAATTGTTTCGCTGCTATCTTGGCTGTCGTCTCTCAGGACTTCTTAGAAGTGTCCTCCGGTGGTTCTGCGTTGAGCTTCGGTCGTCTCACAACCTCTGTGCCAGTTTTAATTTTGGGTGTCAAATCTCTTCTGCTCTTTGCTATTTTTAGAGGGCCTGAATGCAGAATATGTGAAAGGAGAAAACATGGAGCAAGTGGTGACCGAAGAGCCACAAGGTGAGTGAGTGAGTGTGTGTGTCCTTAAGGTCACACTGTGTCACAAGGCGGTGTGTGTGTGTGTGATGCACAGTGTCCCAGCTTTGTGGTGACAGCTCAGGAAGGGCCTGGTTTTTGAAGGCCTGCAGAACTGTAGCCTGTGTGTAGACCACGAGTTGTGACTGTACTTTATTTCCAAATATATATCTAGGGCCTTCGCTTAGATGTCTTGGGCTTCTTTTGTTGGAAGCAAGGTCTTAGTAGGTCTTTAAGCCTTCTTCTCGATTTCCCAAGATGTCCCACCTCTGAGGAGGTGAAATGAGGAGGTGATAAGCTGGCTGGGAAAGCCAAGGGAAATCATCAAAACCATAAAAGAGCGGAGGTTAGAAAGTTAGAATATTTTGGACCTGTGATGCAACGGCTGGAAAAATACGGCGTCCTTCACTTAATCCTCCAAGGAAAGATTGAAGGCAAATAAGGTCCAGGCTGAAGAAGAACATCATGGATTTAAAATCTAAGGGACTGGTTTGGACAAAACTCAACAGTTTTGTCCTGCATCCAGTTTTGGTCAAAACAAGATGTTGAGACGTTGGGAAAAAGTGCAGAGAAGAGCAGCTAAAACGGTGAAAGGCCTGGAGACAAAAACATAGGAAGAACTGGTGGCAGAAATTGGATATGGCCAGTCTAGAGAAAAGAAGGACCAGGGGAGACATGATAGCATGTTGGGGCTACCACAAAGAAGAGACAGTCAAGCTATTCTCCAAAGCCCCTGAGGGCAGGACAAGAGGCAATGGGTGGGAACTTATCCAGGAGAGAAGCAACCTAGAACTAAGGAGAAATTTCCTGACAGTGAGAACAATTAATCAGTGGAACAACTTGCCTCCAGAAGTTGTAAATGCTCCAACACTGGAAGTTTTTAAGAAGATGTTGGATAACCATTTGTCTGAAGTGGTGTAGGGTTTCCTGCCTAAGCAGGGGGTTGGACTAGAAGACCTCCAAGGTCCCTTCCAACTCTGTTATTCTCTCCTCTCCTCTCTTCTTCTCCTCTTCTCTCCTCTCCTCTCCTGTCCTCTTCTCTTCTCTCCTCCTCTCCTCTCCTCTCCTCTCCCCTCCCCTCCTCTCCTCTCTTCTCTCCTGTCCTCGTCTCTCTTGTCCTCTTCTCTTCTCTTCTCTTCTCTTCTCTCCTCTCCTGTCCTCCTCTCCTCTCCTCTCCTCTCCTGTCCTTCTCTTCTCTTCTCTCCTCTCCCCTTCTCTCCTCTCCCCTTCTCTTCTCTCCCCTCCTCTTCTCTTCTGTCCTCTCCCCTTCTGTCCTCTCTCCTTCTCTTCTCTTCTCTTCTCTTCTCTTCTCTTCTCTTCTCTTCTCTTCTCTTCTCTTCTCTTCTCTTCTCTTCTCCTCTTCTCTTCTCTTCTCTTCTCTTCTCTTCTCCTCTCCTCTCCTCTCCTCTTCTCTTCTCTTTCTTCCCGTTCTATTTTGATTGATTGATGAACGTGGCCTTCTATAGTTGCAGGCGAGTGTGCATGTTTCTTATTTTCCCACAAAACCAAACTAAAATTTTCTCTTTTTTTCCCCTTCCCTAGTGAAATACTCTGTCCTAGAACCCCAGACAGCAGAAGCTCCGCCGCCTCAAGAAAACGCAAAAGTCTGAAGTCTCCGCCCTCCGGCTTACTTTAAAAAAAAAAAAAAAAAAAGGAAACAAATTGTTGGCGCAAAAAACAAAAACAAAAAACAAAACGAAACACATCACACACACACGAGCGCACACACGCACACACACATCCACACGCTCCTCTCACACAATTTGTAATTTAGCTTTGAAACGAAACGTTTTCATTTGGATTCCAAAGCGATTTAAATGTGCATTTTTCCCCCTTTGACTAGGGCAGGCTTCTTATTTGTGGTAGGCTTGTAGAACTGGTTGAAAAAAAGAAAAAAAAAAGAAAAAAAGAAATGATGATGATGATGATGATGATGTTTTTTCGGGGTTGATTTTTGTTTTTGTTTTTTAATTTTTTTTTAATTTTTAATATATCGTTTTGTGACGAGTCGTAGGTTTACATTGCCATGGGTCATGTCTGAGCTTGGGTCAGGTTGAATATGAGATGCAACAGTTCTTCCAAATAGTTGTTTCATCGTAGAAGTAGGGGTGGTTCATATATGAATGACATTTTGATGGGACGGGATGCGGAAGAGAAGGAGGCGGCGGTGAAGGTGACAAAAGAAACAGGTGTGAGAACAATGGAAGTGCCTGTAGGTGACTAACCCCAAAATAGACGAGGTGGAAAGCTTTAGCCAAGTTACACCTAGAGCTTCCGTTGAGGTCCTGGTGAGCTCCTTGAGGAGATGGGCTTCCAAGAGACAATTCAAGACCGATGCGACAGTCTTTCATAGGTCGGGGCCCGAGAAGAGACTGTGGCCCTACAGAACTGGGCTTCATTTCAGCTAGGAACAATCGTCCGTTGTTGGGTTTGCTTTGAGTAGGACGAGGGACCTGTGCGAATACACGGCAAGAAGCTAAAGGGGAACTGAGCCTGACTGCTTACCGCCGAAAAGGGCTCTTCCTCCCCACCTGTTTAGTGGTCCATTTGGGCAGAATACGGGGGCTTCTGGCTTCTTGTTGGTTTTTTTCCAACTTCGCGGAAGGGTCTCTCCAAAGCTTGAATTTGAAGAGAACAGCTTGAGAGGGAAGATGTACCGAGGGGTGCATTGATTCATCTGCATACCCGACCCTGCACTCTAGTTCGGTCTGAAGGGATGAGACGTCCAGCACAGAATGAATGGGCTAAAATCCAGAAAAGGGATTTGATTTCGGGAAATGCCCGCAACGGTGATTTTGAAATGTCGCGCCTTCGGGTTTTCGAGGCCTGTTGGCTTCAAACATTCTCCAGTAGGTATTTTAGGGGCCTGTCATCACATCCCAAGGATTCGTACTTCGGGCCTGGGGTTCCCCAAGGAACTCGATGTGAGTTCAGTTGGATTGTGGGCCGCTGTGTTTTATCTGGTTGTGTCCAGCCTTTGAAAGGTCCTTTTCAAGGAGAGGATGAGATGTTGGCCACTTGAGCTCTTTGCCTGGTTGGAGCCCAACTTTTAGAACCTCCTTCTATACATGGAAGGTGCCCTTTTGTTTGTGTCTCTTGGCACATCAGAAAGCTTCTGGGTCCTTCTCCTAGGAAAGCCCAGAGACCACATAGAGCTGAGCCAAGATGGGCTCTCCTTGGTGGGATTTGTCCTATTGGCCATCATCTGTACCCAACAAGTAGTACAAGGTTGCTTTGTCATCTCTGGGGGAGGACAAACCATCCCTGAGAGTAGGATGAGACAGGCCGTTGCTACCTAAATCCTCCATCCGGTTCATATCAAACCAGCTTAGCTGCTCTCCCCATTGTGCCTAAACAGTCACTTGTTGGGCTTAAATTTCCTTGCCTTAACTAGAAACCATGAGGAGAGTCTTAGGAACAGTGGTGAGATACCTACTACTGTTCGTGGTCTCCTTTTGGTTGGCTCTTGAAGGGGAAGTCCACTCCTAGCTCTACACCAGGGTTGTCTACCCTTGGCCGCTTCTAAGACTTTGTGGACTTCAACTCCCAGAATTCCCCAGCCAGCATGTCTTAAAAGCGGCCAAGGCTGGACACCTTACTTTACACAGTGGTGCAAATGGGGATTCCCAGAAAAAGGCCACGTGGCTGCCAGTTGTCACTCTTTCCCAGATCAAACCTCGATCCCTGGTTTGTCTTGAATTTAGCTGGATCCCAGTTATAATTTTTATATTCCCACAGGGGCACCAGAGGGAAGTGTGAAGACAAGGGACTTTCTAGCCTTATTTTGGGAGAATTTTGATTAACAACTACTATCGGTGTTAGCCCAGAGGGATCAGCAACAGCCCTATCCTGTGGAGCTGAGCAAGAAATGAGCTTGAATGCTGGCCCATGTTGGTCATTCTCGACCTAAGTCCTGTTAGCCGTGCATTTCACCATTGTAGCAAGGTGTACATTTTCACATGCAAGATTAGGGTATTTTTATTTTTTAAATATCTCTTTAGTGCATGTATCGGTCCATGATATGTATTACACGGTGTTGAAGGGGGGGGAGGGGAAAAATTGTGGATCAAATACCTAATTTCAGATTTCATTTACAAACTAATCCTGTTGTGATGTTTGTAGAGGGACTTTTCTGGTAGGGTTTCAAGGCGGGAATCATCGGAGCTAGAGGTCTACATGGCGTGGTCAAAAAAAAAAAAAGGCCCAGGTGATGGTCACGGTGCTTAAAAGAATGGACAGAACTTCAAATGTGCTAGCGTGGCTGCCATATTTACGTTTTTTTGACCACATTTCGTGGACCTACAGAGTGAAGACTTCGTTTGATTGAGGCATGTTCAACCTTCTGTAGATGTTGCTGTGTGTTGAGGAAATTTCCGGATGGATCTCTTAATGTCAGGAGCACGACCAGCTGTATCTATAGGGGTTTAAGGAAATTTTACCCTGAGACCCTCATCTTCATCCATGATGGAGGTGACTCCCATGGATTTCAGCAGAGTGTCAATAATACGAGGTGGCTATAAATGCCAGCCCAGATGTTGGTGGGGATTCCTTCTGCTTTGGTTAGGCTTCATAATTTGCAGTCCTCAATAAGACCTTTAACAAAATGTGTATATTTTGGATGTACTAAATTCTCTTTATCTCACCCCCATCTCTCCCCATCTTCTAATTTTATTGTCTTTTAAGACTCAAAATTAGGACTTGGAAGGCCAACATGGCGGAATCAGAGGAGGACTGCAATTTATTTAAGGAAGTCGCTGAGATGACTTCTCTTTGGTGGGATTCTCCTATGGAGGGATTCTCCTATGAGGGACTTGCAGTTCGACCAAGAGCTACTTTAGGAAAATAATTTTGAAGGTTTCCCATTTTTGAGGTGGCCCTAAATTTTGTAGAGCAGAGAAGTCCAAGGTGAACTCAACCACACAGAGGAAATCTACATCATAGCCTCTTTCCAACTACCGTCTCTCTTTTTTAAAGAAAGATAAGTCAAGTACATCAAACATTAGACTAGGGTTATAGTGATGCATCTTTAGATAAAATAGTGGGGAAATGGTGGCTGTACTTGGACTAGAAATCATTTTTCTCACCTAGATGGAAATTTTCTTTTCTTACTTTCTTTCTTTTGGCCAATTACGGAGAAACGTTTACTGTAGGTGTAAAATTGTCTGTTTCGTTGTCTTTCTATTACTGTCCTGCCACTGATCTACATCTTGAAATACTGTGTCTCGGAACAGTTTTGCTACTACCCACATCGATGTTTGAAAAATGTGATGTATTGCAGATTCTATGAACAAAAATAATAAGAAGAATAAAATTGTCCCGAGTGTTAAGGACAAAAAAAAAAGAAAAAATAGCTACCAGGTTTTCAAGATGTAGCAGTTGATCAAACTGTGAGGTACTTCCTTTCCCCAAAAGTCTTTTTGTATGAATTTGGTAAATGGTTATGCCTTAATGTAAATTTTAGATAGTCCAGCGGAAGGGAGGTATTTGTAGAATACAACTCAACGTCGGGTACAAAGAGCAACAATGACTGTTATTGCCTCCCCAGACCACAATCAACAGCGTAGTCTTCCCCAGAAGTCAAGACTTAAAAGTTCTTGTGCCCTGGTTTAGTTCTTTCCCTGAACAACAATGGCCCAGGCATGGTCTCCATGGAGTGGGTTCCTGTCTCCAGGCCACCAAGGTGTAGGAGGAAGACCCTACCAGGTTGACTTTCCGACCTTCAGAAATCCTCCTGTGGAGCAGGAGAGGTCTACCAGATGGGTGTAGGACAACTCGCTGCGGCCAGCTCACTGTGGGACAATTCAATGTTGCATTGATCATTTCATTCAGTTGCTTTTTATCATGGGTGACCCTGTTTTTGTTGACATGTACTCTTGTCCCAAAGGTGTTTTTTTTCCAAAGACAACTGGACTTTGGGTTTTAAAAAAAAAATTCCTAGAAGATGTCTATGGAGATTCTCAGTCATCCAGTCATGGGTGTCCCAAAGGTGCTTTTTTCCAAGAAGCAACTTCCTGGTTTTTCATTGAAGACGTTTTGCTTCTCATCCAAGACGCTTCTCCAGCTCTTGCATAGGTAAATGTCTATGGAGATTCTCAGTCATCCAGTGAGGGTTGTCCCAAAGGTCCTTTTTTTTTCAAGAGGCAACTGGACTTGAAGACGTTTCGCTTCTCTTCCAAGAAGCTTCTTCAGAGGTGAAGGAACTCCTTGGATGAGAAGCGAAACATCTTCAAGGAAAACAACCAAACAAAAACCAGTTGGCTTTTGAGGAAAAAAACTCCTTTGGGACAACCATGACTTGGATGACCAAGAATCTCCATCGATATTGTTCAGTCTTGTATTTCTGGGATTGACATTATTTTATGATTATCGTTCACGGTTCCGTCGAAATTTAACTTTTTTTTTTAATTGGTTGAATTGTCCCTTGTGGGGAGTTGACCATGATGAGTTGGCCATGGCAAGTTGTCACCCCGTACCAACTCTATTGCCCTTGAAACGCCCAAAGTTAGAAACGGAGATTAAAAAAAAAACCCATGTTGAACATGATACAATTGAGCCTGAGATTTTGTGCAACAAGACGATTGTGTTTGACCCGTTTGGGGCCGTTGTTGGAAAGTTGAGAGATTCCAGGGATCAACATCGGAGAGTCATTTGCATGCCAGACATGTGCTCCTTTTCACAGAACTTTGAATCTTTTTCCCCCACTGGGGAATTCTTTTCCGTTGTCTGTATATTCAACCCAACAGTATGTTTGGCTTTTTCCTGGCTAACTTCTCGGTATAGCAGTGCCAGCTGTGCTGTACCACACCTCCGGGAAAGCGGGTGTCTGCGTGTCCGTTTCCGTTTTTTCTACTCTGCTTTTTTTTAATATGGGTAATTAAAACGATCCGTGAGCTGAAAGGCCGCATCACGTCGGCGTAGCCAGATGTTCAGAGCGGGACAAAATAACAGGCATTTGAAGTCTTCCATCAGGCCAAAGATGTATATATATATATGTAGAGATCACATATTGTGCCCTGAATTTATATGCAACACGTGTTCTTGGAAGTTAAAACGAGACATCTAATTAAGAGGAGAAGAAGAAAAAAGAGTTTCCTGTTAGGAGAAAACGTAGGAGGAACTCTAGCCACTTCTACTTTTTAAAAGAACTGGCGTAGATTTTTTTTAACCTTTCTCTCCTTCTCGTTTGCAATTTCTTTTCTTTTGGCAAATACGGACCGGTGTCAGTTGTCGCTTTCTCGTAACAACCGACAGGAAAACGGTTCGCTCGTTGTCCAAGCCTCTGCTGCGGTGGGAAGGTTTAGCGTTCATCCGAAGTGGTAGAACCGAAGAGCGGAAAAGCTAGAACAAAAAACAAAAGGAGGGAGGAAAAATGGGAAGGGAAAAAAAAAAAAAAGGAAGTGATGAGATCGGAGACGAGCGATTCAAAAGAGGGGACGGCATATCCAAAGAAGCGAAAGCTTTTATTTTTAAAGCAATACATACATACCGTTGGCTAATACAGAAAGGATCTATCTGCCCCAGTTGAAAATTGTGGGTTGTGTTGTCTTAACAAAAGTTTTAAAATGTTAAGAAAAAAAAAAAGGCAGACTCATTTTGCTAAAGTGCATATAAGAATTATTATGGGGGATGGCTATCCGAATTTGAATGCTGAAGTACAAACTGGAAAAAAAAAAAACCTAAAATAAATGGAAAAAAAATGACTTGTAAACAAATAACTGTGTTTTTGTGTCGCCTCTGTGGGTGCATTCACACTTTTAAGAGATGCAGGGAGTTCTCGACTTACGACAGTTCATTTAGGGACCAAAGTTACAACGGCACTGCAAAAAGTGACTCGTGAACTGTTTTTCACACTTAACAAAACATTGCAGCCTCCCCCACAGTCAGGGGATCGAAATTTGGAGGCTTGGCAACTGGCCCGTGTTTATTTTTATTTTATTTTATTGATTTTCTGTTAAATACATTCCTTTACTGCTTATTAGAATATAATAGAAATATAGAAATAGAATAAGAATAAAACAACATAATAGAATAAAAATATAGGAATAGAAATAGAAATATGAATAGAACAGAATAAATTAGAATAGAATATAGAATAGAATAATAAAACGGAACAATAGAATAAAAATATAGGAATAGAATAGAATAGAAATATAGAATAAGAATAAAACAATATAATAGAATAAAAATATAAGAATAGGAATAGAATAGAAATATAGAAATAGAATAAGAATAAAACGTAATAGAATAAAAATATAGGAATAGAAATAGAAATATGAATAGAACAGAATAAATTAGAATAGAATAGAATATAGAATAAAATAATAAAATAATAAAACGGAACAAAACAGAATAAAAATATAGGAATAGAGTAGAATAGAAATATAGAATAAGAATAAAACAATACAATAGAATAAAAATATAAGAATAGGAATAGAATAGAATAGAAATATAGAAATAGAATAGAATAAGAATAAGAATAAGAATAAAACCAGAACATAATAGAATAAAAATACAGAAATAGAACTAGAGTAGAATAGAAATAGAATAAAACAACAGAATAGAACAAAAATATAGGAATAGAAATAGAAATCTAGGACTAGAACAGAATAGAATAGGAATAGAATAGTGGGGAGGGACCTTAGAGGTCTTCTAGTCTAATCCCCTGCTCGGGCATTAAAAGATTTTTGTAAGTGCGCTGCAGAATTTCAGCAGTGTGGCCAAAAGTATGTAGAGTTTTGGGATGCGAGGTGGGCATCCTAAACCATGTTTTATAGCAGTTCCATCCAGTTTTCGTGGTCGATGATGTCCAGAGTGGGGCAGTGCCACTGTCAATACCTTCCAATGATGGTTTTCTCCAGGCTGCTTTGAGACAGAACTGAGCACCTGTGGCAACGTGCACGAAGGACAATCTTGGCCAACCAACCCACTGTTTTGTGACTCGACTTGTCTGGCCTTAAGATTGTGACAAGACACCCACTGTCTGTCCCTAATGGTAGCCAGGCTTTTTCTTTTTCTTTTAAGAGAGAAATAACTTGAGTTGTTCAAGAGAAAAGGCAGAAAGACACAGTAGCTTTGGAGTGTGTCGGAGCACCAAAAATAAAAATTCAACCTGTGCGAGAACTTTTTTTTATTTAGCTCCTTGGTTACAATTTGCTCTCTTTCCTAAACTTGTAAAGAGAGAGAGAGAGAGAGAGAGAGAGAGAGAGAAGAAAAAAAGAGAAGAGAAAGAGAAGAGAAAAAGAAAGAGGAGAGAAGAGAAAGAGGAGAAAACAGAGAGAGAAGAGAAAGAAAGAGAGAAAGAGGAGAGAGCGAGCTCTTGTAGAGAATTTTTTAACCAAGTTTGTCCACCTGCTTAGATGCCTAAGGAAGAGTAAAGACCATTGAAAACTTTTAAAAAAATACCCAATTCTGGAAAATAGCAATAACAATTAGACTTGTATACCGCTTTACAGTGCTTCCCAGCCCTCTCGAAGGAAGGAAGGAAGGAAGGAAAATACCAATAACAATAGCACTTAAGACTTATATACCGCTTCACAGCCCTCTCTAAGCGGTTTAGAGTCAGCCTCCTACCCCCAACAATTTGGGTCCTCATTTTACCGACTTCAGAAGGATGGAAGGCTGAGTCAAGCTTGAGCCAGTCAGGATTGAACTCCTGGCAGTGGGCAGAATTAGCCTGCAATACTGAATTCTAACCACTGGGAGGGAAGGAGAAGGAATACGAATAGCAATAGCACTTGGACTTATATACCACTTCACAGTGCTTTATAGCCTTCTCTAAGCGGTTTACAGAGTCAGCCTCTTGCCCCCCAACAATCTGGGTCCTCACTTTACCCACCTCGGAGGGATGGAAGGCCGAGTCAACCTTGAGCCAGTCAGAATCGAACTCCTGGCAGTGGGCAGAGTTAATAAAGAGCAATAGCTCTTAGACTTATATACCGCTTCACAGTGCTTCACCCTCTCTAAGCGGTTTAGAGTCAGCCTCTTGCCCCCAACAATCTGGCTCCTCATTTTACCCACCTCGGAAGGAAGGAGGGAAGGCTGAGTCAACCTTGAGCCCTGGTGAGATTCGAACTGCCAAACTGCAGCCAGTCAACAGAAGTAGTTTGCTGTACTGCCCTCTAACCACTGCGCCACCGAGAAAATGAAATACGGTACAGGTAATCCTCGATTTACAACCACAGTCGAGCCCAAAATTTTATGTTGCTAAGCGAGAAATTTGTTGAGTTTTGTCCCATTGTAACACATTTTCCCGTCACGTTACTTAAGTGAATCCCTGGGAGTTCTTAAATGAGTAAGTGAATCTGGCTTCTCCCTCGACATTGCTTGTCAGCAGGTCGCAAAAGGGACATTGCAAAACCGTCATAAACGTTGAGTCGGCTGCCAATCATCCAAATGTAAATCATGTGACCGTGGGGAAAATTAGGGCGTGTCAAATTTTTCAACTTTCCATTTCCAAACGTTAAGGGTGCTCAGAAGTTGTGACGTGCCTCGGGAATTGTAAAGATATTTTGGCTACTTTTAATATAATTTAGATGTGCTTGGTAAGCAACTGCATAAGTATCACAACTTTTTAACATTTTGTTTCATTGGGGTTGCTGCAGGAGTGGTGCGGTGGCCTAGAGGGGGAGCTCTCGCCTCACAATCAGGAGGCTGTGAGTTCGATCCTAGGTAGAGGCGGATATTTCTCTCTCTGGGCACATTGAGATTATATCTACTGAATATAACTCCTCATTGGTGACAGGAAGGGCATCTGGCCAGTAAACCCTCAGCTCCATTCAGTTTGCCCGGACTCCACCCCGCAAGAGATTATGGGATCGTTATATGACGATGATAATGATGACTGGGAATGCCACAACGGTCCTAAGTGTGAGAAACAGGCGTAAGTCACTTTTCTTAGTCCTGTGGTTGCTTTGAATGGTCGGTCAATGAACCGTCGTTAAGTCGAGGACTACCTACAACCCAGCCGATTCTGTCTCTCTGTTGTGAAAGGGAGCAGGAAGTTCGGAAAAGGTGCAAAATAACCAGTCTTCAATAATCCAGGCATTCGAAGATTCCTTGGGCAAGCAGCAGCTTCGTCTCTCAAGTGACAAATCCAGCTCGTTGCTTTTTAAAACATCTTTATTCAAAATATACAACTGCTATAGGAATAATAATAATAATAAAAAAACATATCCATTTCAAAGTGCATCGAGGTCATCGGAACAGTCCCCCTAAATTCAGTGTTGGCTGTGCCTTGCTTTCCCCTTCTCCGAGAAACCCACCTACCCACCACGAATGAAGTACCACGGAAAGCGGATAAGTTTTCCCTTCCCAGACGTGAAGCCAACTGGATATGATTTGTCACTTTCGGAGGAGGCGATGCTGGAATACGGCGCCTCCCCAATGGCTTGCCCGAGCCGACGGAATTCCTGCTTTCGCTGCAAAGTTTTAACAGGAAGTTTAAAAAGAGTTTGGCTATCGATTCAAAACGCTCAACGTTTTTAAAAGAACGACAAAGAAAGAAACGAGCAAGCATCACTCCACAGCGCGATACTGCAAGGAAATACTTTTTGGCTTTACTGTAACAGACACCGAGGAGACCTCCACCCCCCCGCCTCAGCCCTCCACCCCAAATAACCACCGGAGGGAGGGAGGAAGGGTTTCCGGCAGCAGGTAACGTGTCTGTAGTAAACCTCGCGGCCTCGCTGGTCGGTCAGACGGAAGTGTGGACTGGGGTGACGGCGGGAGGAGACCCTCGCTCGGAGGAAGACGAGATGGAGCGCTTCGCAGCTTCCCGCTGCAGTTCTTCCACCCTCTTTTGAAGCTCGGTTCGGATGGCGAGGAGTTCCTTCAGGTTCTGGTGAATTGGGATCTGTTGGGACGGAAGACAGGTTTGGGTTGGCTTTGAAAGAGCCCAGGGTCAAGATTGGAACCGTCTCCCAAGTGTTCATCATTCAGCAGTGTGCGGCGGCAGCCAAAAAAGCCAACGCAATCCTAAACTGCATTAACAGAGGGATACAATTAAGATCAAGGGAGGTACTAATACCACTCTATAAAGCCTTAGTAAGACCACACCTAGAGTACTGCATCCAGTTTTGGTCACCACACTATAAAAAAGATGTGGAGACTCTGGAAAGAGTGCAGAGAAGAGCAACCAGGATGATTAGGGGACTGGAGGCTAAAACATATGAAGAACGGTTGCAGGAACTGGGCATGGCTAGTCTAGTGAAGAGAAGGACCAGGGGAGACATGATAGCAGTCTTATTTATTTATTTTATTTTATTTTATTTTCATTTGATTTATATGCCGCCCTTCTCCGGAGACTCAGGGCGGCTTACAATGCATTAAGCAATAGCCTTCATCCTTTTGTATATTTATACAAAGTCATCTTATTGCCCCCATAATCTGGGTCCTCAATTTACCTACCTTAGAAAGGATGGAAGGTTGAGTCAACCTTGAGCCTGGTGAGATTCGAACCTGCAGTAATTGCAGGCAGCTGGTCTTAATTAACAGAGTGCTTTAGACCACTGTACTACCAAGGCTCTTATTTATTGGTTCGATTTATATGCTGCCCTTTTCCGGAGACTCAGGGCGGTTTACAATGCGTTAAGCAATAGCCTTCATACTTTTGTACGAAGGGCGGCATATATAAATCGAACCAATAAATTAATCAACAAATAAATTAAGTTATTATTTTAAAGTGTTAGAAGAAACACAGAAATATCTTTGCTGATTTGGAAGGGGGAGGGGTGGGAAATCACAAAGGAAGGGAAGGTTAAACCTCCCCAGCTTGCAAAGATAAAAAAAATTACCTTGCAGGCGGCTTGATAGATGATGAATTCAAGGTGACAGAGGTTTGGCCTTCAGGGACGGATAAGCCCTTCCTACCTGCTACATGGAGGTGTGGTTGGCAATTGTGGAGTTGCAGACTCAAGACCTCTGAAGGGCACCTGATCGCAGTCGTATTTTTTTAAGAAGGTGCTCGTTCACGGAAGTTTGAACACTGGAAAGACAGCTGTTCGCTTTCTGTGTCATAATTTTGCTACTGCCAATGCATGCGTGCGTTGGAAAGGCAGGTGTGAGTGTGTATATGTGTGTGTAGTTATTGCCATTGATGATACAGTGGGCTGAGCAGCTGCATTCACATGCTACATTTAACTGAGTGGCTGAATTTGCCCGCTTTCCTGGGATTGTACAATACGCTGTGGCATAAATTAATTGAAGGGGTGAGGTTGGTGAAACACACTCGGTCTCTCACACATACTTACGGAAACACACACCGACCCAAAAGCCACTCAAATTAAGCCCGTTGTGGAAATGCTGCTGCTAGGAATCAGCCTTGGTTAGACAGGTAGGGATAAAAATGTGCGAATTACGACGTTTGTTTTTAAAGAATGCTTCTCATCTACCGAAAAGAGAGAGAGAGAGAGAGAGAGAGAGAGAGAGAGAGAGAGAGAGAGGAAGGTTTGGTTCCGAATTGGGCTGGTAAGCCGCAGCGGATTTCATCTCGGGATTTATTAGCTGCTTAATTAAGAAGGCTTCTATTACTCCCCCAGCACAGCTAATTATAACAATCTAACCTGTAGATTACAAATAGGCGGGGCTGCGCCCAGGATGTAAAATCGTGCGACGGTTCTGCTAACGAATGCAAGCTTCCAACTGCCACCTTTTCGCGGGGATTTTTTTTCCTCTCTCCAACACATCTGGGGGAAGAGGGCATTGTGTGGTGCGGGGGGGGGGGATAATAACGACGAGGTTCACCCCCACGAGAAGCGCGAAAGGCCGTATAAACCACCACGCACTTCAGGCATGGCTTGTTCTAAACTGCACGGAAACCGAAGTCTTTTAACGCAGGCGCCTGCGTCCCTCTGCCAGCTCAAGGACACCCATTCAAAGGGGAAATTGTTCTGCAGCGAGTGTGTGTCGCTTCGGTAGGGCCTTAAATCTTTCTTTCTTTCTTCCCCCCCCCCCCTTTTCTTCCTCCCCTAGGAAAAATAGCATCTGTCGGACGAAAATGACTATTTTAACCCCGCTGCTTGATTCTATAAAAATGATGCCACCCGCTTGGTAGCTGCTAGAAGAATGCAATGGAATGGCGTTAGTAACAACTGAGCACCCCAACAATCACACATCTCCCCGAGGCAGAAAAACACAATGGGTGTGTTTTTGCCGTCTTTGGAGCGGGGTGTGTGTGTGTGCGTGGGGGGGCTGATTGACTGTGGCGATTCCCCTCTTCGGCCTAGGTCAGGGGTGTCAAACTCGATTTCATCTATTATGGCCCGCTGGTGGCCAGCAGAGCTGGAAGCAGAGTTGGACACTCAGGAGGTTTGGGAGGAACCTGGGCCACTCCTGGAGGCTGGGGAAGCTGCTGGATTTCACCCCTGGCCAGGGGTCTCCAAGGTCCTTTCTAAAGACTATAATTCGACTGGATTCTGGGTGCACCAGATTTGAAAGCTGCTGTTCGCTCTGAGCGGCTTTTAACTTCTCAGCGAACCTCCCATTTCCACAGCCAATCTGAAGAACCGTTGTTGTTTTTTTAAAAATCAGGAACCTTCAAAAAAATACTCCAGAGAAATGTAGACAGGGCACAAGTGAGATAAAACTGTACAAAGGTTACAAGCTCACGAGGCTGAGAAAGAACTTAAGAGGCGCCCAAGGACTCACTGTGACAATGCAAGGAGGGGGGAAAAAAAATCTCAATTCAACATGACTGAAAATAAGAAAAAAAAAACAAACATTTTGTTTCTGGCTCTTTGGCTTTGAAACGGAGATGAGCACCGCCCCCTAGAGTCGGGAACGACTAGCACATTTGTGCGAGGGGAACCTTTACCTTTATTTTTGTATTTTATAATACCGTATAACTTAATTAAAAAAGGCATCAATAAAAGAAACCTCTTCTCAGTTTAACCTCAAAGTATTCAAGGAGAAAACTGAGACGGAGCCTCAGTTTCTAGGATGAGTGTTTTAAAATACGTGATACCCCCAGGTGTGAATCCCTCGGATCTATTTGCGGCAAGACCGCAAATTCCTTCTTGGTTTGCTTTGGAAGGAACAAGCAGATCACCTCGACTCGGCCTGCCGAGATTCCGTCTGAGATCTATCCTTGTTTATTTCGGGAACGATCACAGATGGCTTTAATATCTGCCTGAATAATTGATAATGAAATGTGGATTACAGTATCTATTTATACTTTAGCACCAAGCTTTTATATCTGGGTGAGTGGGGGACGCTTAGAACAGTTTGCTGATTTATCTATTGTTATTTTATTTTATTTATTTAGTTTTGTCAAATGTGTATAAGATAACAGATATAAGTATAAGCATGAATTGAATACATAAAATAGATACAAATAGAGGAAACATTAGGACATGGACAGAAGGCACGCTGGTGCGCTTATGCACGCCCCTTACAGACCTTTTAGGAATGGGGTGAGGTCTACAGTAGACAGTCTAAGGTTAAAGTTTTGGGGGTTTGGGGATGAAACCACAGAGTCAGGTAGTGCATTCCAGACACTGACCACTCTGTTGCTGAAGTCGTATTTTCTGCAATCGAGTTTGGAGCGGTTTACCTTGAGTTTGTATCTATTGTGTGCTCGTGTATTGTTGCGGTTGAAGCTGAATTAGTCATTGACAGGTAGGACGTTGTAGCAGATAATTTTGTGTACTACGCTTAGGTCGGACCGAAGGCGGCGTAGTTCTAAGTTGTCTAAGCCTAAAACTTCAACCCTGGTGGTTTAGGTGTTCTGTTACGAGCAGAGGAGTGGAGGACTCTTCTCGTGAAATATCTCTGGACGTGCTCAATTGTATTAATGTCCGATATACAGTGCGGATTCCAGGCAGACGAAATGTATTCGAGAACTGGTCTAGCAAAGGTTTTGTATGCCCTAGTTTGCACTACAATATTACCGTAGAAGAAGCTTCGCAAGATTAGGTTAACAACACTTAATGCCTTTTTAGCAATGCTGTTACAGTGGACTCTGGCACTTAGATCATTAGAGATGAGTACTCCAAGGTCCTTGACAGAGTGAGGGTCTTCTACGAGGTCATATCCACCCAGCTTGTATTTGTTCTGATTTTTTTTGCCAATGTGTAAGACAGAGCATTTGTTGGTTGAGATTTGGAGTTGCCAATTGTTTGACCATTCTGACACATAGTCAAGGAGCATATGCACCAAGACAAATTCCTTGTGTGTCCAATCATACTTGGCCAATAGAAAAATTCTGTTCTATTCTGTTCTGTTCTTTGTAGGGCAGTAGCCTTGTCGGAGGTGTTGAATTATCTATTGTTATTTAAAATGTAAAACTACATTTGAATCTGTTCTTCCTTACCAAAAGCTTTTTCCACTCAAGGCTGCATTCCCAGCAGGCTCGATAAAACATTTCCTTCCCGAATTGTGGTTTCGTCAAAACAATCTGTAGCAGTTGCTTTTTTTTTTTGGCCAAAATTCCACACCAGAGTGGCATATTCATTAGCTGGCAGCCGACTTGTAATAATGGCTGATCAGAACGTCTCTCGTCTAATCACAGCATACGTTGCCTGCAATTTCACTTTTTACATATTTTTTTTTTTTTTTAAGCAAGCTGATTTCCAAACACATCCCATCCTGAGAAGGTGAAAACGATTCATTCTCGGGACACGTTAAGGGATTCGGGAGAAAGGTTGAGACGCTATTTATTAGCTACTATTTTAACAAAGAAACCCAGAGTCAGCACAAATGGATAATCCGAGCAGGCAACCAAATGAATTTACTAATAGGTCCTAGGAGGCAATTAGTAATTATGAGTCTTCTGCACCCCAAAATGTCTTTCTCGTGTGGCCATGCAAAATCGAAAGGTAAGAGACAGAATGCAAAGTGCTTACGGTTCAGTTCTTGGAACTGGGCTACTTGAAAAAGCTTCTTAAGGGGAAAGGGAATTCTTTAAGTATCTAGCCATTTTAGATTAGATTAGATTAAACAGAGTTGGAAGGGACCTTGTAGGTCATCTAGTCCAACCCCCCGCCCAAGCAGGAGACCTTACACCATTTCTGACCGATGGCAGTCCAGTTTCTTCTTGAAAGCCTCCAGGGATGAAGCTCCCACCACTTCCGAAGGCAACTTCTGTTCCATGGGTTGACTGTTCTCACGGTCAGAAAATTCCTCTTTATTTCTAGGTTGAATCTCTCCCTGATCAGTTTCCATCCATTATTCTTTGTCTGGCCTTCAGGTGCCTTGGAAAATAGCTTGACCCCCTTCCTCCTCTCTGTGGCAGCCCCTTATATATATATATTGCTTTAATTTATATGCTGCCCTTCTCCGGAGACTCAGGGCGGCTTACAATGCGTTAAGCAATAGCCTTCATACTTTTGTATATTTATACAAAGTCAGCTTATTGCCCCCACAATCTGGGTCCTCATTTTACCTACCTTTGAAAGGATGGAAGGCTGAGTCAACCTTGAGCCTGTTGAGATTTGAACTTGCAGTAATTGCAAGCAGCAGATGTTAATAACAGTGCTTTAATCCACTGTGCTACCAAGGCTCTATTGGAAGATGCTATCCTGTCTCCCCTGATCCTTCTCTTCACTAGACTAGCCAGGCCCAGTTCCTGCAACTGTTCTTCGTATGTTTTCGTCTCCAGTCCCCTAATCATCCTGGTTGCTCTTCCCTGCGCTCTTTCTAGAGTCTCAACATCTTTTTTCATAGTGCGGCGACCAAAACTGGATGCAGGATTCTAGGTGTGGTTTTACTAAGGCTTTATAGAGTGGTATTAGTACTTCCCTTGATCTTGATTGTATCTCTCTGTTAATGCAATTTAGGATTGTGTTGGCTTTTTTGGCTGCTGCCACACACTGCTGACTCATATTTAACTGGTTGTCCACTAAGACTACAAGATCCCTCTCCCAGTCACTGCTATTAAGCCTGGTTTCACCCAGTTTATATGTGTCCTTTTGGATTTTCTTGCCTAAGTGTAAGACTTTCCTTTTCTCTATGTTGAATTTCATTTTGTTGGATAGGGCCCAGTGTTCAAGTCTTGTCAAGATCTATCTGGATCTTGAGCCTATCGTCTAGGGGTGTTGGCTATTCCTGCCAGCGTAGTATCAACTGCAAATTTGGTAAATTCCCATTCTATTCCCTCATCTGAGCTGTTTAGGAAGATATTGAAGAGTACTGGGCCTAAAACGGAAGCTTACTTCCCTCCGTTTTAAGAATGTGGGGTGGATCCTAACTTTTAACTAAGAGTTGTGCCTTCGATCTGCAGTTTTTAGTAACAATGATACAGGGACTATATCCTGAACTGTCTCCGCATGAAAGGGAGAGAATGAAAGTCCAGCAGATCTAATCTCCTGTCAATCACACCCTTGGATTACTTGTATGTAGTCAAAGCTCTAAGGCAGTGTTTCTCAACCTTGGAAGCTTGAAGATGGGTGGACTTCAACTCCCAGAAACCCCCAGCCAGCAGTGCTGGCTGGGGGATTCTGGGAGTTGAAGTCCACCCATCTTCAAGCTACCAAGGTTGAGAAACACTGCTCTAAGGTTTCCGGTTCAGGATTACATCAGTGGTGGGTTTCAATTTTTTTTTTACTACAGGTTCTGTGGGCGTGGCTTGGTGGGCGTGGCATCACTTGGTGGGCGTGGCAGGGGAAGGTTACTGCAAAATCCCCATTTCCTCCCGATCAGCTGGGACTCGGGAGACAGAGAATAGATGAGGGTGGTGCCAACCAGAGGTAGTATTTACCGGTTCTTTGAACTACTCAAAATTTCCGCTACCGGTTCGCTGGAACTGGTCAGAACCTGCTGAAACCCACCTCTGGATTACATGCTTCTGTCACTTGTTTTTGCAATTTTGATTTGCACGGGAAGCTTACCTGGGGTCTCATTCGGGGGTTCCAACGTACGTAGTAGTTGACCCACAATTCCAAATGACTTAAGCTGCCTACTGGATAGAGGACGTGGTTCTTGTAGTTGACGTAGAAAGGGTTGCTGAATTCGTCCACCTGGCTATTGATGTAGGACCACAAAGAGACGGTTTTGGCGTTTATCTCCTGAGGAAAACGGACAAGGTTATGAAAAGGGTATGCTTGCGAGAAAAAAAACGATGCTGCGTTATAACCCTTCAGATGGTTTGGTGAGCTCCTGGAAGAGAAGCAGGTACCAGATAGGTTGTCGGGCCTAGCCCGAGAACGTCGTAAAACAATCCAGTCAGTTTAGTTCATTATTTGCAAATGCTCTATAGACAGAATCTTGCCAGACTAAATTTATAATATTCGTAACAGAAATACCAAAGAGAGATTCTAGGGCAGTGATGGCTAACCTTTTTGCCATCGCGTGCCAAAGTGGGGGGAATGTGGGGTGGTCGAGTGCACATGTGCTCATACCCATAATTCAATGCCCACCCCCGTGCCCACCCCTCCGCGCATGCGCTCCCCGCCATGCTTCCCCCGCTTTTGGCATGCGACGGCAAAAAGGTTACTGGTGGGCCCGGAAAGCCTGTTTTTCGCCCTCAGGCTACAGAGGCTTTCTTGGAGCCTGGGGAGGGCAAAAACAGCCTTCCCCACCACCCCTGGAGGCCCTCAGGAGGCCGGAAATGGCCCGTTTCCCAACTTCCGGTGGGCCTGGACGGCCCAAAAATCAGCTGGTTGGCGTGCCCATGCGTGCTGGAGCTGAGCTAGAACAACGCTCATGTGCCCACAGATATGGCTCCACGTGCCACCTCTGTGCCATAGGTTCGCCATCCCGATTCTAGGGAGTGGCTGTCCTAAATCTTACCTTCCTAAATCTCCCCTAATTTCCTCTTCCCGTGATCCAGCTTGTAGGAGAAGAACAGGCAGAGGGCAGAGTTAAGTGCATCATTAGTTCAGAATCCTGGCGTTGCCACAAGAGACTCAAGAGTCCAGCCCCCACTTCCTCTTGAATTCTGTTGGCCCGTATCCAACGCCAATTTACTACTGATCATGAGTTGGCCAGATTCTTGTGTAGAGCTAGTCCTTGACTTACAACTCTTTGATTAATGACTGTTTGAAGTCACGACAGCACTGAAAACGGGGATTTATGACCATTTCTCACACTTATGACCGTATGCACTTTTTGGGAAAAGTGTATTTTCTAGAACTAGCTAACACCACCACTTTTTTTTTCGGAATAGTACCATAAAATTAAATATCAATGGAAAGGTAATTTAATCAAGAATGTAATGCAATAACTTTTATGAAGGATTTGCTATTAGAATAGCAGTGACAGTATAAAGAAGAAAAGTGAAACACATAGAAAAAACAAGATATACAAAAATGATCACCATAGAAAAAATGAGATATACGAAAATTATCACCATGGTCAAAGGGGTGAAATCCAAATTTTTTCCCTACTGGTTCTGTTGGTGTGGCTTGGTAGGCGTGGCAGGGGAAGGATATTGCAAAATCTCCATTCCCACCCCATTCTGGGACCAGCCAGAAGTGGTATTTGCCGGTTCTCTGAACTACTCAAAATTTCCGCTACCAGTTCTCTAGAACCTGTTAGAACCTGCTGGAGTTCACCTCTGACATGTCAGTTAATACTTAGTTGGGTAATCTTTAGCAGGAATGACGGCCTTACAATGTCTTCCCATGGAGTGAACTAAGTCTTTTAGTTCTGCAGCTGTTATCATGTGAAACCAAGATTGAAGGATGGCTTCTATTAACTGGATTTTATTGCTGGGTCGCTTCTGACTAACACATTTCTTTAGTCTGCTCCATAGATTTTCAATTGGGTGAAGGTCTGGGCTATTCCCAGGCTATTCCAGCAGTGGAATAGGATTATCTTGAAACTCCATAATAAAGTGGTGTTATTAGCCATCAAACCTCAAAAATACCCTTTTCCCAAAAGGTTTCCACAATTTTGGCCACTACTGTAAATAACGAGCTTGGGGTAGCCATGATACACTTATCACGATGAGTGATGCCCATTTGAGGGCAGGGAGGAGGGAAATAAGATAAAGATCGAAACAATGAAATTGTCTTGAATGTCAGCGAATTCTACAGCATAGAATCAATGAAGTGGTACTGTAGGGGAAAATACAAAACAAAACCCAAACAGGTATAATCCTTATCCCTACCTAAGATATTGTGGGTTGTAATTAAACGGCTACGCTTAACGGGGGTCATTAAAATTCTACGTCGAGCCCCATCTTCCCTCTACGGCCATTATTAAATCAAGGTTTCAGAACTGGAATCCGTTATCGGATTCCTCCCGCAATTTTCTATTCCTCCGGTGCTATAAAGCATCTGTTTCCACTACAGTCGTCTCTTAAATGGCATTTTCTTTTTCTTTTTTTTTTTCCTTTCTTCTTTCCTCTTGTTTTTTTTTTCTCCCCTGAAAGAGGGAGCTGCATTAGATTATCCATTCATGAGAGGCTGATAGGCAGGCTGTTCTGGGGAGGAGGTGTAAGTCAGCTCCATCTTGTGGTGCAGCTACGCAATTTGGCCGTGGTTCCTTCGAACACGACAACGGAGGTGTTTTAAAGGACACCGCCTCCTCTCCAAAATTTGAGGGAAATCCTACCTAGCCGGAGCTTTCGGATGGCTTTGATCCCACACGAAGTCAAGGGGGACTCAGAATGTAAAAGTAAACCTTAAATTTTTTACTCAGTTTGCAATTCCGAGTCCTGAAAACTGAGGATTCTTACAGTCGGCGCCGTAAGGAACATTTACGACCCAAAATGTCGTTAGATGTCTAACCCGCCAGGAGAAACATCAAACTCCAAACACTTCAGTGTCGGATTATGCCCTTAAGCTGGTCATTTCAGATAGAAATGTTAATTGCTCTTAAGGGCGGGAATTGCGTTCACATCAAAGACACATCAGGGCTGGGTTTTGTGGCATTCGGCACCGCTTCGCGCTTCAAGTGAGAGATTGCACATTGAAATCTTTTCAAGTTCTACAGGAGGAGTGTTCCAGGGGTGGGTTCTAATTTTTTTTTTTACTACCGGTTCTGTGGGCATGGCTTATTTTGTGGGCGTGGCTTGATGGTCATGTGACAATTCTTTAGGATTTAGCAGAGGTACTGGTCTACCAGGCTTTTAACTGCTTGCAGAGCTGTACCGGTCTACCCATTTGTTCTTGGAGGCACCGGTCTACTCATTTGTTTTTGGAGGCACCGGTCTACTCATTTGTTTTTGGAGGCACCGGTCTACTCATTTGTTTTTGGAGGCACCGGTCTACTCATTTGTTTTTGGAGGCACCGGTCTACTCATTTGTTTTTGGAGGCACCGGTCTACTCATTTGTTTTTGGAGGCACCGGTCTACCCATTAGTTTTTGGAGGCACCGGTCTACTCATTTGTTTTTGGAGGCACTGGTCTACCACATTGCCTTTTAACACTGATCAGCTGTAGGGCGGCCCTTTGAAGCCCTGTGGCAAGAGTTTAAACAGTTTTCTTCCTTCTAGTCAATCAGCTGGGACTCGGGAGGCAGTGAATAGTTTGGGTGCGGGGCCAAATAAAAGGTAAGAATAACGGTTGGGGAGGCGGGCGGAAGGGCCCAGCTCCTGGACAAAGAGAACCGGTTCTGTGACGTCATATTGTCACCGCTACCAGCTCGGCCGAACCGGGAGGAACCCACCACTGGAGTGTTCACATCCAGCCTTTTGAAGACCTGTGGACTTCAACTCCCAGAATTCCCCAGCCAGCATGGTCTCCAAGTGGCCAAGCTCGGATATCCCTGCTCTACAGCAAAAGGGGAAAAAAAAATAATTACCCCGAATATCTTTCTCGCCCTTTTATCAAATCATCATCATTTACACTGGCTATTTACCTCTTTTACTCGCCGATGTTCTGAGTTGTACAAAAAGGTGCCGAACAGACAGCTGTAAAGGTGATCCAAAATGTTGATCAAAAACAGCTCGTTGAATTCGAAGGCGGCTGGGAACTAAAGGGGGGAAGAGACATTATTTATTTTTTTCCCCATTAGTAAAAAGGCAACCCACTTTTTCATTTAAAGCAAAGGGATTTTTTGTGGACTGATAACGACACCTGCTCAACTAGGCTTAGCGTGGTTCAGTGACAGTAACAAGAGTTACTTGGAAGGGACCTGGGAGGTCATCTAGTCCAACCCCTTGCTTATGGTGGAGACCTATGCTATTTCTGAAGATAATGGCTGTCCAGTCTCTTCTTAAAAGCCTCCATCACTACGTAAAAAACCATGGCTACCAACCTGCCTTCCATGGAGGACCTGTATACTGCACGAGTCAAAAAGAGGGCTGTGAAAATATCTACAGACCCCTCGCATCCTGGACATAAATTGTTTCAACTCCTACCCTCAAAACGAGGCTATAGAGCACTGCACACCAGAACAACTAGACACAAGGACAGTTTTTTCCTGAATGCCATCACTCTGCTAAACAAATAATTCCCTCAACACTGTCAAACTATTTACTAAGCCTGCATTACTATTAATCTTCTCATTGTTCCCATCACCCATCTCCTCCCACTTATGACTGTATGACTATAACCTTGTTGCTGGTATCCTTAAGATTTATATTGACTGTTTCCCTATGACTATCATTAAGTGTTGTACCTTATGATTCTTGATGAATGCATCTTTTATGTACACCGAGAGCGTATGCACCAAGACAAATTCCTTATGTGCCCAAACACACTTCGCCAATAAAGAATTCTATTCTATTCTATTCTATTCTATTCTATTCTATTCTATTCTATTCTATTCCCATTCTATTCCATTCTATTCTATATTGATTGTTTCCTAGTATGATTCGATTGCTTATTTGTACCCTATGACTATCATTAAGTGTTGTACCTTATGATTCTTGACGAATATATTTTATTTTTTCTTTATGTACACCGAGAGCGTATGCACCAAGACAAGTTCCTTGTGTGTCCAATCACACTTGGCCAATAAAGAATTCAATTCAATTCAATTCAATTCAATTCAATTCAATTCTATTCTCTCAATGATGCAGGAAGGATGCACAGTGATGCAGCTGCCAGATCCCAGCCCTTGCAGATGTCCACGTTGGCCAATTAATCTAAGCAAGCTATGAAGGTTTACGACAATTCAAAGACGAGAATTCCACTGCTCGCTGTTTTGTGTATACGCTTGGCCTAGATATTCCTGGAAAAGGTTTTTATCTTTCTACCGATGACAGAAGAACTGTTTTGATTTTAAGTTGCTAAGCAAGCCAGGCAAATGATGTATCATCCATCTTAATTTAGAAAAGACTGAGGATCAGAAACAAATAAAAGTGATTTTTTTTTTCCTCCTAGCCCAAACACCCAGCGGAAAAATAACAGGGCTCCAAAATCTTCCTAAAGGCCAAGAGGTTAGGGACCGACCCTCTCTCAGGATCCAGTTAATGCTGGAGATGAGGTGGAGATGGGAAGGCAACCACAAGACATGCCCTTTTTCAAAGAAAGCCTCCTTCGTAACTCGGATATCTGAGCTCCTTACTGTAAAAACATAACTAAGAACACTTGACTAGTAATTCCAAGAATCGCTTCTGTTTAGGAATGAGCTTGAATTTAAGGACAGAGGTCAGAACTGTTGCACGAAGCTACCAGGAGCTGAAGTACTATCGCTTCTACAAACGATGTCCTCAAAAACCTTAAGAAAAGAAGCTTTGTTATTGATTTGTTCTGAATCGGCGAACTTCAAGGGTTTGCACACATTCATTAGATATTCTTTTGATATGTAAACTAACCACGGCACCACAGAGCTAGGAAATTTTCTACCGAGAGAAAAATGAGTTTATAAATTCAGGGACAAGTTTATCGGTCTCGTGTGAGCTCGTCATAAGCGGAAAAGAAAACAAAATCACTCTAGATTTTCTTCTCGAAAACCAGTTTAACTCGAGCCCTTTCTGTGTTAGCTTCCCAGAGTCTTTCGGAGCAGAAACATGTTAAATAAGTCAGAAAAATAAATGAATCAATATTTTGAAGTTCTCACCTGCTTCGTCATTTGCCAGACACAGTCTATGAACTGTAGGAAGAGAGGGGATCTGTCAGCATCTGCGTGATCGTCATCTCCGTGACCGACTCGCTGAAAAATAAAAAAGAATTTAGGAAGCTGGGGAATCCTGGGAGTTGAAGTCCACCCATCTGAACGTTGCCAAGGCTGAGAAACAACACACGTTAAGTCGCTGTGATTAGGAGCCTAGCCTGCAAATGATGGACAGTCAACATCCATGACTTTAGAACAATTCATTTTCCCAAGGGATCACGTGAGAAACTGAGATTGTTGTGGACGGCCGACCTTATAGGGCTGTGAAGGTGCATAGGCATCAAGGGTGAAATCCAGCAGGTTCTGACAGGTTCTGGAGAACCGGGTAATGGAAATTTTGAGTAGTTCGGGGAACCGGCAAATACCACCTCTGGCTGGCCCCAGAGTGGGGTTGGGAATGGAGATTTTGCAGTATCCTTCCCCTGGAGTGGGGTGGGAATGGAGATTTTGCAGTATCCTTCCCTTGGAGTGGGGAGGGAATGGAGATTTTGCAGTATCCTTTCCCCAGGACTGCGGAGGGAATGGAGATTTTGCAATATCCTTCCCCAAGGAGTGGGGAGGGAATGGGGATTTTGCAGTATCCTTCCCCTGGAGTGGGGTGGGAATGGAGATTTTGCAATATCCTTCCCCAAGGAGTGGGGAGGGAATGGGGATTTTGCAGTATCCTTCCCCTGCCACGCCCACCAAGCTACACCGTGCCCATCAAGTCACGCCCACAGAACCTGTAGTAAAAAAATTTGGATTTCATCACTGCCCAAAGGTGCTTTTTTTCCAAGAGGCAACTGGACTTTCTGGTTTTTCTTTGAAGATGTTTCACTTCTCGTCTGAGAAGCTTCTTCTGCTCACTCAGAGATGAAGCTTCTTCAGAGCTGAAGACGCTTCTTGGATGAGAAGCGAAACGTCTTCAAAAAACAGACAAACCGGGAAGTCCAGCTGCCTCTTGAAATAAAAAAAGAACCTTTGGGACAACCCAAGAGGAAGTTTGCTAAACCGAAAACTAGGATGGAGATCAGCCTCCTTTGCTGAACCGTTTTCCCTGGAGCTTTGGAGTGAACTGAAAAGTGCCCTTTTCAGTTTCCAGACTAAATCCTTGCGAGATTTCCTTTCCGTCTTGCGTGATGCTCACCAAGGCAAACCGATGTCCGAAACTCATCCATTCCTTCTCCAAGAGGACCTCGAAGCCTTTGATGGTCCGGTAGTAGCTGTCCAGCATGAGCATCGCCAAGGAAGTCAACTGAGACGTACGGTCCCAACCGTCGCTGCAATGAACCACCACCGAGGTTTTCCCTGACTCAATTTTGTCAGCAATTCTCACAGCTCCGGCCAGAAGCATCTTTTAGAAAAAAAAAAAAAAGAAGAAGAAGAAAAATCCAAGTTGAGATAGATTGAGATAGGAGCGGAGAGAAAGAAACTAACTTACAAATAAAGCCCTTGCTGAAATTCACTACATTAAATGGGATGCATATTAACCAATTGGAAGCAATCAGGCACAAAACAGCAAGAAAAAATAACAGAGTTGGAAGGGACCTTGGAGGTCTTCTAGTCCAACCCCCTGCTTAGGCAGGAAACCCTACACCACTTCAGACAAATGGTTGTCCAAAATCTTCTTAAAAACTTCCGGTGTTGGAGCATTCACAACTTCTGCAGGCAAGTTGTTCCACGGATTAATTGTTCTGATTGTCAGGAAATTTCTCCTTAGTTCTAAGTTGCTTTTCTCCTTGATTAGTTTCCACCCGTTGCTTCTTGTCCTACCCTCAGGGGCTTTGGAGAATAGCTTGACTCCCTCTTCAGAATGGCTGCATGGGGAATTCTGGGAGTTAAAGTCCACAGATATCAGTGACCAAGGTTATAATCTGGTATAGGGTGACCTCTGGAATGTTCAACCCTCTAAAACAGGAGTGTCCAACCTTGGGAACTTTTAAGACTTGTGGACTTCAACTCTGGGAGTTGAAGTCCACAAGTCTTAAAGTTCCCAAGGTGGGACCCCTCTGATCTAAAATAATTTTGTTGTTGTTGTTAGTTGCAAAGTCGTGTCCGATCCATTGGACAACGTTCCTCCAGGCCTTCCTGTCCTCTACCATCCTCTGGAGTCGATTTAAGCTCACTCCGACTGCTTCAGTGACTCCATCCAGCCACCTCATTCTCTGCCGTCCATTCTTCTTTTGCCCTCAATCGTTCCCAGGATTAGGCTCTTCTCCAGGGAGTCCTTCCTTCTCATTAGGTGGCCAAAGTATCTGAGTTTCATCTTCAGGATCTGGGCTTCTAAAGAGCAGCCAGGGTTGATCTCCTCTAGGACTGACCGGTTGGATCGCCTTGCAGTCCAAGGAACTCATAGGAGTCTTCTCCAGCACCAGAGTTCAAAGGCCTCCATTCTTTGGCGCTCAGCCTTCCTTATGGTCCAACTAAAATAATTACTTCGATATAAAATCTTTCCCAATGGGAGAGAGAAGACAGCCTAGAGAGAAGCATAATATAAGCACAACATGATCCCACATTTCGTCGATTACCCGTATATATTCCAGCCAGTGCGTACTCTCCACGTTGGAAAGCCACCGGGATTCATCGATGGTGGGGTAAACGATTTCTTTCAGTTTACGCAGCGATTCCCTCATCACGTGTATATTCGGGATTTCCAGGAAGATCAATTCCACGTTGGGATAGGCACTTTCGCTTTCGTACCCGCCGCCTTTAGTCTGAAATTACAATGGGTTTCCGTCAACCCTATGCATTATGTGGAGAAGCGGGTTTGGTCTAGTGGTTCAGGCACCAGCCTAGAGACCAGGAGGTGGTGAGTTCTAATCTCACGTCAGGCATGAAAACCGGGTGAGTGACTTTGGGCCAATCACCAGGAGATGGAGAGTTCTAGTCCCGCCTTAGGCATGAAACCTGGTTGGGAGACTGTGGGCCAATCACCAGGAGATGGAGAGTTCTAGTCCCGCCTTAGGCATGAAAGCCAACTGGGTAACTTTGGCCCAAACACCAGGAGATTGGGAGTTCTAGTCCCACTTTAGGCATGAAAGCCAGCTGAGTAACTTTGGCCCAATCACCAGGAGATTGGGAGTTCTAGTCCTGTTTTAGGCATGAAAGCCAGCTGGCCCAATCACCAGAAGATTGGGAGTTCTAGTCCTGTTTTAGGCACGAAAGCCAGCTGGGTAACTTTGGCCCAATCACCAGGAGATTGGGAGTTCTAGTCCCCCCTTCTGCATGAAAGTCAGCTGGATGACTCAAGCCAGTCCTGTCTCTTTCTCTCAGCCCAACCCACCTCGCAGGGGCAAATAATGTGGGGCAAATAGGAGGAGGCGGAAGGAATATTAAATATGTTGACTGCCTCAAGTTACTTATAAAAATAATAAAGGTGGGATAAAAATAAATAATAATAATAATGAGCGGTTGACAAGTTGACATTTCAATTGAAACCAAATTGCTTTTTTTTCCCGGCTTTGCCGAAGCTCCTTTAATCCTCCCCCTCCTCCTCTTGGGTGTCTCCCCTACCTTGTTGGTGTCAGCGACGCTGTTCTGCCTCGCGTCGAAGATGAAAAGCTTGTGAGACTGAGCGTTGGCGTCCATGATGGTCTGTAGGTACTTCTCGTCTTCTTTGCACTGTTTGTCGTTCGGCCCGATGAGAGGCTGGCTGCATCGGGTGAGCGTGGCCTGGCTCTCGGGGTGAATCCAGGATAACACCTAGATTAAGAGAGGGAGGTGGAGATGGAGAAGGGGAGCAGAGAGATAGAAACTAACTTACAAATAAAGCCCTTGCTGAAATTCACTACATTAAATGGGATGCATAAAGAAGATGCTATTGGAAGCAATCAGGTACAAAAGAGCAAGAACAGAATAACAGAGTTGGGAGGGACCTCAGAGGTCTTCTAGTCCAAACCCCCTGCTCAGGCAGGAAACCCTATACCACTTCAGACAAATGGCTATCCAACATCTTCTTAAAAACTTCTAGTGTTGGAGCATTCACAACTTCTAGAGGTAAGTTGTTCCACTGATTAATTGCTCTCACTGTCAGGAAACTCCTCCCGAGTTCTAAGTTGCTTCTCTCCTTGATTAGTTTCCATCTGTTGTTTCTTGTCCTACCCTCAGGTGCTTTGGAGAATAGCTTGACTCCCTCTTCTTTGGGGCAGCCCCTGAGATATTGGAAGACTGCCATCATGACGCCCCTGGTCCTTCATTTCATTAAACTAGGCCAGGGGTCTGCAACCTTAAATACTCAGGAAAGAGGCATTTGGACCCGTTTCCCACAGAAAAGAAAACACCGGGAGCCACAAAACCTGGGTGGGCGTGGCCAACTCAATGTCACTCATTTCCACCAGTCACATGACGCCCCCTAGCCGCGCCTACCTGGCCGGTCATTAGTACAGAGAACCAGTTGTTAAAAAACACCGGGAACCAAGAAGCTGGCAGTGTGGAAGCTTCCAGAGTTAATACGGCTTCCAAAGCTAACACAGAGTGGTTAGAATGCAATATTGCAGGCTAATTCTGCCCACGGCCAGGAGTTCGATCCTGACCGGCTTAAGGTTGACTCAGCCTTCCGTCCTTCCGAGGTCAGTAAAATGAGGACCCAGATTGTTGGGGGCAAGAGACTGACTCTGTAAACTGCTTAGAGAGGGCTGTAAAAGCACTATAAAGTGGTATATAAGTCTAAGTGCTATTGCTATCTTCCTTCCTTCCTTCCTTCCTTCCTTCCTTCCTTCCTTCCTTCCTTCCCATGTTAGAATGCAGTATTGCACATAACTCTGCCCACTGCCAAGAGTTCGATTCTGACCGGCTCAAGGTTGACTTAGCCTTCCATCCTTCTGAGGTTGGTAAAACGAGGACCCAGACTATTGGGGGCAAGAGGCTGACTCTGTAAACCGCTTAGAGAGGGCTGTAAAAGCACTATAAAGTGGTATATAAGTCTAAGTGCTATTGCTATTTTCCTTCCTTCCTTCCTTCCTTCCCATGTTAGAATGCAGTATTGCACATAACTCTGCCCACTGCCAAGAGTTCGATTCTGACCGGCTCAAGGTTGACTCAGCCTTCCATCCTTCTGAGGTTGGTAAAACGAGGACCCAGACTATTGGGGGCAATAGGTTGATTCTGTAAACCGCTTAGTGAAGGCTATAAAGCTCTGTGAAGTGGTATATAAGTCTGCTAAATGCTATTCTTTCTCCACTTTTAAAACCCAGCACATCCTCTTTCAATCCAGCTTTCCTTCCTATAGGATTCAGCCTATATCCTTGAGGAAAGATCTGGTTTATAATGAGGCAATTCGTGAAAACACGTCAGTTACGGTACAAGGGTGCGATGAAGTTTGACATCAACATTCCAATTTTGGATCTCAATCTTTACTTACTGGAACTCTTCCTTTTGCTCTAAACGCAGCCACCCGGGAGAGATCTTCGTCTTTGACGCTGGTTGGCACAACAAGAACGGCAGGATATGTGTCACAAAACTCATACATGCTGTTAATTTTGGATATTTTCCAGCTCTCGTTGGGTAAACCCTTGAAAACAAAACATTTTTATATACATCAAACTTGGATAATGACAGACCCACTGTAGGAAGCAAGGAAGCAATATTAACCTAATTGTGATAAATAATTTGGTAGAGATTTTTCCCCCCCTGGATTAAAATTACACAAATGCAATAATGTTTGGGAACACAGCATGCAGGCGGCTTAAAGTTTAAAATTCCTGGTGCGTATATTGAACAAGTAAGACACCTGTTATTTTCCCTATTCTTAACGTATCATGTTAATGTATTATATCCATTTAGCTCTACTGTATACTGTAAACAATGTTGAGTAATTTGGCAGAGAATTGGTATTCAAATATATACATTTATTAGGATTATTTTCCTATAGGCAGAGAGTCAATATTTTTTGCGCCTGTATGTATCATCCATATGTACTTTGTATTCAAACTAGAATATGTGTATGCGCCTTTTGTATTAAAAAGTTACACAAGATCGGAAACACGAACTTGAAAGGAGGGCAGGTTTTGAGATTGTACCAAAGGTTAAATATCTAGGAGTTCAGGTTGCAGAATCAAATATGAAATTGTTTCAAAATAATTATGAGGTGTTGTGGCGAGATGTACAGAAAGATATGGAGTCTTGGAAAAAACTGGGTGGAAACTAATCAAGGAGAGAAGCAACCTAGAACTAAGGAGAAATTTCCTGACAGTGAGAACAATTAATCAGTGGAACAACTTGCCTCCAGAAGTTGTAAATGCTCCAACACCGGAAGTTTTTAAGAAGATGTTGGATAACCATTTGTCTGAAGTGGTGTAGGGTTTCCTGCCTTAGCAGGGGGTTGGACTAGAAGACCTCCAAGGTCCCTTCCAACTCTTCTATTCTATTCTATTCTATTCTATTCTATTCTATTCTATTCTATTCTATTCTATTCTATTCTATTCTATTCTATTCTATTCTATTCTATTCTATTCTATTCCTAATTCTATTCTATTCTATTCTATTCTATTCAGGTGTGCGTGTGTACATACGTAGAATGCTCGATATTGGATGGTATTCCAACCCATGAAAATCAACCAGGCTCACCTGTCTTTTATACTCTGCCACCGGATCATAAACCTTCCAACCGTTAGTAGGAAATTTCTCTTTGTAAGTGAACGCAAAGAATGGCTGAATGCAATGAAAGAAAAGCCAAAGTTAGGGTCACTGAACTTCATTCTTGATCTCCACACAAAGATTTAGTTGCGAGAAGTAAGAATGAACCTACGTGTCAGCAAACGTAACTGCCCACTACTCATTTTTAATATTATAGGTAGTTCTCGACTTACAACAGTTCATTTAGTGACTATTCAAAGTTACCACTGAAAAAATGACCGTTTTCCAGACTTATGACCTTCGTAGCAGCCCCATGATCCAAATTGAGATGCTTGCAACTGGCTCAAACTTATGACAGTTGCCGTATCCCGGGGTCAAATGACTTCCTTTTGCGACCTTCTAACGAGCAAAGTCAACGGGGAAGCCAGATTCACTTAACAACCAGGTTACTGCCGTGATTCGACTGTGGCAAGAAAGGTCGTAAAATGGGGCAAAACTCGCTTAACAACGGTCTTGCTTAGCGACAGAAATTTGGGGTTCAATTGTGGTCGTTAAGTCGAGGTCATAACTGACATAACACCATCCCATTCAAGAGAGAAACCTTATTCTCTCTATATTCTCTCCATAGCTGTTATGTACAAAATTACCGTATTTTTGGACTTTAAGATGCACCCAAATTTAGAAGAGGAAAACAAAAGAAAAAAAAATTTTTGGTCTTCCTTTTTTCGGGCCAATTTTCCACCCATTTCTAGACTTTTTCCGGCCCGTTTTTGAGGCTTTTTCCGGCCTGTTTTGGGGGCTTTTCCAAGCCCGTTTTTGAGGCTTTTTCTGGCCTGTTTTGGGGCCTTTTTCCACCCCATTTTTGAGGCTTTTTCTGGACCGTTTTCAAGGCTTTTTTTGGCCTTTTTCATGGCTTTTTTCGGCCCATTTTTTTGGAAAAAATGGGCCGAAAAAAGCCTTAAAAACAGGTTGAAAAAAGCCATGAAAAAGGCCAAAAAAAGGCCCAAAAATGGGGCATGCGGAGGCCAAAAAACAGCCGGCAGGTGGGTGGGGCTTCGGCAATATTCAGTCTATAAGACGTACAGACATTTTCACCCTCTTTTGGGAGACAAAAAAGTGCATCTTATAGTCTGAAAAATACGGTAATCTTGTTGTCCTTGCATCCATGATAATATTTACATTTTGTGATGGTGAAAGAAAAAAAAAATCAACATATTTACATTCCTTTATTTTTCCTTGTGTGTTTTGCTAAGGGATAAGAACTTTGCGTTTAGGCTTACCAGCCCGTGAGAAAGCGGAAATGCTCGGGTAATCAGGTTCTGAAAAATCTCCAGTCTCTGTTCTTCCTGTTTATAAGCAAACCGCAAGTTTCTCATATCCTGTTGAAAGATATCTTTAGGTTTGACTGGTTATATATATATATATATATAAATTACAGCACTTTATAGAAATTTAAGCATTTGGCATTGGCGACTCTTGCTAGAGAAAATCATGTTTAATTTACAGTAGTGACCAAAATTGTGGAAACCTTTTGGGAAAAGTGTCTTTTCTAAAACTAGCTCATAACACCACTTTTTTGGGGAGTAGTACCATAAAATTAGATATCAATGGGAAGATAATTTAATCAAGAATGAAATGCAATAATTTTTATGAAGGATTTGCTATTAGAATTGCAGTTAAACTATAAAAAAGAAAAGTGAAACACATAGAAAAAACAAGATATACAAAAATGATCACCATAGAAAAAAGGAGATATACAAAAATGATCCCCACGTCAGTTAATGCTTAGTTGGGTAACCTTTAGCATGAATGATGGCCTTACAACATCTTGCCATGGAGTGAACCAAGTCTTTTAGTTCTGCAGCTGTTAACATGTGAAACCAAGATTGAAGGATTGCTTCTATTAACTGGGTTTTATTGCTGGTTAACAAGTTTCTTTAGTCAGCTCCCTAGATTTTCAACTGGGTGAAGGTCTGGGCTATTCCCAGGCCATTCCAGCAGTGGAATAAGATTATCTTGAAACTCCCCCCCAAAAGTGGTGTTATTAGCCATCAAACCTCAATAATACACTTTTTCCCAAAAAGGCTTCCACAATTTTGGCCACTACTGTATGCTTTGGGCACAGTAAAATTCCATCCTAAACTTTTGATTTCTAGGACAATAGTTGTGAGAAGCTTGGGAAAGTTGCTTCTCAAATGGATCACAACAAACAAATGATTGATAATTGATCGGACCATCCCAAAACAAGGAACAAACAGCATCTCCCCGACCAAACAGAACCTGCCTGGCCTTCTCTTCTAAGATGGAAAAAAGCAGCACATGAAGTTTCAATTTGGATTACTCAACAGAAGAGAGTGATTTGCAGCTCAGGACTGAACTGTGGGGGTTCTTTTTTGCTCTCTGAGCTTGGATGAACTTGGATTCTGGCAAACAGAACTCCTGTTTGTTGTACGGCTTCGCAGGATTCCTTCGTAATGGCCTTTTACCTTTTCTACAATGAAATGTCTTAGCAGAAGTTCATGGATCTTTCAGTGTTTGGCCAACTGGTTCTACTTTGGGGGAGAAGCCTGACGCGATAGCATTACTGTTGTACAGAAATCCAAAAGCAGCATTTTTGTCCCCAAGGTGCTTTTTTTCAGGAGGCAACTGCAGTTCCTTGTTTTTTTTTTTCTGTTGAAGATGTTTCGCTTCTAATCCGAGAAGCTTCTTCAGCTCTGACTTCTTGGATGAGAAACGAAACGTCTTCAAAAGAAGAAAAACAAAAAAGCCCAGTTGCCTCCTGAAAAAAAGCACCTTGACCTGGATGACGGAGAATCTCTACAGACTTTTAGCTACACAATTTGGGATGGAATGGATTTCTAGAGGAAAAAAAACTGCAGACTACAGGAACCAGGAGCACCACTCAGGTGACCCACAGATAAACCTCCAAGTGCTTCAATGACCCTCTAAAAGGATGCAAAAGACCAGCTGTCTGCATGGAATATAAATCCTTCCATTCCCCACCATCTAGTCAGAGCTGAAGAAGCCTCTTGGATGAGAAGTGAAACGTCTTCAAAAGAAAAATCAAGGAAGTCCAGTTGCCTCCTGAAAAAATGCACCTTTGGGACAACCATCACCTGGATGACGGAGAATCTCTACAGACATCCAATCCGTACCTTGCAAACAATCTCTATACCGCAAGAATTGTCTCCGTGGCTCTGCACGCCAATCTTTTCCACTCTACTTATTACTCCGAGGGGAACGTCAAGGACAAAATGTGGATCCTGAAATTCGAATGAAAAAAAAATAACATTTTTTAAAAATACACCCATGAGTAAATATTTATCACCTGGGACAAGAAAAGGCATGATGTGCAATACAGAACAAAGACTCACCCTCTCCACATTCTTGAAATACATTTTGTAATCGGTCACTGTCAACGTGCCACTGATGGCTCCGATGAATGGGCAGATATAGACCACATCTTTAGCTGAGAAAAAAGGTGACATTTTATTAGTGCTTACATCCCTTTATTGAAAAATCTTTCATGCAAGATATGATCTCTGCTTTCAAATCCCAATTTGAATACAGCGTTACGGGTGGAATAAAAGCCCTTTTGCACAGCAAGGTATAATAAAGGATTTAAAAAAAAAAAAATCTTTCACGGCCCTTCGTTTTACAGTTTCGTATTTTTACAATAGAAGAGTAAAATAAAGAAAGACCAAGCTATGTCAATTTTAGGAAATGCTAAAGGCACAGGGATCCCCATTTTAAAAAATTAAATGTTTTAAGCACAGATGACGTCTTAAATTTTAATTTTATACTATCTATCTATCTATCTATCTATCTATCTATCTATCTATCTATCTATCTATCTCTATCATCTATCTACCTATCATCCATTCTTATCTATCTATCTGTCTGTCTGTCTGTCTATCCATCCATCAATCATCTATCTATCTGTCTGTCTATCACCTGTCTACCTATCTACCTATCATCCAACCATCTATCCATCTATCTCTATGTCTGTCTGTCTGTCTATCTATCATCTATCTATCATCCATCTATCTATCCATCTATCATCCATCTATATCTATCTGTCTATCATCCATCTATCTACCTATCATCCATCTATCTATCTATCTATCTATCTATCTATCTATCTATCTATCTATCTATCTATCTATCTATCTATCTATCTATCCGTCCATCCCTCCATCTATCCATCCATCCATCCACACACACATATACACACATACACTCCCCTTCTCAGTCATTATATAATTCATCCAAAATGGACAAAGTGATATTACCATATAGTAGTATGTAGTACTATATATATATACTACATATCACACAGTAATATCACTTCCTAATGTATTATAGCAAGGATTGGGCTGTTCTACCGACATTATTGAGCAATTAATCTCCAGGGAAGGAAATCTTTAATACCTGTGGACTTCAACTCCCAGAATTCCCCAGCCAGCCATTTTGGGGAAATAGCAAAAAAGCATTACAACCAGTTCACTGTTATCCCAAAAGTGCTTTTCTAAAAGACAACTGGACTTTCTCAGGTTTTTCTTTCGAAAACGTTTCGCTTCTCATCCGAGAGGCTTCTTCAGTTGAGCTTCTTACATGAGAAGCAAAATGTTTTTGAGGGGGGAAAAAAAAAAACCAAATCCAAGAAACTCCAGTTGTCTTTTCGAAAAGCACCTCTGGGACAGCCATGACCTGGATGACTGAGAATCCCCACAGCTTTCCTTCTCTTTAATTTTTCAATGGACTTTTGAGAGAGGAAAAGAGACGTGGGTACCCACACGCTGTTCAGATCGCCAACATTTCATTTCCAAGTATTGGAACACTAAAAAAAAAACAAAACCCTACAACAAAGCAACGGGATGAAACTGCTGAGCAGTTAAGTATCTGCGGGATTATAACTCAGACATCCATCTCGCGGCTCGCTTAATTCTATGTTAATTCGTAATTAAAATTCTTTTCAGACGGAGCCGCCTTTTGTGCTCGGCGAGCCCCGCTTTGGGTTGAAGGGATTAAGGATTGCAAAGATGGAAATCTTGCAGCCGCGTTCTGGCAGATACTGAAACGACAAGGGAGATGGCTTGTCTTTGTGACGTCTAGCTGCCGAGGAGAAACGCCGCGGCCGTCTTCGTTTTAAGTGGTCTCACTTACCCAGGGGTGAAATGCTCCCGGTTCAGACCGGATCGCCCGATCCGGTAGCGATGGTGGCGGGTGGTTCGGAGAACCGGTAGCAAAAATCCCTGCGCCCCCTCACCATGCCCAGCTGAGCTGCACGATCATCAGAGACTTTCTTTTTTTAACTTTTAAAAGCATTTTTTCTACAACCTCTTCCGACGAAAAAATGCTTTTAAAAGTAAAAAAAAAAAAAAAAGCCTCTGATGATCGCGCGGCTCAGCTGGGATCGTCAGAGGCTTTTCAAAGCGTTTTTTTTCTGCAACCTCTTTGGCCGAAGAGGTGGTAAAAAAAATGCTTTGAAAAGACTCTGACGATCCCAGCTGAGTTGCCTGATCGGTAGAGGCTTTTCAAAGCATTTTTTTTACCACCTCTTTGGCCAGAGGTTGCAGAAAAAAAACGCTTTGAAAAGCCTCTGACGATCCCAACTGAGTTGCCTGATAGGCAGAGACTTTTCAAAGCATTAGGAAAAATGCTATAAAAAAAAAAAAAAAAAAGTTGGCCACGCCCACACAGTCACATTACCCCAAGCCACGCCCACAGAACCGGTAGTAACAAATTTTACATTTAACCCCTGCACTTACCGATCGCTTTGATGGACTCTCCGGGAAAGAGAGGGGCTTCTTCCATCTGGGCCAGCTTGTTCCCATCCCTCAGGGCCTGGCAAGAGATCCAAAAGGTGAAAATCAAATCCCGGGTCTCGTTTTCCACGAGCTTTTCCAAAGTGGGAAAAACCCACTTGCATTGGCTAGAAAGTTAGAGAAGCCGCACAAATTGCACGTTTTGTATACGTCAACGCTGGGGGGGGGGGGGGCGGGCAAGAGACTTGTTTGCAGACAAGGAGGCCAGGAGATCACAGGATCCCGCCACTCGGATACCAGTTCATCACCCGCTACTCTGGTTCTGCGACGGATCGGTCGTGGCCGATCCAGCTCAGACGGCGGTTTTCCGTGGGAGCGGGATGGGGAAATTTGACGAAGCAGGAGGGACGCTGATGTTACGAATGTGGGTTCGCCCCACCGCGAAGGGAAGGGATCCTGGATTTCAAGGTTTCAGAAGGGAACGGATTCCCGAGCAGGAGGGGTAGGGGATGGTGATCCAGTGGCCGATCTCAGGACCTCTCGAGCTTGATCAAGGCAGAGTAAATCTGTCCAGGTTCTACGGGGCATCCGTGAAGCTGGATGGCTTTGCTCTTGGACGACACGCTGACGAAAGCGAAGTGGGTTAAAGTGCGAAAACACTTACGCAAAAGTCAGGCTGATTATCCCAGAAGTGCGTACAAAGGTTGTTAAGTTCCTACGGATCTAAAAGGTTTCAGCAAGGCTTAGGGAAACGGAGGCGGTGTTGTAAGCCAAGCTTCGTTAAATCTCCTCACCTGCTGGAAGTCTTAGAGATCACATTTGTACCGGAAGACTTGTGTTAAATCGTGGCTCCAAGATGCCAGGGTACCCTCTTTTAACGGCATCATGTGGCATTGATCATGGAGGGAAGGATGTTTCCGTGGCCCTTTTCAAGCACCCGTGGCTGTCTTCCCTACCTCGTGGCTACAGGCAGCCCTCGACTTACGCCTATTTACCGTATTTTTCGGAGTATAAGACACACTTTTTTTCCCTCCCCTAAAAGAGGGTGAAAATTTGGGTGCGTTTTATATACTGAATGTAGCTCCGCCCTCCCTGTGGCCTCTACCTCCCAGCAATTTGCCTCCTTGTGGCAAACAGCCTGTTTCCGTTTCAGTTTCTTCACAGCCTGATTAGCACAAGCAGCTGATTGTCGGCTGGATCGGCCTCCTGACCATCAGCTGTTTCAGGCTGCAGGGATTGCCATTGCCTATTGCCGCCTGCACACAACCCTTTTTTGGCCTCCACTGTTTGCTGCAGGGAGGCAAATTGCTGGGAGGCAGAGGCAGATTGTTTTTCTTGTGCTAATCAGGCTGTGAAGAAAATGAAACTGAAACTGAAACAGGCTGTTTGCTGCAAGGAGGCAAATTGCTAGGAGGCAGAGGCAGATTTTGTTTTCTTGTTTTCCTCTCCAAAAGAGGTAGGTGTGTCTCATAGTCCGGAACGTCTTATACTCCGAAAAATACAGTAATTGAGAACCGAATTTTCCGCTGCTAACCCGAGACAGTGGTTAAGGGAGTTCTGCCCTGTTTTACCACCTTTCTCATCACCGTTGTTAAGTGAATCGGGCTTCTTCGTTGGCTTCGCTTGTCAGAAGGATGCAAAAGGGGATCACACATGACCCCAGGCGACTGTCATAAATATGAGTCGGTTGCCAAGCGGCTGAACTTTTGATCACGTGACCACGGGGATGGTCGTTAAGTGTGAAAAATGGTCACAAGTCCCTTTTTTTCTCAGAGCCGTCGTTAACTTCGGCCACTAAACAAATGGTTGTAAGTCAAGGATTACCCCTACTCAAAAGTTCCAAGTCTCTAGGGAATAAGGCTAACCTTTGGAGCATTTTAAAGAAGAACCTCCCCAGTTTAGCAATTCTATCCTTGGCAGGAATTTATTTCCTAGGTTCTATAAACACACCCCTGGTTGCGTCTCCATCTTTCACGTCAGTTGTCAAGCTGTGGACGAACAGGTTAACAAACCCCCCCGCATAGTTACCTTTTTCCAACGCCCCATGGAAAAACACTAGCTCCGTGATGGCGAACCTAAGGCACGCGTCCCAGAGGTGGCACACATAGTCCTCTCTGTGGGCACGCGTGCCGTCGCCAGCTGCTCTTGTGGTTTTCGGCTCACACATGCATGCCGGCCAGCTGGTATTCGCGGGTGCCGGAGCTCCGGAAAACAGCCCAGAAAACGCCCAAAAACCAGGCTGTTTTTTGGGGACTGTTTTCAGGCCTTTTTCTGGCCGTTTTCTGGGCCATTTTCTGTTCTTCCCCAGCTATGGACCCCAAAGAACGTAGCACACACAAAATCTATACAAAGCTTATTTTACTCAAATAACTCAGTCTTTTTCAAACAAAGGCTGTTAATAAACTTTCTTAACAGCCTACAAGAATTCTAAGATGAGGTAATCACAGTCTTACTAGGGTTGGCAGAAAGCCCAGAAGCAATTTTGCAGAGAATCCAGACGCGAAGGAGAGTGAACTAAAGTTGTTCCTTACAGTTTGCTGCAATCGGCGTTCCTCCTTAAATAGGCTAAGGGAGTGGCCAATTAGCCCCAAGCCTTACTCTCGAGGCGCCCTCCTCCTGAGGAGCCACTCCTGCTTTTTGGCAGCTCTGCGTACCCGTGCATTAAGAAGAGGGTCCTCCTCTTCGTCCTCTTCACTTAAAGGAGCTTCTGAAAGCCCTGGCTGAATCCCTGCCTCTGGCACCACATCTTCTCCAGCCTCCTCACTGTCCGACTCAAGCGCCAGCTGCACAGGCTGCTGGCGCAGCACCACACTAGCCTCCTCGTTGTCAGAATCAGCTACAATCTGCACAGGCCGCTGATGTGCCACAATATTTTCTGGCTGTTTTCGGACAGTTTTCCGGGCCAAAAACAGCCTGAAAACGGCCTGAAAACAGCCTGCAAATGACCTGAAAAATGGCCATTATGTGCACGCCAGCCAGCTGGTCTTCGGGGTTTCCGGTGCTCCGGCACTCGCACATGCATTCACAGTCCGGTTTGGGCACTCGGTGCCGAAAAGGTTCGCCATCACTGCACTAGCTATTTAAGTTAGGGAACGAAATAGGAGTATAAATATAAACCTGATCGAATTCTGCGTCAGAAGGATAACCATTGCGTCCATCCTGAATCTCCTGAATTGCAAGGTTGCAGCGAGTGGCAAGCAGAAGTAAGAGGAGGGGGGAAAAACATGCACAGAACAAGGTGAAAGGACAGAATTTTTTTTTTCTTTTTTGCAAAAAAGAGACAGTAGATACTTCAACGTCAGCTTTTTCATACCTTTCCCCAATCGAATGCATTAAAGTCGACAGGTTGGCACCTACGAAACCGGCTACTTTGGTTAAAACAAAAGAAAAGAAAAAAAAAAAGAAAACACAACAAAACGAAAGGAATGAACAGGAAGACATGCATTTCTTTTCCTTTTAAAGAGAAAAACCTTAATCTCACAGAACGCCCTTGTCCTTTTGACACGCGAAATCTTTTAACCTCTCAAAACCGGGGGGAAAAAAAGGCAAAATGCAGAGGATCAAAGTAGCCAGCATGCTTTAAAAAAACGACAGAAGGAAACTGATTGACAGCACATCTCGGTAGCAGAAAACAAAAACCATGCAACAATCTGAAGATTGAACAATGACGTTTCCCTTCCCTCGCTGGTTCTATTAAAAAAATTTTTTTTGTGTGCTAAGAATGCAACAAAACTGTCTGGAATCTGCTCATTAACATAAAGGGAGATTTGGGGTGAGATTCAGGGAAATGTGCCGTGCCAGAGTTTGACTGCACCTGGTTTTGATCGTCTGATTAAAATGTCAGTTTGAAATGGTTCTGCAGGTCACAGGTTCCCCTCCCAGAGTGGGTCGATCCATGAATGATGCTAAATTGCTGTTCCTCAAATATCTTTGAGAACATCCAGATCAACTGATATTTCCAACCTTGGCAACTTTTAAGACTTGTGGACTTCAACTTCCACCGTGGGAATTCTGGGAAGTGAAGTCCACAAGTCTTCAGTTTGCTAAGGTTGGAAACCCCTGTTTTGGAAGCTTTGAAAGGCTTCCTCCAGAGCAGGTTGTCTCCAAACTTCAAACGTGGCTGGCTCCCAATTCTGGGAGTTGAAATCCACACGTCCTAAAGTTGCCAAATTTGGAGACGCCTGCTCTAGAGTTGAAGAAACAGTGGTCCTTTTGACCAGAGCCCTCTCTTTCCCTGGCTTTGGATGTCTCCTTATCCTGTCCAATGGATTTGACTGGCCACCTAAATCTCCATGTTTCGTTATGGAGCTAAAGAACTGGATAAATTCCCTAGCTCTTCTCATCTGCGTCCCTTTCATTCGGAAAGCAGGGTTCAATTGCCCTTCAAACCGTCAGCAGCCAACCTTCAGAAGATTAAGGTAGATTGCGCTTCAGAATATCGTTTCAAAGAGCAGGACTGAGCTGTTGTGTCTTAAGTCTCGTCTGACACAGATGAAGGGTGTAGAATATAGCAGAAGATCCGGCACAAAAAAAATAAAATAAAAATAAGAAGAAGCAGCTAGAAAGATTTGGCTGAACGCTGAGCAATCAGATAGGGAGACAAGGGGAAAAAATGCAGTACATAACTGAAAATAAAATCCTTGCCTTTCACAAATAAAAACTTAGAGCAAATGTGTTTAGGGCAGTGGCTTTTCGTCTTGATATTTTATTTGAAGGTTCAGTATAGGCATCATACTTATATGGTTGAAAGTCTCCTTATAAAGTAGGGAAGCAGATAGTAAGTAGTCCAAGGTTTTTTTCTTCTTCTTTTTATGCATTTCTTGCTTGTCTATTTGATCATTGGAAAGAGGAGCTTTTTTTGGGAAAGGACAGCAAAGCAAAAAGAAAAGAAAAAAAAAATCACCACCGAATGAATCTCTATGGAGATTCTCCATCATCCAGGTCATGGATGTTTTTTTCAAAAGGCAACTGGGCTTTTCTTTGTTTTGCCTTGAAAATGTTTCCCCTTCTCATCCGGGAAACTTCTTCAGAACCAAAGAAGCGAATGGATGAAAAGTGAAACATTGAGGGTTGGACTAGATGTCCTACAAGGTACCTTCCAACTCTTGTTAATCTGGAACTTGTAGCCTTTTGCAAAGTACCTTGGGGACACCGAAGTAATCGGTTTTAACAATTTGGGGAGCCACGCTACTGGCTACTGCAGTGATAACCCCGAGACCCCTGTGTTAAGACTCCCTCTCTGAAGAGTTTGACAATCAAGCTTGTGTAAAGGGAGGCGTGAATGGGCCTCTTGTTGATACAGACTAAATTAAGGCTTTCCGTAGACTTTCCTTTCCAACCACTTGAGCACACTGCCTGCTTTACAGCTGCTAAAATTGTCCTCTGCCGCCTGCAGCACACAAGCGTCAGCTGGGAGGACTTACGTTGTCAGAATTAATAGGATAAAACCTAAGTTGTTTCCCTTGCTTTTCCAACGAAAGTTAAAATACTCCTAATCTGGGGTTTTTTTTTCAGGAATGCGGTGGCTCAGTGGCTAAGACGCTGAGCTTGTCGATCGAAAAGTCGGCCGGCAGTTCAGCGGTTCGAATCCCTAGCGCCGCGTAACGGGGGTGAGTTCCCGTGACTTGTCCCAGCTTCTGCCAACCTAGCAGTTCGAAAGCACATAAAAAATGCAGGTAGAAAAATAGGGACCACCTTTGGTGGGAAGGAAACAGTGTTCCGTGCACCTTTGGTGTTGAGTTATGTCGGCCACACGACCACGGAGACGTCCTCGGACAGCGCTGGCTCTTCGGCTTTGAAACGGAGATGAGCACTGCCCCCTAGAGTGGGGAACGACTAGCACATATGTGCGAGGGGAACCTTTACCTTTACCTTAATCTGATTTTTATTGTTTATGAAAGCACTGGAATACAACATACAACAGTTCTATGGCAAACAAGCTATTATGCTGCATAGTGAGAGGGGCCAGCAGCTTAAAAACAACCATTTATGAAGTCAAGAAGTCAAACACCAAAAGCACATCAAGTTTTGAACACAACAGGGGGAAAAAAAAAAGCACAGAACAGATAAAGAGTCTAACTTGCTGACAGCCACATATATTCTTACCCTTATGGTAGGCTTCCTGTACACCTGTTAGTTAAAATACAGATATTATCCAACAAGTTATAGACTGAAATCCTGATTTTAGGCAAAGCCACTTCCATGAGGATGTTCTCAGAGGCCCAATCAGGACCATAGATCTATACGATCACTTATTACAAGATTGAATATCAATGCATCAAGGATTTTCAAATAACCAAGGGACTTCCCTTCCCACCCCAAAATGTGGAATCTCTTCCATTAATTTCTTTGAAGGTGTTGACAAAAAAAATATCAAGAGAACCAGAAGTTTAAAGACAACCATAAAGTGAAATCTTTGGTCAGCAGAATTAGGATATTCTGCTGACCAAAGATTTTGCATTTTGAATTGCATTCAAAATATGCAATTACTTCACTGGTTTTTTTAAAAAAAAGAAAATACTGTCATTAAAACAAAAACAAAGGTAAGGTTGGTATTTTAACATGGATGCACCAATCATTTCATTCCTTCCCACTACCTGTTATTCGTAGGAAACAAGTACCATTGAAATATTCAGATTTATTTTGCATAGTTAAAATAATAATTTACCACCACAAGGTAGCCAATAATCTACCACTACTGGGTAGTCTCCTGAATAAATTTAAGCAACTGTTTAAATCTTGATCGCTTCAGTCAGGTAATTAATTAAACAAGACACACCCAAAGTTAGAACTAACATTTATAGTCTCAATGCTATTCTATCATGGTGTATTTATTTGTTTGTTTTATTATTATCTTAACAGAATGTGAGAAGTAAATACGACGTTTGACCCTGATCGGGGACAGTTCTCCAGGAAGTTAGCTAAAGATATTCCTTCAAGTTCTCAATGGGGAAAAAAAAAACCGAATAAAGAAAAAAAAAAGACCCCAAGATATATGGAGAATAGAAATTTAATCTCCAATTCCATCAGCCAATGTAATGGCAGAGACAATTTATCTGTCCAAATTGTAGTTATTTTGATCACGGGGCCAAGGAGGATGCTACAAGGGTCGTAAGTGTGAAAAACGGTCATTAAGTCGCTTTTTTTCCACTGCCGTTGTAACTTTGAATGGTCACTAAACGAACAGTTGTAATTTGAGGACTACCTGTATCTTTAGATCTTTTATCACCGAGTCTTCAATGTAAAAAAACTTCAGCTAAAGCTTCTAGCACTGTCACTAAATGAAACTGTTGTAAGCCCAGGACTACCTGTATTATATTTTAGCTGACATGTATGACAACCCGGATGCTTATTTAGCATCCTGTGACTATCACTAAGTTTTGTATCTAATGTTTTATGATGAATGTATTTTTTACAATGACTACGATTAATGATCTATCACTATTATTGTATGTACACTGAGTTTATTCCTTGTGTGTCTTGGCCAATAAAGAATTCACTTGGCCAATAAAGAATTCTAATTTCTACTCTTATTTCTAAAACTCTCAGTACTACTGATAAGATACATTAAATAAATTAAGATTAAAAACTTACCCGATGTTCTCTGGATACATTGTCCGAGAGGACAGAACCCGAAATCTGGCTAGAAATCGTAGCTGCGATGAGTTGCTTGCACCACTCAACATGGGATCCTGTAGGGCTACAAGACGACACGTAACATGTGATTTGACTTTTTTAAAAACTGTTTTTATATCTATACAAGTAGGCCTCGACTTACAACCGTTCCGTTTAGTGACCGTTCGAAGTTACAAGGGCACGGAAAAAAAGTGACGTTTCACATTTACAACCGTTGCAGCAAGGTCCTGGTCATGTGATTAAAATTTGGAACCCCTGGAAACGGACTCCTCTATTTATGACGGTCGCAGTGGTCCGGGGTCATGTGATCCCCCTTTTGAGACCTTCCAACAAGCCAAGTCAACGGGGAAGCCAGATTCACTTAACAACCGGGTGACTCAACGATGACAATGATTCTCTTAACAGTGAGAGGAAAGGTCGTAAAATGAGGCAAAACTCACTGTCTCGTTTTAGCAGCAGAAAGTTGATCCCCCCCCCCACACACAAAATAGCATTTTTTCCCCCAACTATCCATCCTGCCCACCACGCCAGTAAGTGCCTCTTTCCCAGCCCGGCTGGACTACAAACCCCATCACCCTATATTTAATTTTGTGAGCTGCGAAAAGGGCAAGCAGTGTTGCAAAGTGAAGTTTTATAAAAGTTGACGCCAAAGAAAAAATAATAATAATAGCATTTTTTCTCCCCAACTGTCCATCCTGCTTACCCACCCCAGAAAGTGCCTCTTTCCCAGCCTGGCTGGACTACAAAACCCCATCACCCTGTTCTTAATTTTGTGATCTGCGAAAAGGGCAAACAGTGTTGCAAAGTGAGGATTTTTAAAAGTTGACGCCAAAGAAAAAATAATAATAATAATAATAGCATTTTTTCTCTCCCCAACTGTCCATCCTGCTTACCCACCCCAGAAAGTGCCTCTTTCCCAGTCTTGGCTGGACTACAAACCCCATCACCCACCCCAAAAGAAGCTCCTCCTGTCACCCCCCCTCAACCCCAACCCCCCAAAAAGAAGACCACCCACCAGTTGCTCTGGACTACAAAAACCCCCCTTCCTCAAAACAATAGCAACTCCAGATTGCCTAGGGACCGGTGGGAGGAAAAGAACCACAAAGCCCATGTTGCCCAGAGGCCCAGCACTCTCAACCCCCCACTCCCCCCCAAAAAACCCCCTCCTCCTCTCTTTATGTCAGCCCCGAACCCGCCGGGATGGACGACAAAGCCCATGTTTCCCCTCCCACCCGTCCGGCCGTCGGCGGGGGAGTAGCCGCCAGAGGAGGGCGACTCCGGCTAGGCCCGGCCGCGCACCATGGGCTTTGGAGTCGTGGTGGTAGTTGACGAGCGGGCGAAGGCCCCGTTTTTTTTTTCCTCTCTCTCTCTTCCTTCCTTCCTTCCTTCCTTCCCGGCCTGCCTCACCTGTCGGCGGGCTGTTCGGCGCCTGGCGAGGCCGAGGCCGGGGCCGTGGAGGCAGCCGGGGCCGCCAAGCGGGAAGGCCTCCGGGCCGGGCCTCCTGACTCCAGCGAAGCCCCCAACGCCGTCCCCGTCCCCGCTGCCGCCGCCGCCGGCCTGCCGCCTTCCATGTTGGACGCGCCGCTTCCGCCGAGCAGGAGGGGCCGCTTCAGCCGCCGACGCCGCCTGGCCGGGCAGGGCCTCCTCCGCCCCGATGCCGACAAGCGGGGGAAATGGGTGGGTGGGTGCAAAGGGGCTCGCGGGGCCCAGGCTGGGGGATGCAAAAGGGTGGGTGGGTGGTTGGGTGTGCAAAGCTGGGGTGGGGGGTGGAATGGAGAAGTGGGGGTGTGCAAAGGTTGGGGCCAAGGGAGAAGGGCGTGGGTGTGCAAAGCTGGGGGGAATGGAGAAGGGTGGGTGGGCGTGCAAAAGCTGGGGAAAGGAAGGGTGTCTGCAAAGCTGGGGAGGGGGAATGGAGAAGTGGGGGTGTGCAAAGCTTGGGGCCAAGGGAGAAGGGTGTGCAAAGCTAGGGAATGGAAGCGTGGGTGTGCAAAGCTGGGAAAAAGGAGAAGTGTGCCTGGGAGTGCGAGGCTGGGGGATGGAAGGGTGGCTGGGAGTGCAAAGCTTGGGGCCAAGGGAGAAGGGGTGGGTGTGCAAAGTTAGAGAGTGGAAGTGTCCCTGGGCAAAGCTCTGGGTGGGGGGGAATGGAGAAGGGTGGGTGGGCGTGCAAAAGCTGGGGAAAGGAAGGGTGTCTGCAAAGCTGGGGGGGGGAAATGGGGAATGGAGAAGTGGGGGTGTGCAAGGCTTGGGGCCAAGGGAGAAGGGGGGGTACCGGTGTGCAAAGCTAGGGAATGGAAGCGTGGGTGTGCAAAGCTAGGAAAAAGGAGAAGGGTGCCTGGGAGTGCGAGGCTGGGGGATGGAAGGGTGGCTGGGAGTGCAAAGCTGGGGGGAAATGGGGAATGGAGAAGTGGGGGTGTGCAAAGCTTGGGGCCAAGGGAGAAGGGCTGGGTGTGCAAAGTTAGAGAGTGGAAGTGTCCCTGGGCAAAGCTCGGGGGTGGGGGTGGGGAGGGAATGGAGAAGGGTGGGTGGGTGTGCAAAGCTGGGGAAAGGAAGGGTGTCTGCAAAGCTGGGGGGGGGAGGAATGGGGAATGGAGAAGTGTGGGTGTGCAAAGCTTGGGGCCAAGGGAGAAGTGTGCCTGGGAATGCGAGGCTGGGGGATGGAAGGGTGGCTGGGAGTGCAAAACTGGGGGGGGGGGATGGAGAAGTGTGGGTGTGCAAAGCTTGGGGCCAAGGGAGAAGGGGTGGGTGTGCAAAGTTAGGGAGTGGAAGTGTGCCTGTGCAAAGCTGGGGAAGGACAAGTGCAAGGAGCCTAGGTGTGCAAGGCCGGGGAATGGAAAAGGTGTCCGAGGCAGCGGGGGGAAGAAGTGTGTGCTGAAAACGGGGGCCAATGGAGGGGTGGGTGGGTGGGTGTGCAAAGCTGGGGAAGAAGTGCAAGTGTGAATGTGCAGAGCTGGGGAAGAAGTGCAGGGGCATGGGTGTGCAAGGCTGGGGAATGGAAAAAGTGTGCGGGTGTGCAAGGCTGGAGAAGTGTGAGCCTGAGTGTGCAAAACGGGGGCCAATAGAGGTGGGGGTGGGTGTGCCAAGCTGGGGGAATGGAAGCGTGCCTGTGCAAAGCTAAGGAAGGAGAAGTGCGAAGAACATAGGCGTGCAATGCTATGACAGGTTGTGCAAAGTGGGAGAATGGGAAAGAGGGTGTGCCAAAGGAGAAATGCTAGTGTGGGAATGGACAAGTGTTGGTGTTGTGGTGTAATGCTTATATTCCCATTCTTACTAGGCAAAAGAGTCTGTCTCATGAGGGACTCCACATCCCATGTGCCTTCCTCTCACTGGGGTCATCCCCATGCTTTTACGGTAGCTGTGGTTGGGCCAATGATGGCTTCAATGGGATATTGGATCCCTTTGCAGCTTTGCGTTTCAAACGTGGCTTCCAAATCCGGTGGATTTCAATTCCCATCATCCCCAGCCAAGAATTAAGGGCAACAGTGCAAGGAATGCCCATCATGGACATATCCCACCCTAAACTCAGCAAATCCACAAGACTGATGCCCTCTTCTCTCCCCCCTCCCACCTTTGTAACTTGAAGGAAAGAAATCAGCAAAAAAAAAATTAAATATTTGATTTTTATTTCATAATGAATTAAGCCAGTCGTGTTTTTTTCTTTTTAGAAAAAAAAAAAAAAGCATTTTCACCAAGTTATATACTTTCCCCCCCAAACAACATTAAATTCTCTACAGATCCGAGATCCAATGCCTTGGTGAGATTCAGGTAATGAAAAAGACAAAGGCATTTTAAATTACCACTTTAGTTTAACTTCCTTTCCCCAAAGAGTTGACAGCTGTAGTGTTTTATTTTAAAAAACAAACAAATGTGTCTCAATTTATTCGTCCCAGTCCAAAGGAAACGGGTATTTCTTGTGGATTTACCACCACAAAGCACAAAGATTTAGAGTAGCAAGGGAAAAAAAAATGAGATATCTTATAACTTGCAAGCAAACAAATGACGGTTATGTTTGAATCTGGGTAGCTTTTCAGTTTTCTGCTCTGGCGTTTAAAATAGAATAATGAGTTAAGTCTGAGTTTCTTGTGATACAAGTTACATATTTCATTTCTCCTACTCACTTCCCTTTAGCAAAGTACCCGCTGATAGGTGCGATAAAATGTAGGAGAGCATCACCAAAGAATGAAATTTTAGAGGACAAACATGAAAAAAGAAAATTCGTGCGCTAGCTAGCTGAAAGTACTAAGTATTTTAGTCTATCCCTGAAGAAATAGTGCAAATTTCTTAGTATACAATTTTTATTCTATTAATGTGCTCCATTTTTACTCTTATACTGAAAATATACTATTCCTAAAATATTCCAATGTCCTCTAAAACTAAGAAATTTATAATTATTTTGGAGTTTGACTTTATCCTTTAGAATCGTATTATTTACACTTTACAGAAAAGACTTCCATATCCTTAATTTACACATCGATCCTATAATTTCCGCCTTATATTTTGCAGATCAAAACTTACACATAAAGTAATTTACATACGGTAACCCCTTACCCCCCTCTTCCAAATACTTTTTAAAATAAATCATGTTAGCTACAAACAGTCCTTCCAAATCCTATGTTTCGCTTGTTCTGAAATGACCAAAACAGCTTTAAAAGTTTATATCCTAAGCAAAATATGTATTAAAAGATCAATTGTGCTGATTTTACAAGTGCTTGTTAAGTTACGTTTTAAAAAGATTCCTGAAAGGAACAAATCATAAAATTTGACAAAAAGACCAACACAAGGACCAAAAAAAGGAGGAAAAAACAAACAAACCCTACCCTGCAAATTTTAAATGTAGGGAATCGGACAACTTAGCGCACTCCGGATATCCTACACAATCTTGTTGCTACTAGCGGTGTTATCTAGGGCTAATAGCAATCGAAGTGCAAAGCAACAGGAGGAAGATTCCAAATTGTTTTACTCCTGGATTTTAAGTTTCTTCAGTGCATAAACGTTCTGCAAATCGTTTTAATGTATTTCAGGAAAGGCTAACCCATTACAGAATGTCAGTCACGCAGATATGGCGACACATACACACAAGCACCACCTCCCTTCATTTTTCAAAAAATTAAATGTTAAATCTGCTCTGTAGATAAGGCCATCGCTTAACAGGCACACGTTTTCAGGACAGTTTCCCGTTCTTGGTAGCTCGCCAAGGTTGCGGATGCCGTCACCTTAGGCGTTAAAAAATGGCGTTTGATCGGAAATTTACGCGGTGTCGTAAATGTCTTAGCAGCCGGTCTGGCTTTAAATTCTCGTCTCCGAGGGCCACAGACAGAAGGATGAGTTCAGAAGGATCACGTTGACCCAGACTTTACACAGAGAGGCAGCTGAGCCTGAGCGAGGTAACAGCCTGGTGACGGACAAGGAAATCGTGCTAGTCCCCCAAACGGTGATTAGTACTGAAATTAACTATATATTTGGATGCTCCAAAGTAAACGGCAACAAAACAACGCTTTAGGACAGTTGGGAGAGCATGTTCCCAGGCAAAAGGTTTCCGAAGGCACGTAAAATCCACTTTTAAAAAGCTCCCCCGGGTTCAAATCCTCTCCGCAGGGGACAAGCGTTTCCGAAGAAGCTTCAGATAAGGCATTTTAGTTTTCCTTCTCTCTGTCCCGCACGTCGGAATAAAGCACCGCTTTAGTGACGAGAGGTTTCGGGAGAGAGAGAGCCAAGCTTCTCTCTCTCTCTCCTTCAAAAGTGAGTTTGCACATGCGACATCATCTGGGAGGAAGAGGAGGAGGAGGAGGAGGAAGGCGAGGAGGAATTGGACAATTTGGGGTTGCTCGTGATTTGCAATTCTTCCAGCCGCTTCATGTAATCATCCCGCAGGGCTAGAAGTTCCATGTAACGCTGCTCCACTGGGTTAGGCTGCTAAACGAAGCGGAAAGGTCTTAAAATACAGAGTTTGGCCCCCAAAACAAAACTCTTGAGTCATACGAGATGGAAGAGAGAACGGGGTACGAATTAAGATTGTATTGATTGATTTTTTTTTTTAAAGTATAAGACTTCGCTAGACCTCTTTGCTTTCCTGTCCTTTAAGGGTTTATCCAGTATGCATTTTCTCCTCCCACCCTGAAGGAGGAGAAGCATAAAGGGGGCATAAAGAATTCACCTACCCTAAAAGGCTTAATGCTCCTATCCAGTAGTTCAAACATTGTGGGTCGCCTGTAACATTTGTATGGCCTTAGCCCAGTCATGGCGAACCTTTTCGGCACCGAGTGCCCAAACCGGAACATGCGGGCATGTGTGTGCGCTGGAGCGCTGGAAACCCGAAGACCAGCTGGCTGGCACACTCATGTCTATTTTTTGGCCATTTTGGGGGCCATTTTCAGGCGCTCCAGTGCCCATGAAGACCAGCTGGCCGGCCGCATGTACGTGCCGGAAACCAGAAGAGGATCTGGCAACGGCGCATGTGCCATTGGTGGCACACATGCCAGGTGGCACGTATGCCAGAGGGGGCACGTGCCTAGGTGGCACGCATGCCATAGGTGGCTCTGCGTGCCACCTCTGGCATGCGTGCCATAGGTTCGCCATCACGGCCTTAGCCTAAAGCAAGTATCGTACTCTGGTTTTCTCCAGTAACAGAAATAGAAATGAATAGAGTAGAGTAGAGTAGAATAGAGAATATAGGATAGGAGAGAATAGAGAATATAGGAGAGAAAATAGAACAGAACAGAATAACTTTATTGTCACGTCGAATGTACACTAATCGGCATAAATTAAAATGAAATTTCGTTGCATACAGCTCTCAAAAGGGTCACCACCTCCTATATACACTACATAAGTGTATACATACAACTTTGTTGCTTATATCCTTATGATTTGTATTGATTCCTAGTATGATTTGTTTGCTTATTGGTACCCTATGACTATCATTAAGTGTTGGACCTTATGATTCTTGACGAATGTATCTTGTCTTTTTATATATACTGAGAGCACATGCACCAAGACAAATTCCTTGTGTGTCCAAACACACTTGGCCAACAAAGAATTTTCTTCCTTTCCTTTCCTTCTTTCTTCTTCTTTTTCTTTCTTTCTTTTCCTTTTATCTATCTATCTATCTATCTATCTATCATCTATCTATCTATCTATCTATCTATCTATCTATCTATCTATCTATCTATCTATCTATCTATCTATCTATCTATCTATCTAATCTACCTACCTACCTACCTACCTACCTACCTACCTACCTAGCACCACGACAGAATAAATAAATAAAAGCCAATTTCTTGCTCCTCATCCCTTTCAAAGCTGCTCCTTTTTGAGTCCCGCAAACATCTTCAGAACAAACATTTAAGCAAAGAGGAGACAGATGCTGTCCTTCCTTCTCGAGGCTGGCTTTCTGGCAACGGCCTCTAAAGGCCCACTGCAGGAAAGAAACAGCGGACTCTTTGTTCCGGTGGCTTCTTTTCAAAAGCTGCACTTGTCGAGCCGAGCGGCTGTTTTCTCCTTCGGCTCTCAGCTCGGCTGCCAAATTTCGAGGATAACGAGAAACGCCATGCCTGGGCCATCTTTTTTTCCGCCGAGCAGATCCGCTTTCAAAAAGATGTTACCCAACGAGCCACAAAAATGAGGGAAGAGAAACCTTAAGGAAACCCTGGAGTTTGATAGTGAAGTAAAAACTTGGCTTTTGCTATACAAGTAGTCCTTGTGAAAGGTGCTCAGCAACCTTTCGGAAATAAAATGGACCTTGAAAAAAGCTACATATGACCCCGATGCTAAGATCTGAAGGCCAAGGTCCCTTGTAGTCAAGTAATCACGATTTACATTTTTGCTGGAAATGGGCATTTTTGGTTCCAACAAAAAAACTTCTCAAGTGTTTGGTGTTTGCTTAATGCCCCAATGGTGATTTTTTTTCCCCAAGAGGCAACTGGATTTTCTTGGTTTTTCTCTGAAGACATTTCGCTTCTCACCCAAGAAGCTTCTTCAGCTCTGAGAGAAGCTGAAGAAGCTTCAGAGAGAAGCTGAGGAAGCTTCTTGGGCGAGAAGTGAAACCTCTTCAGAGAAAAAACAAGAAAATCCAGTTGCCTCTTGAAATAAAAAGCATCTTTGGGATAACCATGACTCGGGTGACGGAAAATCTCCATAGGGACATTAATGCCCCAATGTTTACTCAACGACTGCCTCCCAAAAAAGGTCATAAATAGGAAACGGTCACAAGGATGGAGTGCATTTTCAACTGTTGATTCTGATCATTAGAAATGCAGCCAGGAGAGATAGAGAATAGTGGAACGGAGAGAATGGGATGATGGGACTTGGCATACGACAGTTTTATAAGTGTATGTTTGATTAAAAAAAAGATTATATAGATCCATGCTATGTTTCTTTTTGAGCTGTGGTGGCACAGTGGTTAAGAGTGCAGTACTGCAGGCTACTTCTGCTGACGACCTGCAATTTGGCAGTTCAAATTGCACCAGGCTCAAGGTTGATTCAGCCTTCCATCCTTCTGAGGTGGGTAAAATGAGGACCCAGATTGTTGGGGGCAAGAGGCTGACTCTGTAAACCGCTTAGAGAGGGCTGGAAAGCACTGTAAAGTGGTATATAGTAAGTGCTATTGCTATTTCCTTCCTTCCTTCCCTCCCTCCCTGTGGTTAGACTGCAATATTTCAGACTAACTCTGCCCACTGTCAGGAGTTCAATCCTGACTGGCTCAAGGTTGACTCTGCCTTCCATCCTTCCGAGATGGGTAAAATGAGGACCCAGATTGTTGGAGGGGCAAAATGCTGACTCTCTAAACCGCTCAGAGAGGGCTGGAAAGCACTGTGAAGTGGTATACAAGTCTAAATGCTATTGCTGTTAAAGAAAGTTGAGATGCTTTACCTGCTGCCTAATCCGTGGATTCCATCGAATGTAGTAATTCACCCAGAGCTCCAAGTGGCGCATGCTTGCGACTGGGTAAAGGGCCCGGTTCAATTCTTTTGTATAGAAGGGGTTGGTATATTTTGACTTGGCGCTATTGATCAAGGACCAGAGAGACAGGGATTTCTCGCTCAGTTTCTGCAAGCAAAGAGACAAACCCAAGAATCAGATTCAGCAAAAACTGTAATCCATAAGTAGTAATATATACAGGTAGTCCTCAAGTTACAACCACAATCGCTGCAGTTGTTAAATTAGAAACACGGTTATTAAATGATTCCTTCCTTCCTTCCCTTCCCTTCCCTTCCCTTCCCTTCCCTTCTGTTAGAATGTAGTATTGCAGACTAGTTCTGCCAACTGGCAGGAATTCAATCCTCACCAGCTCAAGGTTGACTCAGCCTTCCATCCTCCTAAAGTTGGTAAAATGAGGACCCCGATTGTTGGGGGCAAGAGGCTCACTCTGTAAAGCACTTAGAGTGGGCTGTAAAAAGCACTATAAAGCGGTATATAAGTCTAAGAGCTATTGCTATCAACACACATTAACTCACCTCTTTCTCTCTGACGGAGTCGCAGCTGTACAAAAACGTACCAAAGCGGCAACTGTACAAATGATCCAGAATAGTAATCAAAAATTGTTCGTTGAACTCGAAAGCTGTGGGAAACTAGCAAAAAAAAAAAAAAAAAAAAAGGCGAAGTTTAAGATAAGATACAAAGGGCAGGCAGTCCTCAAGATATGACCACAATGGACCCCGAAATTTCTGTTGCTGAGTGAAACATTGGTTAAGTGAGGGTTGCCCCATTTTATGATTTTTCTCGCCACTGTTGTTAAATATGGTTGTTAAGTTAGTCACACGGTTATATAATGACATAATTCCCAGCTGGTCATTAGAAATACTTATGGGAATATTAGAAATTAAAACTTTGATCAAAATCAGGGTCCTTGGTGACTGGCTGGCATTGACAATTACATTTGCAGGGTCCCATACATCTTGCTTTGTGGTGTTGCGTCCCCAAACAGTGCCTGGATCCCAGGCCAGCAGACGCACAACGCATAACTTTATAACGAACGAAGGAATGATAGCAAAGCCAATGTCTACGGAGTTTCTCAGTCATTCAGGTTGCGGTTGTCCCAAAGGTGCTTTTTAAAGAGGCCACTGGACTTTCTGGTTTTTCTTTGAAGACGTTTTGTTTCTCTTCCAAGAAACTTCTTCAGCTCTGAGAGAAGCTGAAGAAGCATCTTGGATGAGGAGCGAAACGTCTTCAGAGAAAAACCAGAAAGTTCAGCTGCCTCTTTAAAAAGCACCTTTGGGATATAGCAAAGCCAATTAAATCTTCCACCTTCCAACGCAGCTTACTTGCTTGGACATTTGCCAGACGCAGTCGATGAATTGGAGGAAGATGGGGGACCGATCTGCGTCTGCGTGGTTTTTGTCTCCGTGACCGATTCTCTGGAGCGGAAAAAAAGAAAAAATGATAACAGCGCTCATCACACAAGTCGGCTTTGCTTTAGAAGGAGCAAACTCTTTCACAAAAGTTTTGGGAACAAGCTGACCTTCCTTATACAAAATGAAGTAAAGAAGAAGAAAAAAACCCAGCTGAATTAGACCGAGTTTTTTTTCTCCAAATATAACAATTCAATTCTAATTAAGCTGGTTTTAAAAGTTATTTATGAGGCATGTTACTTTTGGAAGTTTGTAGTATATGGCAAAGAGTCTTAAAATGTAAGCGGCAACAGCAAACGTACATTTTAAAAGCTTCCCAAGATTTTATAAAATAGGGGTATCCAATCCTTGACAACTCTTAAGATTTGTGGGCTTCAACTCCCAGAATTCCTCAGCCAGCAGGAGGATTGAAGTGTTTTTTTTAAAAAGGTGACTGGACTTTGTTTTGGAAAAACAAATTGTTTTGGATATTTGTTTTTTCTGGGAGAAGGAAAAAAAAAACCACCTTTGGAAAAACAAAGACCACCAACACAGGAGCATCAGACTTGGGTCTGCAACTGTACCCCGCTTTTCAAGTCTCAAAGCAATGTTGGCATTTAACAGATTAACAGAATTGGAAGGGAACTTGTAGGTCATCTAGTCCAACCCCCTGCCTACACCATTTCTGACCGATGGCAGCCCAGTCTCTTCTTGAAAGCTTCCAGTGATGAAGCTCCCACAACTTCTGAAGTTCTATGGGTTGATTGTTCTCAATAACTGCATTATCTTCAAACAGGTTTCTTTTATTAAATTTATTAATACTTATTAAATAACTGCATTATCAGGCAATTGGCAACTATGCTAACTGCATGGACACCACAGCCTTGTGGGTGTATTGGGATTTAAGCGAAACTGGTTTAACCAGGACTCCTTGTTTTGGTTCTCACCGATGCGAACTTATGTCCGAAGCTTATCCACTCCTTTTCCACCAAGACCTCGAAGCCCACGATGGTTCGGTAGTAGCTGTCCAACATCAACATGGCCAGAGAGGTGAGCTGGGCGGTGCGGTCCCAACCGTCGCTGCAATGCACCAAGACCGAACTCTTTCCGGAAGACACTTTATCAGCGACTTGGATGGCGCCCGTTAAAACCAGCTGGCAAGGAAGCAGAAAATGAAACTTGAGACGGGGTGGGGTTAGGACTCTTACCTCCTGCTATTATGAGCCGCGGTGGCGCAGTGGTTAGAGTGCAGTACTGCAGGCTACTTCTGCTGATTGCTGGCTGACTGCAATTTGGCAGTTCGAATCTCTCCAGGATCAAGGTTGACTCAGCCTTTCATCCTTCTGAGTTCAGTAAAATGAGGACCAAAATTGTTGGGGGCAAGAGGCTTACTCTGTAAACCACTTAGAGAGGGCTGTAAAGCACTGTGAAGCAGTACATAAGTCCTATTGCTATTTTCCTTCCTTCCCTTTCCTTCCCTTCCCCATGCATCCATATCAGCTTAAGGTTGACTCAGCCTTCCATCCTTCCGAGGTGGATAAAATGAGGACCCAGATTGTTGGGGGCAATAGGCTGACTCTGTAAACCGCTTAGAGGGGGCTGTAAAAGCACTATAAAGTGGTATATAACTCTAAGTGGTATAGCTACTTTCCTTCCTTGCTTCCTTCCCTTCCCTTCTCCATCCATCCATCCATCCATCCATCCATCCATCCATCCATCCATCCCAGCTTAAGGTTGACTCAGCCTTTCATCCTTCCGAGGTGGGTAAAATGAGGACCCAGATTGTTGGGGACAAGAGGATGACTCTGTAAATTGCTTAGAGAGGGCTGAAAAGCACTGTGAAGCAGTATATAAGTCTAAGTGCTGTTGCTATTTTAATTCAAGAGCTTGGACCCCCATGGCATCCAGACTGTGCTGGTCAGCCCAGCAACCCTCCTCACTGTACCTTGATATGTTCCAGCCAGTGGGTGGACTCCAAGCTTGACAGCCAATGAGACTCTTCCACGTGGGGGTAGACGATGTCTTTCAGCTTTTTCAACGATTCCCGCATGACGTGAATGTTATGGATATCCAGGAAAAGCAGTTCGGCATCCGGATACGCGTCTTCATTTTCGTATCCGCCACCGGTTGCCTTGGATCAAAGAGGAAGGGAGCGTTTAATTTCCTTCACGCGACCACCGCCATTGTCATCACATACCGGTGTTTTCACTGAAAATAAGACTATTAATTTTTGCTCCGAAAGACGCATTAGGTGTCAACTCTGAAGCCAACCTGATGGAGGCCATCTTGGAGGCTTCAGCGTTGCCATGATAGTGATGAGGAGGTGGGGAGAGGAGAATAGATAGCTGGGATTTTGTAGTCAAATCAAAATAGTTACTCCTGGGAACCAAGGACATTCCCACAGGTGGCTAAAGAGGGGAGGAGTGACGTTACCAAGCAACCAGACAGCACCTTGATTGGACCATGTGACTGACTGACTGGGGAAAGGGGAGGGGGGAACTTTTACTTTTAATTAGGTGAAAACTGCGGGAACCTTTAGAGTCGGTTTTCGCCAGTCTGTGCCAATATGATATATTCAATAAAACTGTTGTTTGAGGAATCTACCTGCCCCAGAGTTCTGTTTGCTATGGATGTATTACTTGGAACCCTGACATTAGGGCTTATTTTCAGGGAAATATGGTACTAAAATGTTTCCGTCTGGCTGACGCCCTTAACTGGGGCTTATTTTTGGGGTAGGGCGTACATTACGAGCATCCTGAAAAATCACTCTAGGGCTTATTTTCTGTTGGGGTCTTATTTTCAAGGAAACAGGGGCATTCCCAACACAACTGTTGACTCAAGGTTGACTCAGCCTTCCATCCTTTCGAGGTAGGTAAAATGAGGACCCGGATTGTGGGGGCAATAAGCTGACTTATTTTTTAACACCGCTTAGGGAGGGCCAAAAGCCCTACTAAGCAGGTATATACAAAAAAATAAAATAAAATAAAATATGAAGGCTATTGCTTAACGCATTGTAAGCCGCCTGAGTCTCCGGAGAAGGGCGGCATATAAATGGAACCAATAAATGAATAAATAAATAAACTAACTGGTGGGCTCGCAGAAACACCGAGGAGTTATGTAAAATCACCTTCCAAGCCCAGGGAAGGGGGGAAAAAAGAATCACCACTCAGTTCTGATTAGAACGCAAGTATCGTCTTTGTGGGCCCCAATGGATCAATTTGTATGGAAACTGATTTATATTAATATGAAACTTGTGTTTTCATATAGGGAGTCCTCGACTTATAACCATTCCTTTAGGGACCGAAGTTGCAGCAGCACTGGAAAAAAAAAAGGAGTTTATGACTGGTCCTTGCACTTACGACTGTGGCTGCATCGCCACAAGTCCTGCAATCAAAATCTGGGTGCTTGCCAACCGGCGTGTATTTATGACGGTTGCAGCATCTCGGGGTTACACGGTCGCTATTTGTGATCTTCCCAGACTTTCTAACAGAGCAATGTGTGCGGTGAAACATGATCGTTTCTCCAGCGAGCACTGATTTAATCCCTGCCTCAGGCTCCCCTAATCCCACTAGGGATCCAGGCTCCCCTAATCAAATATTTTTTAAGTTTAAATGTCAATATGGTTATTTTTCTTTGCCAAGTAAGACTTAATGCATTAAGTAAACGGCATTAACAAGAAAATGAAGAGTTTTCATATCCCTCGTCGACCAATCTAGCTGCTAAAACTGCTCCATGGGGCTGGAGAATACAAAACAGGAAATATGTATCTGTATGAAATCCCAAAAGCAGGACTTCCAAGTTATTTTTCCAAGTAAAACTTCAATCAGCCAAGTTACTTTATGACTTTGGGCATGTCCCTCTCTCTTAGCTCACCTGCCTCACAGGGTTGTTGTGTGGAAAATAAGAGGAGGAGGAGGAGGGAAGCGTAATTAGGTGTGTTTATTACTTACAAAGTAATAAAGATGGGATTTTTTTTAAAAAAAAAATCAAACAAATAACCAAAATTAGGTGAGAGTAAATCTTTCTGGCTCTCCACAGAATACCGAACATGTGGTGCACAGAAGCCGATGTACGCGGCCTCTCTGGAGTAAAGCAAGACAGTTAATTTTAGCTATGGAAGGGACTGAGTAATCCTCGGGTGTGGCTCGAGAAACAACAAAGCAAAAGGGAATAAGCAGGAGGGAAGGAATGCAGCCACTAGACTTTTCATAAACAACTGGGGAAAAAATGTATCTGCATTTCCCTCCCTGCATTTTAGCTTACAAGCATTGAACTTCGAGTTTTAAGTCAAGATGACTTTTGAAAGGAAGAAAACTTTCATAAAGAGAAAGAAAAAATAGAAAGCTTTTATAAAGAGGTTATTTTCTAGGCCCAGTCTTGGATATGGTAAACAATACACACCAGAGGTGGGTTTCAGCGGGTTCTGACCAGTTCTGCAGAACCGGTAGCGGAAATTTTGAGTTAGGAGAACCGGTAAATGCCACCTCTGACTGGCACCGCCCCCAACTATTCTCTACTTCCCAAGTCCCAACTGATCGGGAGGAAATGGGGATTTTACAGTATCCATCCCCTGGAGTGGTGATTTTGCGGTAACCTACCTCTGGAGTGAGGAGGGAATGGAGATTTTGCAGTATCCTTCCCCTGCCACACCACCAAGCTCACAGAATCGGTAGTAAAAAATTTTGAATCCCACCACTGATACACATGGAGTGCATATGCATACCCCAGTATACATTTTAAGTCAAATTTTCTCCTATTCCTTGAGAATGGGCAGGAACAGTTTGCTTCAAAAGTCTATCTCTTTAAAGAATGAATTTGATTAATGTTTTTATCCTCCGTGAGGCTGCAAAAAACATTTTTTTTTTTTTTAAAAAAGCCAGCATTTAGCAATGGGGAGGGAGCCATGCTGGCTAATTAATCGGGGGATGATTTTTTTCCCCGGTGACTTTATTGAAAAGTTTAGTCACTTGGAATTTACTGTGAATGTAAACAAGGTGGAGCTATTTCAACTTTAGAAGAGGGGGAAAAAAGGCGCATGGCTCATCCTTTTGACGCCTGGACTTTAAATCTCGTTAGCAGGAAGTCGTATTCTTCCCACAGCAGAGCAGATTGTGTGGCTGTGACGACATGATAGCAACTTGGTTAACCGCGAACGCTGACTGTCAAACATCCAGAAAGCATTTTGAAGTCTTAGCCATTCCTTCAAGTTAGCGCTTTCCAAATCTGGGAATCTCCAGATGTATTTAAAAGGACAATATTTCAGAACACTGAGCCAGAAGATTCTTTTGACTCAGCATGCCTGGCGATCTCCAGAGGAATAGAATAGAATGACAGAGTTGGAAGGGACCTTGGAGGTCTTCTAGTCCAACCCCCTGCTTAGGCAGGAAACCCTACACCACTTCAGACAAATGATTATCCAACATCTTCTTAAAAACTTCCAGTGTTGGAGCATTCACAACTTCAGGAGGCAAGTTGTTCCACTGATTAATTGTTCTAACTGTCAGGAAATTTCTCCTTAGTTCTAGGTTGCTTCTCTCCTTGATGAGTTTCCATCCATTGCTTCTTGTCCTGCCCCCAGGTGCTTTGGAGAATTGCTTGACTCCCTCTTCTTTGTGGCAGCCCCTGAGATATTGGAAGACTGCTATCATGTCTCCCCTAGTCCTTCTTTTCATTAAACTAGACATACCCAGTTCCTGCCACCGTTCTTCATATGTTTTAGCCTCCAGTCCCCTAATCATCTTTGCTGCTCTTCTCTGCATTCTTTCTAGAGTCTCCACATCTTTTTTACATCGTAGCGACCAAAACTGGATGCAGGATTCCAAGTGTGGCCTTAGCAAGGAGTAAAAGCTCACTTAAGCGACGTCCCTGGAAAAGGGGCGTCACTCTGGACAGGAAGATGAAGAGGGAGGCTGGGTACCTTGTTAGCTACAGCGTTGACATTGGGCCTGGCGTCGAAGATGGTCAGTTTGGAGAGCTGGCCGTTGGTTTCCCGTATGATTTCCAGGTATTTTTCATCGTCTTTGTTTCTTTTGCCACCCATGCCCACAAGGGGCTGGCTGGAGCGCGTGATGACAGCTTGGGTCTCCGGATGGATCCAGGACAACACCTAAGGGAACAACGAGAAGATATTCCATCAGAACTCGAAGGCTTTTTTTAAAAAAAATTATTTATACATTTTTCTTTAACATACTTAAGTGCTTAGTAAACAGTGTATTGTCTGGGTCAATCTCCCCATTGCTAAATAGGAGCCAGCCATGTGCAGCAGCTGCCCAAAAAAGCCAACACAGTTCTAGGCTGCATATATTTTGGCCTCAGTTATGACTGTTAAGCCGAGACTAATTTTTTAGAGCCGGAGTCACTTACCGGGATTCGACACCGAGATCGGAAAGCAGAAACCTTCTTGAGATCTTCGTCTGTGGCATTATACGGCACCACCAGGAGGGATGGGTATGTGTCGCAGAGCGCGTAGTGTTCGTTGAGGAAGGTTACCCTCCACTGGAGATTAGGCAAACCCTTTTGAGAGAACCGAAGACCGTCTTTGCAGGCCATCTTGTCGCGTGAGCAAGATGGCAATAAGCAAAGAGGAACGATTTGTGCATTATTATGGCCACAGGGTGGCAACAGGCCACCAATTTATCGTTGAGTATCTCTACGGTTGGGGACCCAGAGTAGCAGATGGGGGGGCATTTTTTGCGGAAAATGGGATGTGCAGAGGGTTTGGGAGGCCTGCAGAGTGCTCCTGGGAGCTGGGGAGGGCAAAAATGTGCCACATGGGGTGTTTAGGAGGTTTCGCCTGTTTTTGGAGAAAACGGGATGCGCGGGGTAGGGTTTCTGGAGGCCAAAAATGGCTGTATTCGGTATATAAGACGCACCAACATTTCCACCCTCTTTTAGGGGGGGGAAAGTGTGTCTTAAACTCTGAAAAGTACGGTAACTAAGGGGAAGCACCTCACTCAACAAGATGCGTGGGAAGCCAGATGTTCTGGATGGAAGAGAGTTGCCAAAGTTATTGTGATTTGCTTAAGTTTTAAGAAGAGACTATCATTCTCTCTTTGGGCTTATCTTTGTTGATCCATCGATAAACCCATCTGTGTTTCAGTGAAGGTGTACCGGTTGTCTGCGGTTTAAAGGAATTCGAAATTTCTCCTACGTTGGCCTACAACTCCCAGGTTCCCTGACCATCCATTATGCTGGTGGAATGATAGCTCAGCAGCATCTGGCAGGCCAATATCCTCCTTTTGTGATTTAAATATTTATTACACATTTAAGAATAAATGACACTGAAGAAGCTTCCGTGCTCAGACAGTAAAGCAAACTGCTCAAGGCAAGATGACCTTACAGGTCTCTAAGACAAAGTTCTGTTCTTAAATTTCTCCTTCCTACCAAATGGGATGAATCAAATGAGTGACACCCATCTCTTTACAGGTAAGAATTGCTTGGCAGAGTAAGATGGGCAGTATATAAATTTAATGAATAAATAAACCAGCATATCCGCTGATCTGAATTCTTAAGTTTTGCTTCAAGCCTGAACCAAATTCTTTACCCTCTATAACACAATACAAGGTTTAAAAATGAACAATGTAATACAGAACACCAATATTTTATTTTATAAAAAAATCTGTTCCAGGTGATGTACCTTCCTGGTCATTTATCCGTCTCACTTCACTAGCCTAGCTCATATCTTAAAAACAAAAATTAGCGTGCTTCCTATTTTCTGTTCATCCAGTTCAATTTGGCCACAGAACAGAAAGAAAACTATATACAGCAAACCCCAAAAAAACAAAGGTGGAAGAATGCAAAGGAGAAGTGGAAAAAACGAATTTACCTGTCTTCTGTATTCAACCATAGGATTATAAACCAGCCAGCCGCTTTCCGCAAACTTCTCTTCATTCAGAAAAGCAAAGAAAGGCTGAGAGGGCAACAAGAAAAATTAGGAAGTGGAAGGCCAAAAGAAGAAAAGAGATTCAAGATGCCAAACTCTTTGCCTCTGCTGGCGGAGAAACTGCTTGGCTTACATTCCTCATCACCCAAAAGGGTTAAAACCTTTTCATTCAAAACTCGCTTTGATTTTATTCAAGAGAAGCATAAAAGCCAAAAAGAGTTTATCTCTGAAGAACGCCCCAAAACATTGACTTAAACTTAAAGCACATTACATCCTTTAGGAAGAGAAGTCATTCCCCCCCATCCCCGGAATAATAAGCCTGAACTCAATCATTAACTTTGAATTAGTAGGCACCCCTAACGAATCCGGGCAAAATACTGTATTCCCATTATCTGTCAAGATTATCTTTGCCATTTCTAAATGTTTTTAGTTGTCCACACAGCAGGCAGCAAAGTTAAAAGTGTGAAACAACAGGCTCCCAAATTTGCTTTTTATATAGCGTAGGCAAAAAAGAAGCCTGTCGGAGCTTTGGAAGCCATATTAACCTCGGAAGCTTCCACTCTGCCACCTTCTTGCCCTTGGGAAAGTAGGAGGGGAGATTTGATAGAGCGTTTTTTTATAGACATAATACTATTCTTCTCTTCAGTCAAGGTCATGGTACTCCTGCATCTGGAGGAGGAGTGGTTGCAGTGGGGCCGCAAGTTGGGGCGGATGGTGATTGGGCCCTGTGATGGGGGCAGGGGCTGGATTTGGGGTTTTGATTTATCGAGGGAAAACCCGGAACTCTCAGATTTGGGTTTTCCGATGTGCCAGTATAAGGTAAAGGTAAAGTTTCCCCTTGCACATATGTGCTAGTCGTTCCTGACTCTAGGGGGCGGTGCTCAACTCCGTTTCAAAGCCGAAGAGCCAGCGCTGTCCGAAGACGTCTCTGTGGTCATGTGGCCGGCATGATTAATCGCCAAAGGCGCACGGAATGCTGTTACCTTCCCACCAAAGGTGGTCCCTATTTTTCTACTTGCATTTTTTATGTGCTTTCAAACTGCTGGATTGGCAGAAGCTGGGACAAGTCACGGGAGCTCATCCCGTTATGCTGCATTAGGGATTTGAACTGCTGAACTTTCGATCAACAAGCTCAGCATCTTAGCCACTGAGCCACCACGTCCCTTGTACCAGTATACCTATTCCAATACATGAAGATTTTGAAGCTTGTCTCGGAGTTCTTAACTTGTCTGGGAGTTGGGTTGTTCTGGAACACTGAGAAAACCCACACAACTACAAAACCAATTCAAAAGATCTTACCAAGTTATGCGACTGTGGGAAAGCGTATTTTGTCAGGAGCTCAAATATATCTCTTCGGCTGTGACCTTCTTGTTTCAAAGCGAAGCGTAGATTCCTCATGTCCTACGATTTAAAACAAACCACAGCATTTTATTTTAAAAAACGAATGCCAAGGATTAATGTCAGGTAACTTGCTCTAGTAGCTTTGCAAACGGAGAGGTAAGGTTTTAAAGTCAGAGATGGGCCACGCGATCTACTCGTCTAACTGCAGACTTTGGTCCTACCATTTATTTCTCTTTTTAAGAGCGATGAGGTGGCCAACATTGTTTTGAGGTCTTACCTTACAAGTAATGTCTAATCCGTACGAATTCTCTCCTCTGCTCGAAGCGCCCCCCATTTTCTCAATCCTTGTAATAACTCCCAAAGGCATGTCTAATACCACTGTCGGATCCTGAGCAGACAAAAGAAGATGAAGCTCACGTTAAAGCGAAGGATTCCTAACAGATTGCACTTCCCTACCTGTGTTTGTCATAAAACACTACGTATCTTGAAAGCTAACAAAGGTTATCAATTTAATGGGATGGACGCTGCCGGATTAAAAAATAAACCCCAAAACAAAACAGCCTTAATGGGCCAATGAGGCAAGAAGCATAAGTATAAAATAACCACCAACATAAAGCATTTAATAAATATCTACTAAATTGCTCCCAGGACATTTCAAGAGACCTGACCTTTAAAAAAATTAAAATTCTGCTGTATCTCAGCCCAGCACTCTTCTCATCAAAGGGACATAAAAAGGGGAACGGAGGTAGTCCTTGACTTAGGACTAGTTGGTGACTGTTTGAAGTTACAACGGACTTTCCCACGGCTGCTTACAACCCCCGATTCAAAATTCTGACTATTGACAATCTGGCAGTCACATGAAATCATGTAGGGTGCTTCGCAATCATGTATGTGATTTACGATTTTTGCTGGAAATTGGCACTTCCTGGCTTCTGGCAAAACAACAACAACAACCAAAAAGCCTCGGTGAACTGGTTTGTTTAACGACTGCAGTGTTCGGCGTTTCCTTTACGATCACTGCAAAAAAAGCACCTTAAAATTGGGCAGGGTTGTGTGAAGACCTGCTTAATGATCGGAATGACTGACTGGTGGACTCAATTATGGTTGTAAGTCGAGGAGTATCTATACAGCTTTCAGAATTCAAGAAAAAGAGAGGGTGGATGAGTGTTCCTTGGGCCGGGCAATAAATATGAGACTATTCCATTCTTTATTTCGGTAGGAGATCGCACAGCCACGCGTGACTCAGAGCTTTGGAGATAGCATCAGGCTAAAAGATTGGCCTCCAGAGCCCTTAATCTCTTCTGGAATCCCGATGCACTTGTGGGCAAGTCGGAACACAAAGTCTAAAGCCCTGGATTGAAAGGAAGAATTTAGCTTAAAAGCATCTGCTGCACGTCTTAAGAGAGCGTCTTGTTTTCCACTCGGTTACTATGCTGAACTAACTTCCTTTCCGGGGAAGAAAACAAGCCATCAATTCGTACTCCGTTCAGATCACTGGAGGGGGACAGAATAATAATAAAAAAATAACGGCGATGGAAGGGACCTTGGAGGTCTTCTAGTCTAACCCGCTTGCTTAAGCAGGAGACCCTATGCCAGTGATGGTTAAAATTTTCCGGACCAAGTGCCCAAAGCGTACGTGTGCCCTAACCTTCCAAATGCAATGCATGCACGCCTTCCGTGTTCGCCCGGCGCAGCAGTGACCAGAAGACCAGCTGGCTGGCGGGAGGTGCGTACGCATGCCCATCAGAGCTGAAGTGGGGCGACGGCTCGCATGTCATCTGAGAGGGTGCTGCATGCCACCTATGGCATGTGTTCGCCATCACGACCCTATGCCATTTCAGACAATTGGCTGTCCAATCTTAAAAACCTTCAGCGTTAAAGAGCACCCTCAACCTCTTGAGGCAAGTCGTTCCACTGATGAATTGTTCTGTCAAGAAATTTCTCCTTAGTTCTAAGTTGCTTCTCTCCTTGATTATTTTCCACCCGTTGCTTCTTGTCCTGCCCTCAGGGGCTTTGGAGAATAGCTTGACTCCCTCTTCTTTGTGGCAACTCCTGAGATATTGGAATCCTGCTATCATGTCTCCCCTAGTCCTTCTTTTCATAAGACTAGATATATCCAGTTCCTGCAACCGTTCTTTGTATGTTTTATCCTCCAGTCCCCTAATCATCTTTGTTGCTCTTCTCTGCACTCTTTCCAGAATCTCAACATCTTTTTATAATAGCGTGGCAACCAAACTGGAGGCAGTGTTCCAACTGTGGTCTTAGCAAGGCATTCTAAAGTGGTATTAACACTTCACATGTTCTTGATTCTGTCCCTCTGTTAATGCAGCCTAGGATTGCATTGTGGACAAACCTGTAATAATTCAGAATCTGACAACAGCAGGTGTCAACCGATCTCACCAACTGCAAATGCCACTCAGTTGAGGTCAATCTGGCAGAGAAGTTATCTAAGCAGTTGACTCTTAACACACACAACAGAGGGATCTGACGGACCGTCTCTTGCCGGTCACATCTACCCGACCCATCAGAGCGAGGAGGCAGGGAATGTTGCGGGTCCCATCCCCTCGGGAGATACACCTGGTGGGACCCAGAAGGGCCTTCTCCGTGGGTGGCTCCCTCTCTCTGGAACATCATCCCCCCCCCCACCAGAGATTAGAATGGCCCCCTCTCTAGCACTCTTCTGGAAGGAGCTGAAGATCTGATTCTGCCAGCAGGCCTGGGGAACGCAGAGCAGGATGGAGGCCCATTAAATGGCTCGTGTGATCTGCTGTCACCGGGTGGGAGGTGATTTTGTTATATTGTTATATTACCGTAGTTTTCAGAGTATAAGATGCACCGGACTATAAGACGCACCTACCTTTTTTGGTGAGGAAAACAAGAAAAAGAAATCTGCCTCTGCCTCCCAGCAATTTTTCCTCATTGCATCAAACAGCAAACAGCCTACTTTACTTTCATTTTCGTTTTCAGCATTGCTTGATTAGCACAAGGGAAAAAAAATTCTGCTCCCAGCAATTTACCTCCTTGCAGCAAGCAGCAGAGGCTTGCGCAAAACAGCTGAGAGTCGGGAGGCCGATCTAATCAACTTGTGCTAATTAGGCTGTGCTGAAGCTGAAAGGAGCTGTTTCTTCTTGCTGTTTGCTGCAAGGAGGTAAACTGCTGGGAGGCAGAGGCCAAAGGATGGGGACCAGTGGGTGGGCAGGGCTACATTCGGTGTATAAGACACACCTAAATTTTCACCCCCTTTCAGCGGGGAAAAAGGTGTGTCTTATACTCTGAAAAATACGGTAATATATTTGATTCTTTTTGTTAGTTTTTATTGTTTTAAACATGGTCTTTTATTCTGTAAGCCATGGGTCATCATGGGTGAATAGGCGGCAATATAAATTCAAGAAAGAAAGAAAGAAAGAAAGAAAGAAAGAAAGAAGAAAGAAAGAAAGAAAGAAAGAAAGAAAGAAAGAAAGAAAGAAAGAAACCGTAGAGCTTGCTTACCGATTCCACGCTTCTCAAGTAGAGCCTGTAGTTTGTGATGTAGACTCTCCCTTTAACAGGACCACTGAAAGGACACATGTAAATGACCTCTTTGTCTGTGGAAAGAAGAGAAGCTCCGCGTTTAAAATACAGCAAGGTAAATCAAGACCGGAACTCGAGATATTTACTGGTTCTCCGAACTACTCAAAATTTTCGCTACCTGGTTCTCCAGAACTGGTCAGAACCTGCTGAAACCCACCTCTGTAGAACATTCCGAATTTACCTGTCAAATTCTAAAAATTTACAGATCTCTGGACAGTATTTGAATGAATGAATGAGCTGGAAGGGACTTTGGAGGTCTTCTAGTCCAGCTTCTTGCTCAAGGAGGAGAATCTATGCTATTTATTAGCTGACTGGAGATGCTGAGACGGTTGGGAGTACAAGGACGGATCAGTTCATTGATGTGATCAGAGCAGACGTTCAATGAATGTTTGTAGGCCGAGAACTACGGAACCTGTGTTTACCTGTCACTCTCGTTTCCCCTGGCAGACGAGGAATTTCTTCGTTGTGTTCCCAGTTAGTTCCATCTTTCAGGGGCTAAGAGGGAGAAAGGACAAGATCAGCTTTTTGTCCCGTGGGCAAGACCCTGTGGGTATAAACCTCACACAGCATTTAATTAGCGTATTTTTCAGACTATAAGACGCACCGGAGTAGAAGACGCACCAAGATTTCGAAGAGGTAAACAAGGAAAAAAAAAACGGTTTTGCCCTCCCCGGCCCCCAGGAGCACTCTGCAGGCCTCCCAAACCCGCTGTGCGTCCTGCTTTTGCAAAAAATAGGCCCGTTTTTCGCAAAAATGGGATGCGCAGAGGGTTTGGGAGGCCTGCAGAGTGCTCCTGGGGGCTGGGGAGGGCAAAAACACAGTTTTTGCGGAAACAGGCCCTCCCAAATCCCCCCACACATTGCTATTTGCCCTCCCCAGCCCCTAGGAGCACTCTGCAGGCCTCCCAAACCCTCTGCACATCATGTTTTTCGCAAAAACAGGCCTGTTTTTGGCAAAAACGGGATGCGCGGGGCAGGGTTTCAGAAGGCCAAAAATAGCTGTATTCGGTGTATAAGACGCACCAACATTTCCACCCTCTTTTAGGGGGGAAAAAGTGCGTCTTATACTACAAAAAGTACGGTATTAATTATCTGACTTAAAAGAAGCCTGGGGAAGACACTCACTTTTTTAATGGAGGCCTTTTCCAAGGAGTTTGAGTTGCATCGAGGCGTTGAGGAAGAGGAGGCCATGCTGGAGAAGGGCGGGGAAGACCTGCTGAGACAGCGAGCAGAGAAGACGTCAGGTCAAATATTATGGACGCAAGGCAGCAAGGAGGAGTCATCAGGAGTTAGTTGGGACTTCACACCCCAGCAATTTTATAGAGCGTCAGAAATCAATATGCCCGGGTAGAGAAAAACCCTCTTAGCGTTAACACATCGTGGGGAGACACGATGACGATCCCAAATGGGTGCAGAAAGAACTTGTGAACTCTGACAAGCCCTTAGTATAAGGGAGTTGCAGGCACTGCAAACATAAAGCATTGCATTAATTCAGGGAAAGAAAAAAAAAATGAGGATGCTGTCGAAATGTTCTGGAATATATCACGCAGATAAAAATTGTGTTGACACCGGTGGCAAAAAATAAATAAAAATTGTGTACAATGAGACCTCTTGGCCAGATCTTCACGTGAGCGCTGGCTCATCTTTTTAGGATTGAGTGCGTGGTTAATGCCTCGGAGACAATTCTCCCTGGGACGGTCAACCAGGAGCCAAACAATTTTTGAGGCATAGAATCCAGCGATCTATGTGATGTGTCAGAAACGGTTCCAACCTCTTAGCCTTCCGGGTGAAGATCTTAGGGAGAAAATTATCACAACGCAGAGATATCCCAGAGCCCAAAGAAGGTAGACAGATGCTGTTTCTTTCAGGTTTAGAGGCTCGGAGGTTGTTCCCCGAAAACCAGCTCTCTCCCAAGACCAAGGAGATGGGTCAGGTTGGAATAATTTCATACTTATGACCATTGCTGTGTCCCAAGGTGATGTGATACCTCCTTTTATGACTTTCTGACAAGCAAAGTCAATGGGAAAGCTAGATTCACTGAACAACAAGGTTATTAATTTAACTGCAATGATTCAGTTAACAACCTTGGCAATAAAGGTCATAAAATGAGGCTAAACTCACTTAACCACATAAATTTTGGGCTCCATTGTGGCCGTAACTCAAAGACTACCTATATCCCTATTTTTAGACGCAAAGCAAAATCCTCTTCTAAGACGTTTCTGGCTCTGAGGAACAAATGCTGGGTTCGAAGATTTGGCTATAATTGAGCCTATATTAAGCGTATGTGGACTGAGATCAGCGATGACTCCAAGTTAATTATAGTAAGGAAGCTAACGGCTGCAGGCCGGCTTGTCTGGAAGCGAAGAGGGTACTACAACCACGTCAAATTAAATAAATGAAGTCGCAAGGTGGTGTTGTTACTGGATGCTTTTTCACACAGATTTTGCAGAAGCTCCTACTTCAGTGGTTAAAAAGCAAGGCTCAAGCCTACAGGAATTTGAGCATTTGTGCTGCAAGTGAAATGACATTGATTAAAGATTGTCCAATAAAAAGGGGAAGGAAAACCCTTGCACGTCCAGAAAATGTTCTCTTTCGAAAACTAAGAAGTGTGTGTGTGTGTATTTTCAACTGACATCCACTATTTAAAACAAAACAGGATTTTTCTGCCCATGCAGTCCTAAAAAACTCAAAAATCATTCCAGCAGAAGCTGAATGTAAATAACAAATTAGCCCCAAAACTGCCAATAAATAAAACCTTTGAGAGCGCCTTTTTTTTTTTTTGCCTCCTCAAAATAGCATTTTAGCAACTCCGAGGGAGTGCTCGGTCCCTTCCTGCGGTCCCTGCCAGTTGTTTAAAACACAGCTATGTTTTTGCCATTTTTTTTTAGGATATCAAGTTACCTCCCCCAAGAAACAAAACATTGTGGAGTAAAAACAGAAAAAAACTGAAGCTACGATACCAGCCTGCATACAGTAATTATGTCTTAGTAAACTTTACTCTGAAAAGTCTAAGAAATAACACTTGCTTTGGTTTGGCTTGTAGTTGTGTAGACTATAGTGTCTCTGTAACAACTACTTGGAAAGATGGCCCTGCATGAGGATTCACAAACACACACACACACACAGAGAGAAATACGCACTTGGAATCTAGACAGATATACACACCATTCATGCTATCCGGCTATCTCCTTGGTTGCAGAATTTCGGAGAGAATATAAATGCTACAGGAATATAATAGGATGTATTAATTCTAGATTAATTAATAGGACGTATTAATTCTAGAGTCAATTCTAGACTAATTCTACACTGATTTCATTATAAATAGACAGGAAAGCAAACAAACCAAGAACAGTGTGCGTCATTCTAACACCACAGCATTCGTAAGAACAGGAGTTCACTCCCTCCGCACAGCTTAATTTCCAGTGTGCTGAATCACTCAGGAACACAATCTCACAACAGTGCTGCTCTCCATCGTTTCCCCAAGGGAGCCCAAATGTGCAAAATGATCCAACACACCCACTCTGTGGGTCAAGGCCATTCAAGTTTTCCGGTTATCTTCTCCTCCTTTTTTGGGGGGGGAAAGTCACACAAATTCCCAAGCCATGGAAAAAAACATACCCATTTAGGCTTAAGAGATGGAAGAGATACCAATAATTTTTAACATGGAACAAAAAGAATACCATTTAAGAATTCAAAATAGAAAAGAGAATAAAGATAAAGGTGTTTTTTTTTTTAAATAATGGGGGAACTGAGGATAGGTGTTCTAGAGATTCAACGGCAAGGGACAGAAGCTGTGGCCATGGAAATATTTAGATTAAATAAACATGACCAAAGGAGTTATAAGATACCAGAAGCAGGACAGATTCACCAAAAAGTCCTTAAGAGTTGAAATTCTTAAAAAAGGGCAAGAGAGGATGGATAGGCGTAGAATACTTTTTAACATGGTGGTTATTTTAATAAGTGTTAGGGAAAAAGAAGCAGAAAGTAGAAATTGGGAAAATAGTATTATGTACACTGAAATATAATAACATATTACTATGATTACTATGTATACACAAATGTAAGAAGTTGAAAAAGTATGATTATGTATATTTAAGTGGTAATATCACAATTGTATGCAAAAAATATTGATCTACTGTTCACTAAGCACTTATGGATGTTAAAGAAAAAAAATCATAAATATTATATGTGTGTGTGTGTGTATTACAAAGAAGTATGTCTGCTTTTTTTTTACATACATACATACATACATACATACATACATACATACATAATGTATTTCTTGCTTGCTTCATCTTTACAGAAAGAGTGAGGAGGAAGAAACAAATGCATATGGGTGCAATCAATACCCTCTCCAAGACTAATGAAAATAGACAAGAAAAATGACATGCAAAATTCAAAATTCTCTTATCACAGGGAGGCCAGCCCCAAAACCAACCGAACGAGAGAGCAGAGAAGAAAGTCTACATATGAAGTGGATCTCAATGAACGTCGATAGGAGGAGATCCATTCAGGTCAAAGAAACGTCGCCTGGATCCAGCCCAATGGTTTACAAGTCCACGGTGGCAAATTACCAATCAGATTGCAACAACTTGCCTCTAGAAGTTGTGGGTGCTCCAATCCTGGAGGATTTTGAGAAGAAATTGGACCACCATTTGTCTAAAATAGTATAGGGTTTCCTATACCAGAGGGGTGGACTGGAAGACCTCCAAGGTCCCTTCCAACTCTCGTTATTCTGCCCAACTGAGCACTTTACTCGATTAGGGAAAAAGGAACAAGCGAAGCAACTCTTGTGTGCAATGAGAAGGAGAAATGTGGATTAAGGTTACCCACAAGGGGAGAAGTGAGAGCCCAGGAGGGCTGTAAGAAGGAAGCATAGCCTGCTGGGTGAGGGGGTGAGGAGGGGCATTGCATCGCAGGGTGCCCGGAAGCCACAGGTGCATGAGGGAGGGGTGGTCCCGGGTGAGGCAGCCCAGCCTTTACTGGGCAAGATGCCTCAGGGGAGGGGGGGGGAATCTTCAAAGCATGAAATGGTTTTATGGTATGGGACTTTCCCATGGGATTAGCTGTGTTTATGTTTCCATGGTTTTCTCAAGTTTTATTTTTAGTTGTTCTGTTTGCTTGTACTCTGCCCAGACTCACACTTGGAAGACGGGTGGCTGTATAAGTAGGTTAGATAATAGATAGATCAGCTAGATAAGGAAGGGGGAGGAAGGATAGGTAGATAGGTGATAGATAGATAGATAGATAGATAGATAAAAATAGATAGAAGGATGGATGGATGGATGGATGGATGGATGATAGGTAGATATAGACAGATGATAGATAGATGAGATAGATAGATAGATGGATGATAGATATAGATAGATAGATAGATGATAGACAGATAGATGATAGATAGATGGATGACAGATATAGACAAGACAGACAGATAGATAGATGATGGATGACAGATATAGAGACAGATAGATGATAGATTAGATAGATAGATAGATAGATAGATAGATAGATAGATAGATAGATAGATGATGGATGGATGATAGATATAGAGATAGATAGATAAATAGATTAGATAGATAGATAGATAGATAGATAGATAGATAGATAGATGGATGATAGATATAGAGATAGATAGATAGATGATAGACAGATAGATGATAGATAGATGGATGACAGATATAGACAAGACAGACAGATAGATAGATGATGGATGACAGATATAGAGACAGATAGATGATAGATTAGATAGATAGATAGATAGATAGATAGATAGATAGATAGATAGATAGATAGATGATGGATGATAGATATAGAGATAGATAGATAAATAGATTAGATAGATAGATAGATGATATAAGAGATAGATAGATAGATAGATAGATAGATAGATAGATAGATAGATAGATAGATGATGGATGGATGATAGATAGAGACAGATAGATGATAGATTAGATAGATAGATAGATAGATGGATGATAGATATAGAGACAGATAGATAGATGATAAGAGTAGATAGAGAGAGAGATGGATGGATGGATGGATAGATAAGACATAGTGATAGACAGATATGGATAGATGATAGGTAGATAAATAGATAGATAAGATAGATAGAATATATTGTTTTTCCAACACAGGTGCAAAATCATTTTGTTCCCCCTCATATATACACATATATGTGTTATGTATATTTATATGTGTGTGTATGTGTATATATATATATATGTATGTATGTATGACATGTGTGTATGCATGCATGAATATATGCATATTTATATGTGTAAACCTGTGTGTGTGTATATATATATATATATATGCGTGTGTGTATAATGTACATACACACACATTATAAAACATTTTGCAAAGCAAAAAAGAAGCCCCCCCACCCCTTTCCAAAAAAGGCCCTGGCCCCCCGTTTCTTGTGAGCCCCTCCTCCTGCCCGCCTTGGCCCAGCCAGCGCCTCAGAGAAGGGAGACCCCCCTCCCCCCCACAACCTCCCCCAGCCCCCCCCTCAGCCCCCCCACCCCCACCCCTGAGAGGCTGCCTTTCTCCTTGCGGGGAACCGTCTCTGGGCCTCCTGGAGAGGACTCCCCCCACCCTAAAAATCCCCCCTCCCCTCACTCACGGCGTCCCCCCACCCCCCCTCCGACCGAGGCGCCCCCTCACCCAGCTGCTCCGCCGGCGGCCGCCTCAGCCTCGCCCCCCCCTCCCTCCTTTGTCACGTGACGGCGGGCTGGACAGGAAGCCGCCGCCGACGTCGCCGCACAGCCCAGCCCAGCCAGCCAATGGGCAAGCCCGTGCGTGAGCGCGGGGCACGCCGGGAGATGGAGTCCTGTACCTCCTCTGTTCGGGGCGCCCTCGCGCGGGGAGCGTCGGGAACTGTAGTTTGGCTTAGCCATTCCTGGGCTGAGAGAAGGATGCAAGGCTTAGGCTGCGGGGGAAAAGGGCTGATCTGGTTGGGTGGTGATGTTCTCCGCAGCCGGATCCGGTGGATTTGTCTGCAAAAGGGTGCATTGCACCTAAGGAGACCCCGTGCAGTCACCGCTGTCCCGGTTTGGGTCCTGCAGAAGCCCCCCCACACACATGCACATCTATGCACGACTGCAATTCTGCATTGCAAGCAATGGGTGGGTTTTTTTAAATCACAGCTTGCAATGCAGAGTGAGCGAGGGTCGGTCCGGTCTCCCCTTTCGTTGAGAGCCCAGCCAGAATTTAGAAGAAATAGAAAATATAATATGTGGATGTTGAGATAACATTATGGATTTTTAAAGGGGTGTGTGTATGTTTTAAATGTTTTAAATGTTTGAGTCATTTTATGTATTTGATTTTAACTGGTTTTAAACTTTGTAATTCTTACTTATTTATTTATTTTTATTTATTTTATTAAATTTCTATACCGCCCTACTCCCGAAGGACTCAGGGCAGTGAACAGCCACAGGATAAGACACATAAATACAAAAATTTAAAATAGAATAAAAACGAATTAAATAATTTGGCTGAACAAATTTAAAATACCCCATAATTTTAAAAAATTATATGTGTTTTAATATGGATGTACACCACCCTGAATCCTTCGGGAGAAGGGCGGTATAGAAGTCTAATTATAAATAAATAAATAGATATAAATAAATAAATTAAGTGGAATATTTCTTATGAAAATAAGCTTTGGATGTATAGTGATATTTTGAAGAGAAGAGGGAGCACAAAAGGATGTTAACCGATTGATACACTATCTAATTATTTGGGAATGATGATGTTTTTATGTTTTGTTTTTGTTTTAAAATAAAATCTTTGCAAAAAAAGAAGAAATAGAATGGTGTTAAAAGCGAAACGTTTGCAAAAAAAAAAAAAAAAAGACAAAAACACTCAGAAAGTCCATGGAAGAAATAATTTAAAAAAACAATAACACCCCCATTAACCTGTATGTCCCAAAGGTGCTTTTTTTTCAGTAGGTAACTGGACTTTCTGGTTTTTTCTTTTGAAGATGTTTCGCTTCTCATCCAAGAAGCTTCTTTTGTTCTGACTGGATGGTGGGGAAGGGAAGGATTTATATGCCTTGCAGGCAGCTGGTCATTTGCGTCCTTTTAGAGGGGCGTTGAAGATAAACTTCCAAAGTGCTTCAATGACTCTCTAAAATTTAGAATATACAGTAAATCCTTCCATTTTCCCACTATCAGGTCAGAGATGAAGAAGCTTCTTGGATGAGAAGCGAAACATCTTCAAAAGAAAAAAGACAAAGTCGAGTTGTCTCCTGAAAAAGCCCCTTTGGGACAACCATCACCTGGATGACGGAGAATCTCTACAGACTTTTAGCTCTACAATTTGGGATGGACACCAGTGGTGAAATCCAAATTTTTTTACTACCTGTTCTGTGGGCGTGTCTTAGTGGGCGTGGTGTGGCTTGGTGGGCGTGGCAGTGGAAGGATACTGCAAAATCTCCATTCCCACCCCACGCCAGGGGAAGGATACTGCAAAATCCCCACTCCTGGGGGAAGGATATTGCAAAATCTCCATTTCCACCCTACTCTGGGGCCAGCAAGAGGTGGTATTTGCCGGTTCTCCGAACTGCTCAAAATTTCCGCTACCGGTTCTTCAGAACTAGTCAGAAACCTGCTGGATTTCACCCCTGATGAACACTCTTGGAATAGTTGTGGGAGTAGGAATGGATTTCCAGAGGAAAAAATTGCAGACTACAGGAACTATTTGCATTACTCTGGTGGCCCTGAGGACACAGATAAACCTCCCAAGTGCTTCAATTACCCTCTAAAAGGACGCAGATAACCAGCTGTCTGCAAGGAATATCAATCCTTCCCTTCCTCACTATCCTGTCAGAGCTGAAGAAGCTTCTTGAAGGAGAAGTGAAACGTCTTCAAAGAAAAAAAACAAGGAAGTCCAGTTGCCTCCTGAAAAACCATCTCTTTCATCTTCTCTATAGACAGCAGGCAAAAATGCCAGTGGCCTGACATGAAGAGGCAATCTGCAGGAATGAGATTTAGGAATGAAGCTCCTGTCATCAACCATGTTAATTCCAGCACTCTTTTTTTTTTTTTTTTTTAAATCACATTATGACCTGATTCGAGCCAAGCGATTCATAATGTGGCCATTTGCTTTGGGCTTCCTTAGTAAGTTATAATTAAACTGAGAGATGCATTGCAGGACGTGTATATGCAAATAGGGTCTTTAGTTAAAGAATGTCTTGAGCATATAACATTCTTGGGTGAATGGCCACGATCTATAGGTAAATTCTCCATGCCTGCATCTCTTAAATTTTATTTGCCACTGGCTTCTCTCTCTACCTACAGCCTGCTTTCTCTTGAAAATAAAACGGACTGCATCGAATCGAAGCTCATGATGATTTGTGTTGTAATTATGTTGGTCTTTAGGATGCCAAAGCACCTGTTATGCTGGGAGAGTTATGGACACTTTGTGAAGCTGATTAGCGGTTCTATTAGTGATTCCTAAACGTATGTCCAATATGGTAGAGTGTCTCGTGGGTTTTGAAAATCTTCCATAGCAGACTTTATCTTCTTGTTCAGATAGATGGTCAACATTCATTCAAGTTGAGTTTCATTCTCTCTCTCTCTCTCTCTCCATCCATATCTCTCTCCATCTATCCCTATCCCTATCCATCCATCCATCCATCCCTCTATCTATCTATCTATCTATCTATCTATCTATCTATCTATCTATCCCTATCTCTATCCATCTCTATCATTTATGTATCTATCTCTCCATCTATCCCTCCATCCATCCCTCTCTCTCATCCATCCATCCATCCATCCATAGCTCTATCCATCTCTATCATTTATGTATCCATATCTCTATCCATCTCTCTCTCTCTATCTATCTATCCATCCATCCATATCTCTATCCATCTATCCCTATCCATCTATCCATCTATCCATCTATCCATCTATCCATCTATCCATCTATCCATCTATCCATCTATCCATCTATCTATCTATCTATCTATCTATCTATCTATCTATCTATCTATCTATCTATCTAATCTATCTATAATCTATAACTGGTTTGGTTCTGCAACCCAACAAGACAGACACAGACTTCAGAGGATAATTAGAAACTGCAGAATAAACAATGACTACCAACCTGCCTTCCATTGAGGACCTGTATACTGCATGAGTCAAAAAGAGGGATGGGAAAATATTTACAGACCCCTCGCATCCTGGATATAGACTGTTTCAACTCCTACCCTCAAAACGAGGCTATAGGGCACTGCACACCAGAACAACTAGACACAAGAACATTTTTCCCGAATGCCATCACTCTGCTAAACAAATAATTCCTTCAACACTGTTCAAACTATTCACTAAGTCTGCATTACTATTAATCTTCTCATCGTTCCCATCACCCATCTTCTCCCACTTATGACTGTATGACTGCAACTTGGTTGCTGGTATCCTTACGATTTATATTGACTGCTTCCCTATGACTATCATTAAGTGTTGTACCTTATCATCCTTGACGAATGTATCTTTTCTTTTATGTACACGGAGAGCGTATGCACCAAGACAAATTCCTTGTGTGTCCAATCACACTTGGCCAATAAAGAATTCTATTCTATTCTATTCTATCCTTAAAAAACAGCTTTTACGAAAGAAATAACCGAAAACATTCAGTGAGTGCAATTTTTTCCCTGGCAGTTTATTATGGTATGAAGGAAAAAACAGTTTGGTGTGTCTGACATGAATGTTAATTTTACAAATGAAGGAGGAGGTTGTGGCTATTAAAATATGGTTACACAAAGTAGGAACATTTTTTTTTTTTTTGAAGAAGTGTACAGTACAATGGATTTCTTTGATAAACAGACTCTTTAAATATACATGACAGAAAAAACATCCAAAGTTAAGTTATGCTGTGTTTTTAATCGACATCTTTATCCCGGGGAATTGGGGCACAAGGGGGGTGGGGAATCTGTATATTAAAAACAGAATACAAAATAATAATAATAATTTGGAGCCAAAAACAAAGCATTTGTATGCTACAAATATACATGATTGAGCTGGGCAAATCAGAAAGACAATTGTTTTTAGAGCTGGGCATCCTGGCATAGATAATTTTGCAAACCTAGCCGTGGCATTCTAATACGCTCTCTTGATTTCTCCAGGGGCAGCTTTGCATATGTCTTGGTTGGTGGAGTCCTTGATTTACGACCGTTCACTTAGTGACCATTCAAAGTTACAACTGATGCAAAAATAGGGCTTACAGCCTGGATTCAAATCGCGTCCCCTCTGCAGTCACATGACCAATCTGGTGCTCAGCAACATAGCCACAATGATGGCTTATGAAAAGTGCCCCGCAGTCGCATTTTATGACGGTTTCCCTGAAAACGGGCACTTACGTCGGGTTTTCAGCAAAACCACGCCAATCAGGAAACATTGGTTTGCTTAAGAGCCGTGGCATTCGCTTAATGACTGCGGCGGCTAATTTATGACATTTTTCTTAACGCTTGCCACAAAAAAAGAGAAGAGCTTGCAAAGATGGTTTTACGACTGTCGTACAATTATCACGGACAGATTACGGTCGTATGCCGAGGACTGCCTTTACTCTCAAGTGGTGTGTGTGTGTGTATGTGGCCTTGCCGATGTATGTTTGGGAAGGAAGTAGCTACTCTCAGCTGTGCACTTTTCTTTTGAGATTATCCCTGGGGTTCGTTCACACCTACTGTTCTGACCTAGGCTTCCTTAGAAAGTATTTATTTATTTTATTTAAATTTGTATACCGCCCTTCTCCTAGTGGACTCAGGGCGGTGCACAGCCAAGTAAAAAACATCCAATACAAAATTTAAAAATTTAAAAGAATTATACCCTTTGGCCAAAAATTAAGTATACGGCACAATCTTTGTCCCGGCAAACCTCTTTTATTCATACGGCTGTGAATTATTGTCATTCCCAGTCCGAAAGGCTTCTCAAACAGTCTTTCAGAGGAGTGTTTATAAACACCCACCTTATCTCCCTTGGAATGCTGCCAGAGAATTAATTGCCACACGCAGGGCAAGGCCAAACTTAGCACAGAGTCAAACAGAACTTTCCCAGAGCTTTTACCGACCAGATGAACTAATTGTTTCTTGCAAAAGCTCACGTCCCGTTCTCTTCTCTTTTATGTCTTATGGGAGGGGCCAATCCTCTCCAAGCCTTACTCCCAAGTCGACCCTGTTTCCTTAATTGTTCCTGTCTTCTGGCAGCTCTGCGCATGCGCACACTGGGAATAGGCTCCCGCTGTTCTTCTGCCTCGCTGATGTCAGACTCCGGAGACTCTGGAGGCAGCAAAGAACTACCAGATGGCCTTGGCCCCCTCTCTGCCTCCGACTCAGAGCCCTCCTCTGAGCCTTCCCCAGACTCCAGGACTGACCCACGTTCCTCCCCAACCTCCTCACTGTCCGAATCTGCTGCCAGCTCTGGTACACAACACCTACAGAAGCATTTATTGGGACTCCTAATATTTCAATAGCTTCTTTTCTTTTTTTAAAAAAAGAATCAAAGTAATTAAAGGGGAAACTACAGAGCACTGGTGTCTTTAGTTAGAGGTAGCACAACACAGGAATTGTTAGAAAATTAAAACAAAAACGAGGCTTCCGTTCGCCTGTGTGTCCAGGAGGTGTACAAATAACAGAAAGAGCTAGAAGAAAGCAAAGAACCGAACAATCTCAGAAGATTGCTTTTGGGGAAATTGATTTTTCTTTTCTTTTTTTTACAATTTCCAGGAATCGGCTAATTTGGAGCAATTATGTTTTTAAGGAGAATGTTCACACCGGTTTTTTTGTTTTGTTTTGTTTTTTAACACAGACTACATCAGATTCAAAGAATTGGCTTTCCAATGCACGTAACACCCCACCCAGTGGTGGGTTTCTACTGGTTCACCCCAGTTCGTGCGAACCGGTAGCGGCGAGGGGCTCCACTCACCCGCCCGGATGTCATCACGGACGCTCTGTGCATGCGTACAAGGGTTACGTGCGAGCACTCACGCTTCCGAACTGGTAGCGAAGGTAAGTGAAACCCACGACTGACCCCACCCCAAATTTTGCCTGTCCCCCCTTAAGATCGTGCCGTTAGAAGAGACTCACTGCATGAAGAAACCCCCAGATGGGAAAAAAAACAAAACCCCGACATTTTTCCATTTCGTGTAGCAACTTGTCCCACGGAGCTATTTTGTGAAGCTGTTTTGGCGGCCGATGAAAAAACGGGGATTTATCCAATTTGCGCTAGGAGAAGGACGGAAGTTAAGAATAGCTGCGGATTTTACTTTCGGTTTATTCTGTTTTCCAGGGCACCCCTCATTCATACGTTATGTCAAAAACATAAAATATTTGATGCTGTAATACACAGTATTACTGGAACTAACAATAATATTTGCATATTTAGAACAAAGTGTAATTCCTATAATATAAGAAAAAAAAAAGGTAGTCTATAAGGTATTTACAGCGTCCAGCAAAGAAGTATAAATACTTCCATATTTAATGTTTAGGAAAACATAATTTACAAAATATTCAAATATGTACACAGCTGCTTGAAAAAAAACAAAAAAACAACCCAGCCGAGGGCAGTTAAGCAAAGTGGACATCCTTTTTTCCTTTCGATTCGGGACAAAAAAAGATTATTTAAAATATGTTTTTGTCACTGCTTGGGTTCCGTTCCAGATCCTGCAAAATTATTTACACTTCCTTCCGTTCCTCTCGAGAATCAGACATGTCCGGCGCTCTGAACGTGTTGTCCTAAAATATCATCTATCAATGTCAAATTATTTAGCCAGTCTTCATCCGTGCCACCGCTGTTCTTCATCAAGCAGTCGATCAAGTCAGCTTCGCTGCACGTCCCGGGCAACATGGCGTTGTTTTGTTGTGGTACAAAGTCGTATTGCGGCGACAACTCCAAAGCAGCGTTCATCCTGTTGAACGTTACGGAGGACTGCCCAGTCGAGCCTGGATAACTGGGTGGCCCAACGCCTGGGCCAGCGTTGAGTTGGCTGAACCCCGAGACCCCTTGGGGCATGGATTTCATGACATTCATGGCAGCTGGCAAGGGTCCTCTGGTTAAACCATGTCTCAGGTTCTGATTATTTGGAGGGATTAAGCTTTGGTTAGAAGGTCCAAGATTCATTTTTTGCATCTGTCTGGCCTGCATCCCGGGAACAATCTGGTTGGGTGGAGGTCCGGCTTGGTGAGAAAACGGTTGGCTGGGGATGCTTGACCTGATGTTCTGTTTGGAGAAGATGGGGTTGTTTGGGAACTGGTGCATGGTGGCCTCCATCGGATTTTGGCTGGGCATCCTGGGGACGACTGTTGGCGTCCACATCGGCGCCGAAGAATTGGAGTAGATGGCAGGCATCCTGGCCATGGCGGGTTGTCTCAAGTGCTGCTGGGCGGAAGAATGGGTGACCAAAGCCCCAGCTGCGAAGTTGGGTGCAGCCATCCCTGGCCGGGCTGCCGGATGGCTGTGAACGGTTTGACATCCCGAAGTCATGGCCAATGAGTTTTGGCTTCCTCGGAGCGGGAGGTTGAAATCGGTATTCTGGGGGAAGATGGCGGGTTGCTTGTTGGGGTTATGGGGGATCATCACCATGGCTCCGCTGTTCTGGTTCACGGCGGTGGGCCCAAGGCCAGGGCCCAAGGTGCTCTGGAGCATCCCTTGGGTAGGTTGCATCATGCGGTGGGTGGAGCCAGGGGATTGCATGGACTGGCTGCAGTCGGTCGGCAGGGACTGCGAAACTGCTGGGAAGAAACGAGCAAGACCTGGAATTAGTAAGTGAGCAAAATTGCTCAACAGTCATGCCTTCAAAATTATTATTATTATTATCTCTTGTATTCATTAAACATGAAACTCAGTCAACTGAACATTTAAAAATGTATCACATATATCATTGACTGGCTGCCCGTATCAACCATCTGCATCCTAGGTATCGACCAAGTATTTTTCTTAAGATATACGATGTTCCGAGTAGCGCAGTTTTTTGCAGTTCTGCTGGTGTTATTGCAGGAAGCTGCAATTTCTTGATATGTTTTGTAAAATTCTTGGACATGGTACCAAGTGCCCCGATGATAATGGGTATCACTGTGACATGTTTCATCCATAATCGCGTAGTTTCGATGGCCCAGTTGTGATATTTCGTGATTTTTTTTGTAACATGATTTTTTTAAACATGAAACTCAGTCAACTGAACATTTAAAAATGTATCACATATATCATTGACTGGGGCTGATGGTTGATACGGGTTGGCCAATAAAGAATTGAATTCTCCTCTCCTCTCCTCTCCTCTCCTCTCCTCTCCTCTACATTTCTATTGTATTCTATATTTCTATATTTCTATATTTCTATATTTCTACTCTACTCTACTCTACTCTACTCTACTCTACTCTACTCTACTCTACTCTACTCTACTCTACTCTACTCTACATTTCTATTGTATTCTATTTCTATATTTCTATATTTCTCCTCTCCTCTCCTCTCCTCTCCTCTCCTCTCCTCTCCTCTCCTCTCCTCTCCTCTCCTCTCCTCTCCTCTCCTCTCCTTTTGTCTCCTCTATATTTTCTATTGTATTCTATTTCTATATTTCTATATTTCTATATTTCTGTACTTCTGTACTTCTATACTTCTATACTTCTATACTTCTATACTTCTATATTTCTATATTTCTATATTTCTCCTCTACTTTACTCTACTCTCACAGCAGATTAAATTTACACAACAATTTCCTTTTTCTTACTGTGTTTCCCCGAAAATAAGACCTTATCTTATATTTTTTTTGACCCCCCCCAAATCAGTGCTTGGCCTTATTTTTGGGGAGGTCTTATTATTTTAGGGTGTGTAAAGCAAGACGGGGCTCCTCTTGCCGTCTTACCTGATTTCCAGCTCTATGTTTAAATATTTTCGAGGAGGGCTTATTTTTGGGGGGAGGCTTATTTTAGCGCATGCGCTCCAAAGTCCGATTGGGCTTATTATCAGGGGAGGTCTTATTTTCGGGGAAACAGGGTAAAAGAACACATTGTGGTTGAATATTCCTTCTTACCGGGAAACTGGTTCATCTGTTGACCTACAAAGGGACTCCTTTGCTCAGCTGCCACACCCATCATGCTATGCCTCTGCTTTTCCTAGGAACAAGAACAACAGCAAAAAAGTTGAGTCCACACACTGGGTGCATTTTCTTTGCAAGGCAAATGCAGATAAAAAAGAATTGCTTCCCGTTGCCAGCTATAGATTCACGAACTTTCCCTGGAAATATTTTCTTTTAAAAAAAATACCTGCCTTTTGTCTCCTTTGACACCGGTGTTTCTCAACCTCCCCCATTTTATGATAGGTGGACTTCAACTCCCAGAATTCCCCAGACAGCATGCTGATAGTCCTACCTGGAGCTGCTGCTGTTGCTGCTGTTGCTGCTGCTGCTGCTGTTGCTGCTGCTGCTGCTGTTGTTGTTGCTGCTGTTGCTGCTGTTGCCGCCGTCTCATGATTTGCTGCTTTAGGAGTTGGTTCCTCATGGTGTAGTCATTCACCAACGGTGGAGCCTGGGCAGGCACTGACCCTGAGTTGGCGGGGACTCCTGGCTCCTGCATCCGAGCACCGAGGCCAGGCGCCTGGTCCTGGAAGAGAAGCAAGACAAAGATGGCCGTCAGGCGCAAAGAATCGGGACCGTCTGTTAGATTGCAGAATAGAAAACGCATTCAACACAAGACTTTGAGTCAATGAAAATGCAACACTTTAGCCAGATAAGGCTCAACGGAATTCAGGAAAGGGCTGGACTATTTGTGAGAATTGCGCTCTTGTCAGAAGGTGCTTCTGGGTTGATTAGCAATAGCAATAGCTCTTAGACTTATATACCGCTTCCCAGTGCTTTTACAGCCCTCTCTAAGCGGATTACAGAGTCAGCCTCTTGCCCCCCAACAGTCTGGGTCCTCATTTTACCCACCTCGGAAGGATGGAAGGCTGAGTCAACCTTGAGCTGGTCAGGATTGAACTGCTGGCAGTGGGCAGAGTTAGCCTGCAATACTGCATTCTAATCACTGTGCCACCAGGAAGGAGAATGACAGAGGGAGTGAGGAAGAGAAGGAGGATGGATGGATGGATGGAAGGAGGAAAGGAAGGAGGGAGGGAGGGAAGAAATAGCAATAGCATTTGGACTTATATACTACTTTACAGCCCTATCTAAACAGTTTACGGAGTCAGCCTCTTGCCCCCTACAATCTGGGTCCTTATTTTAACCCTAACCCTAACCCTCATTTTATCCACCTCGGAAGGACAGAAGGCTGAGTCAACCGTGAGCCTGGTGAGATATGAACAGCCAAATGGCAGTCAGCCTGCAGTCAGCAGAAGTAGCTGCAGTATTGCATTCTAACCACTGCGCCACTGCGGCTCCTAGTCCGTGACATCACCGTTGTCTGGGGAATGCCGTGTCGGGGTTCCTTTCATGTCCCCGGCAGGAGCGGGAGCGAAGGACGGGAGCTCAACCCTGCCCTATGCCAGCTCTTGGGTCTCAAACGCAGGTTTGTTAACCTTCAACCCTAACCGTGCGAGCCACCGTGCTCCTTGTTTATGAGAATTTAAGCAGTGGTGGGATTCAGCCAGTTCTGTGCAAATCTTACAAACTGGTAGTGGTGACTACAGGAGGCTCCGTTCACTCGCCCGGACGTATTGTGTGACTACTGCACATGTGCATAAGGCCATGTGCATGCGCAGAGGCGGCGCGTGCGAGCGAAACGAACCAGTAGGGAAGGTAAATGAATCCCACCTCTGAATGTAAGGGACTCTAGGCTGCTGACACACTTAACTCCGCCCCCAGCTCTGCTTGCTTTTCTTGCCCTTCTCCTACAACGCCCTGCTGAATCGAAAGAGGAAGATGACCATCAAGGCTTCTAGAGACCCTGGTACCTTATCTCAGAACACATCCAGTAGGCTCTACAAGTACCGTAGTCACAACCACAATTGGGACTAGATATTTCTGCTGCTAAATAAACTATATTTAATAGAGACGTGCTCATGTTTTGTGAATGCAGCCGTTTTCTCTGTAGTGTTAACAATTAAAATTTGATGGCCACGGTAGCTTCTTCAAGCCAAGGCATTTGTTGAAGGCCCTACTTATGCAACTCTGAAAAGAAAAAGAAAAAAAATCTACCCTTCTGTTCCTTTGAATACTCTTTTTTCCCCCAGAAAAGAACTTTCTGTTTTTTTTTCTAATTGATATTCAGGCTTCCTTAGAAGACGTTTCTGAGTTTATTTTTAGAAGAGGCAAGGATGTGTAATTGCAAAGGTTGGGGTTTTGATATGACTAATCCTTCCTTCATTTTGCAAGCCTCTTCGGCTGCCTTGATGGTCCTTGGAGATCTGCTTTCATCACAGGAAGTCCAGAAAGACAGAGAACTTGAGAAAAGGATAGCAGAATAAAGGAGGAGAGATTTTGTCCACAATCTTTGGTCATCCCGTCCTTCAAAAGCCAGGTCAGCAAAGAACTTGACTAACTTTCTCTTCTGTTGTTGAAAAAAGCAAACCAAAAGCATATTTTCCCCCAATCTGAGGAAGAAGATGGCTGAACGCCAATTTAGTTTCAGTTCCTAAATCTCAACAACAACAGCAACAACAACAGATCTTCTCTCCGAACATGGAGGAGGATGCAAGCGCTAAGATAGAAAGCAACGGAGGAGGCGCTGCCAGCAGATTTTCTTTTCTGCTTCATAATTCACCAGCCTCCTGTTGCATTCTACATTATGGATGACCTCTTGTTATTACTGGCGTACATGCTGCATTGCCAGACTGTTTGAAACTGGACCACACTTCCTTTGTTTGGCCCATGGAAGCCTGGACCCTTTGTTTGAGAGGTGGTGTTATCAGGAGATAAGCCACCCAGAAGCGGGGAGACTGCCGTTGGACATCTAACCACGAGGGCCATGCCAAGATGAAGAAAACAGGAAATCAGCCAGGAAACTTTGGACTGTGTTTATGGAAGAGCAAAGCAGGACGGGAAGCGAGTAGAGACAGGACAACATCTGCAGCACCGTTGCAGAATTCTTCTCCCTCCTGGTCTTGGCTTAATGGAAGTTTTTTTTTAATCAAAGGAGTTCAGTGACATTGGTTCGGTTTTGACACACCACAACTTCTGAAATACCTCTGCAACGACTCACTGGAAGAATCTTAAAACGGGTGGGGGGTGATTAATCGCATTTGCCCATCCCACAAAAGCAGCCAAGAGTTTTGTGGTACTGCAAAGAGTAAACATTTCATAGTTGCAAAAAAAAAAAAAAAAAAGTTATCTTGGTGACTATCTCTACACCGTCTCCATGGCCAATTCAATTCCCGGGTCCCAAGCAAACTTATGACGGTGCGACGGCGTGTCTATCCACAACGGTGTGTATTCCACAAGAGTTTGTTTGTGAGAAGCTGCGAGATGCTTCCTTCGTTTCGTAAGTGTTGACCTGCCTTTCTGGATTAGGGGCTCGTGATAGAGGAGCCACCAGTTTCTCCAGTCCTGCTTGCAAAGCCAACAGCTGGTCCCGCTGAGTTTTGGAGTCCTCCACAGAGTCAGCTGCAGAAGGCAAACCAAGTTGGACGTCTGATGGATGCCAAAAAATCCCCGCGGCCTCATCTGCTCCTGAGATTCTCATTCCGAAATGAAATCCTTCAGAAAGTTGGCAGCAGGTCGCAGAAGTTCCATGCAGGTTGGTGGCTGGATAGTGCCTCGCCTGTACGTTTTCCCTGTCTTCAAGCCAATACTGAAGACACGGCTCATGTATTATTTCCACGGTCAACGTTGAGGAATTTCCCCTCTCGGCATTCAGCGGGCACCTGCGATTCGGAAACTCCGCACCATCGTCCTTGTATACCGTATACCTTGCGCTCTGTAAACGGTGGCAGCCTTCTAGTTTCACCCCCTCTTCAGATCCTTCAAGAGCCCTCTCTTCCGCTTCGCTTTTTGCTCTTTTCGTAGCGAAAGCCACCACTTCACTGCCTCTTCTCTCTCCTCCTGACACCTGAGTCTCCCGCGGATGTTTGTCAAGAGATGGCTCAGAATAAATCAGGCTGCCAGTGGAGCCACCTGAAAGACCAAGGTTTGCTCAGCCTCAGGAATCTCAAACTGCCCAAGGAGCTGCTGATCCAGTTCTACAGAGGAATGATTGAGTCTGTCACCTGCACCTCTATAACTGTCTGGTTTGGTTCTGCAACCCAACAAGACAGACACCGACTTCAGAGGATAATTAGAACTGCAGAAAAAAACAATGACTACCAACCTGCCTTCCATTGAGGACCTGTATACTGCACGAGTCAAAAAGAGGGCTGGGAAAATATTTACAAACTCCTCGCATCCTGGACATAAATTGTTTCAACTCCTACCCTCAAAACGACGCTATAGAGCACTGCACACCAGAACAACTAGACACAAGGACAGTTTTTCCCCGAACGCCATCACTCTGCTAAACAAATAATTCCTTCAACACTGACAAACTATTTACTAAGTCTGCACTACTATTAATCTTCTCGTTGTTCCCACCGCCCATTTCCTCCCACTTATGACTATAACCTTGTTGCTTGTATCCTTACGATTTATATTGACTGTTTACTAATATGATTTGATTATTTGTTCCCTATGACTATCATTAATTGTTGTACCTTATGATTCTTTTTTTTTTTTTATTTGATTTATATGCCGCCCTTCTCCGGAGACTCAGGGCGGCTTACAGTGCATTCAATCAATCAATCAATCAATCATGCTGGCTAGGAATCCTGGAATACAGGTAGCCCTCGACTTACAACAGTTCATTTAGTGACCATTCAAAGTTACGATAGCACAGAAGTGACTTTGTCACCATTTTTCACACTTATAACCATGGGAGCAGCCCCATTGAAATTCAGACACTTGGCAACGGACTCACATTTATGACGGACACAGTCTCCTCTGTTCAGGGGGATCGCCTTTCACAACTCTCGGACCAGCAAGGTCCCTGGGGAAAGCCAGATTCATTTAACAGCCGTGTTACTAACGACAGAAAAGTTGTAAAATGGGTCAAAGCTGCGCTTAACATCTGTCTCTCTTAGCCACAGAAATGTTGGGCTCAATTGTGGTCGTCGCAAGTCGAGGACTACCCATATAGGAAATGATAAGGACAGAGAGCCCAGCACTCTGTGCAATGATCCCAGGGGTGCTATTCAGCAGGTTTTGACAGGTTCTGGAGAACCGGTTGAAGAAATTTTGAGCAATTCGGAGAACCGGCAAAATCCACCTCTTTCTGGCCCCAGAGTGGGATGGGAATGGAGATTTTGCAGTATCCTTCCCCTGGAGTGGGGTGGGAATGGAGATTTTGCACTATCCTCCTCCTACCACACCACATCCACTAAGCCACGTCCACAGAACCGGTAGTAAAAAAAAATTGGATTTCACCACTGAAGGATCCTGTCCGTAACTAACCCCTACCCCACCATTGTTGAGTAAGATAGAAATTGGGTTTCAGGAAGGCCCCAGGCCAAACAATTTGGGAAGATTTGGGAAGAAAATCTGAAAAGAAAAATGGAACGGACTGCTACCCCACCCCCCCTCCAAAAAGGCCAGGTTTGAGTGCGCCAAACCAAAAAAAAAATCATATTGTCCAATAAAGGATAATAAGAAAGAGGAATCCTCCGGAGTTTTCAACCAAAACAATACAAGAGCACACAACAGATACAAACTCATGGTAAACTGATCCAAACTCAACGGCAGAAAATACGACTTCAGCAACAGAGTTATCAACGCCTGGAATGCACTACCTGACTCTGTGGTTTCTTCCCCAAATCCCCAAAACTTTAACCTGAGACTGTCTACCGTGGACCTCACCCCATTCCTAAGAGGTCCGTAAAGGGGGCGTGCATAAGCTCACCAGTGTGCCTTCCGTCCCTGTCCTAATGTTTTCTTTTATTCGTATCCTTTTCATGTATTTATAATTATGTTTACGCTGGTATCTGTCATAAAGCCTTGGTGGTGCAGCGGACTAAACTGCTGTTAAAGTAGCACTTAGCTGCCAGATGCCTGCAATTACTGCGAGTTCAATTCTCACCAGGCTCAAGGTTGACTCAGCCTTCCATCCTTTCGAGGTAGGTAAAATGAGGAGCCAGTTTGTGGGGGCAATAAGCTGACTTTGTATAAAAAAGAACACCGCTTAGGGGGGGCCAAAAGCCCTACTAAGCAGGTATATACAAAAGTATGAAGTCGATTGCTTAACGCGTTGTAAGCCGCCCTGAGTCTCCGGAGAAGGGCGGCATATAAATCGAACTAATAAATAAATAATAAAATACACGCTTGACGGAATAAATAAATAAATAAATAAATAAATAAATAAATAAATAAATAAATAAATAAATAAATAAATAAAATCATTTTTTTCGGAGAAGACAAACAACGAAAGTTCTTCATTTTTGCCGCTAGTGGGAACCGTAGCATCCCCTTTCGACCGAAAACCAGAGACAAACAAGCGAAACAGCTGCGAGTTAAGTCCCACGTGACCGAGACAGCATCAAAGCTTAAGGAACATGTGTGTGTGTGTGTGTGTGTGTGCTTGTGCGTGTGTGTGGACTGTGTGTTTTGTTATGTGCACACAAAACGCTTTTTGTTGCCCAGCTCCCAAAGAAACTCACTTGCTTTCGCATTTAAAAGGCCGAGCCAAATTGCACGGAGTCTATAGAAAGGCTATTGAGTGATTTTTATTTTTTTTAAAAAATAAAAATAAAAATAGTTTGGTCATTTTTCTCCCCTTTTAAGAGATTTACTAGCTGAAATGAAGCAACCAGGATTAATCGCAAAACTCTCATTCCTTTGGGGAAAATAAAGGCAACCCGTAGAACATTTTTTCCCCCCATTCTCTAATAGAGGGAAGAACGAAGCTCCCTACCCAAAAATAGGCAGAATTGCAAGCTTCGGCTTGCAAAAATTCTGACTGTAATGCTTTCCTTCTGTTGAAGGCGATTCCTCAGTTCTCGTGTCAGCTGGGACCTTACTTAGGTATGTTTTACCTAATGAAGACATAAAGATTGGCCAAGCTTGTTAGGGGGTCTTTCTTTCTTTCTTTCTTTCTTTCTTTCTTTCTTTCTTTCTTTCCTTCCTTCCTTCCTTCCTTCCTTCCTTCCTTCCTTCCTTCCTTCCTTCCTTCCTTCCTTCTTTCTCTCTCTCTCTCCCTCCCTCCCTCCCTTCTTTCTTTCTTTCCTTCCTTCCTTCCTTCCTTTTCTTTTTTCCTCCTTCCCTCCCTCCCTCCATCTCTCCCTTCCTTCCTTCCTTTCTTTCTTTCTTTTTCTTTTTTCCTCCCTCCCTCCCTCCCTCCCTCCCTCCCTCCCTCCATCTCTCCCTTCCTCCCTCCCTCTCTCCCTCCCTCCCTTCATCTCTCCCTTCCTTCCTTCCTTCCTTCCTTCCTTCCTCCCTCCCTCCCTCCCTCCCTCCCTTCCTTCCTTCCTTCCTTCCTTCTTTCTTTCTCTCTCTCTCTCTCTCTCTCCCTCCCTCCCTCCCTCCCTCCCTTCTTTCTTTCTTTCCTTCCTTCCTTCCTTCCTTCCTTTTCTTTTTTCCTCCTTCCCTCCCTCCCTCCATCTCTCCCTTCCTTCCTTCCTTTCTTTCTTTCTTTTTCTTTTTTCCTCCTTCCCTCCCTCCCTCCATCTCTCCCTTCCTTCCTTCCTTTCTTTCTTTCTTTTTCTTTTTTCCTCCTTCCCTCCCTCCCTCCCTCCCTCCCTCCCTCCATCTCTCCCTTCCTCCCTCCCTCCCTCCCTCCCTCCCTCCCTCCATCTCTCCCTTCCTTCCTTCCTTCCTTCCTTCCTTCCTTCCTTCCTTCCTTCCTTCCTTCCTTCCTTCCTTCCTTCCTCCCTCCCTCCCTCCCTCCCTCCCTCCCTCCCTTCCTTCACAGCAGTTTGTTTCCTTTTAGGCTTGAAGGCAGGTTTATGACCTCGGTTCTCCTGGGTGCAATCCTGGATAATGAACTTTTACTACCAAGGTTATTTTTGAGACCCTCAGACGTTCAGCCCTCTTGCCTCTTATTTCCTTCGGCTGCAGCTGGTTGGAAAACCAGAATGCCTCTGCTCCCTCTACCTAGGCATTGTATTGAGAAAGGATGGGTCCATGCCTTGATTGCATGCAAGCCAGGGGAATTCTGGGAGTTGAAGTCCGTACATCTTCAAGACGCTGAGGAACGCACAATGGACTGAGCATAGCTGGTGCTAAGTAAAGTCATCCAGTGAATTTCCAGGGTTTTGGCTGGAAAACAGCCAGGTTCCCCACGCCTTAACTTCTACGTCACACTGCTGCAATTTGTTAACCTGAATGTGGCTGTCATTTAAATCAGGGACACATTCCTTTTTTTTGTTTCTCCAGGAAGTTTGAATGATGTACAGACAGGAAGGAAGCCCTCCCAAATGGGGGGGGGGCAGGCGGGGAGGCGGTCCAGTCAGCCCAAAAATTCCATGTGATGCAAATGTTATAAAAAAAGCTCAGATTATCCATCCCGAATCATCTTTTCTTCGGGAAATGTCCTTCTTCATTCCCCCACCCCCAGTTGCAAAATAGGACCTGAATTTATTTTATATTTATTTATTTATTTATTTATTTATTCCATCAAGCGTGTATTTTATTTATTATTTATTATTTATTTATTAGTTCGATTTATATGCCACCCTTCTCCGGAGACTCAGGGCAGCGTACAATGCGTTAAGCAATAGCCTTCATACTTTTGTATATTTTATACAAAGTCAGCTTATTGCCCCCACAAACTGGGTCCTCATTTTACCCACTTTAGAAAGGATGGAAGGCTGAGTCGACCTGGAGCCTGGTGAGATCCAAACCTGCAGTAATTGCAGGCAGCTGGATGTTAAATGCTGCCTTAGTAGGAGGCATTAGCCTCCTACGCCACTCAGGTTCCTTTGTGCACATAAGAAGTGCAGGTTGGTTTGCTAATGTTAATTGGGTCTTAAGGACTAGCCTCCCGGTCTTTCTTATCAAACAGAGTGGTCCAAAGTGATGAGATCACTTTGGGGGGGGGGGTCAAATTATTCTCCAAAGCATCTGAAGACACAGGGACAAGAAGCAACGGATGGAAACTATATCAAGGAGAGAAGCAACCTGGAATTAAGGAGAAACTTCCTAACATTGAGGACAATTAGCCAGCGGAACTGCTTGCCACCAGAAGTTGTGGGTGCTTCATCGCTGGAGGTTTTTAAGAAGAGACTGGACACTTGTCTGAAACTTGAGCAGGGGGCTGGACTAGAAGACCTTCAAGGTCCCATCCTGCTCTCTTCTGATTCTGATTGAGATACGGTAAAGATTGATAAGAATAAACGGTGCATTTGGTTATCCATGAGCTTGCTAGGATTCAGATAAATGACCTTTAAGGTGCCTCACTCCTGACTTTAAGATTTTTTTTGACCCTGAGACTTAGATTTAGGGCAGCCCTTCCTCAACTCATCAAATGTCACCAAATGCATGAAGTTTTTCTCAATTTTCCGGTTCTGGCCATTTGGTAGATGACAGATTGGGAAAAATGGACTTGCAAACACTTCTCTAGTTTATTTTCCTTTGCGCCAATTGCAGAGCTCCAGAACCCAACATAGCCACAAATGTATAAGGAATTATCAGATAAATTAGGGCAGCCTCGATGTTAAGAGATCATACGCTTATATGATTACTGTTGTAATTACATAATAAACTACAGCGGTAATCATACAACTGCATCATCTCACGTATCGTATCATGGCTACCCTGATTTTTCTGATTATTCATTATCAAGATAATTTGATTATTACCTTGAAACGTATGGACGTCCGTTAAGTATATGAGGGTTTTACTGGCACTGTATAAATTCCACCGATACATAAAATCTCCTTCTGCCACTTCTAGCTTCAGTAGATCTTAGCAGGTGGGAGGTCTGGGTTTGGAAGCTAAGCGGGATTATATTTCATTATACTTCCACGGGGAGGGAACGGGGGGGAGGAGGAAGAAATTATAGGTCAGCTCTTCGCCGGCAGTTCTTCCATCCTTTTCTCTGCAAACCCATCCCGTTTTCCCACGGGCATGCAAGAGAGCGAGGAAAGCGAAGAGCCAATTTGCAAATCAAAATATACCCTTCCCTGTGACATTCTACTCATCTGTCCAGCAGTGAGTTTGGCCACTGGCTGCCAGCGGTTCTCAAGCGACCCCTTCGTGAGAACCGGTAGCAATGGTGGCGGGTGGTTCGGAGAACCGGTAGCGAGGGCAGCACGAGGCTCCGCCCACACACCCGGTGGTCCACGTGTGCATGTGATGTGCGTGGCGCGTGCACTTCCGAACCGGTAGGGAAGGTAAGTAGATTTCACCCCTGCCCTGCAGGCAAGTTTAAAACCAAAGGTGGCCTCTAAAGGGTGATCCCTTACAGGCCAAGCTATTCTGGAGATGTTCTGAGGGCTCCAACGTTAAACCCAACTCCTGTGTTCCTCATCTCCTTGACGAGAAGCGGACGTCTACCCTGGCTTTATGAATTATGGAAGGGGTTCACTCGAGTCGAAGCTTTCTTCGTGCAAGCTTTGGTGACACACCGCGCGAAGAGGACGGAAGCGTCTATTAAGCAAGGTTAGCTTCTCTGGCAAACGTGCGCCGTCTGCAGTGTTCTTCCCTTAAATCATACCAGGCACCGCCGCCAACAGATCATGATATCCATTCCAATTTTTTTGATGGCCAAAACAACCACAAGGAGAAAGAGGGAGAGAGAGAGAGAGAGAGAGAGAGAGAGAGAGAGAGAGGGAGAGAGAGAGAGAGAGAGAGAGAGAGAGAAACACCATGCAATATTAAATAAAGAAGAATGGAAGTAGAAGAACTGAAAGAACTAACCCTAACCCTAACCTAACCATCTAGCCTGACTAGGTGGCTCAGTGGCTAAGACACTGAGCTTGTCGATCAGCAGTTCGGCAGTTCAAATCCCTAGTACAGGTCTCCTGCGTGAGCAGGGGGTTGGACTAGATGACCTCCAAGGTCCCTTCCAACTCTACTGTTACAAACAATGCAAGGAGAACACTCCCCCCCTCCCAAAAAAATCCCCCCAGTCTTTCCCTCAAAAGATTCTTCCAAAAAGAGGTCAACTGCTATGATTTTCCAGACGTTGGTAGACCACAATACCCATCATCCTTTGACCCCGGGTTGATCCTACTGGCTAAGGTTGATGATGCGAGCTGGGCATTCCCCAGTTAAGTTGCTTAAACACATTCAACAGATTATAATTTGAGGAAACTCCAAAAGAAGAAAATAATGGGTTGAGATCTGTGAACAAGGCTTCATTCGTGGTTCAGAGAGCCATCACCAATGGGAGCAGATCGCGGTTATCTAAAGGCATCACTTATGAATCCAGGCACTGTGAGTTTGGAAGTAAAAGCCACATTTGTCTCTGCTAGGTTGGAAACTATTGTGTTTTCCCCAAAATTAGACTGGGTCTTATATTAATTTTTACTCCAAAAGACGCATTATGGTTTAGTTTCCAGTTAGGTCTTATTTTAGGGGGAATACAGTACTAAACGCCTGAGTCTACTTACGATCTTAACTGGGGCTTATTTTGGGGGTAGGCCTTATATTAGGAGCATCTTGAAAAATCATGCTAGGCCTTATTTTCTGGTTGGGTCTTATTTTCGGGGAAACACAGTAGATGATTGAAATTGGAAGGAGAGTGGCTAGAAAAAGTGGACGCACACAAGTTTTAGGGATTTCCACCAGTCTCCTTCACTAAAAGATGGAATCTAGCTACGTATGGACTTTCTCCTCGAGATACAACAGAGCCTTGGTGGCGCAGTAGACTAAAGTGCTGTTAAGTAACACCAGCTGCCTGCAATTACTGCAAGTTCAAATCTCACCAGGATCAAGGTTGACTCAGCCTTCCATCCTTCCGAGGTAGGTAAAATGAAGACCCGGATTGTGGGGGCAATAAGATGACTTTGTATAAAAAAGAACACTGCTTAGGGGCCCCCGAAAGCCCTACTAAGCAGGTATATACAAAAAGTATGAAGGCTATTGCTCAACGCATTGTAAGCCGCCCTGAGTCTCCGGAGAAGGACGGCATATAAATTGAACCAATAAATAAATAAATAAATAAATACTGTTGGGTAGGTCATCACAAGTAATGGTCCCCCAAGTTCATCTGATGACGGAGATACAATCACACGACACTGTCATTATGATACAATGATTAAATTGTGAGAGGACTGTGATGAAAGTGTGGTAGCTCCCGGATTCACTTTGAGCTGGTCGTTCTTGCTCAGCCCCCACAAACTTCACTGGAGCGTTGTCGGTAGGAAAAAACCATAGGACAACGTCGTCAGTTGTGGGTTGCCCCGATTCGGACCGATTCTATACAACTGGTAGTAAAACTGGTGGGAGGCTCCGCCCACTGACCCAGATGTCATCAAAAGCGATCGATACTTCAGAAATAAAAGGAAGTAGCGATCCATTCTTTGGTGTTTCTACCCCTCATCAAAACTATGGACTTCTTTGCTGGTATTTGATCTCATGGGAATTTTTAGATGCTTCTTCAGTATTAAGTTGTGGTTTCAGATGAGTTGCGTGTTCAACTTCTTCATATTTTAACTACTGTGGAAGATTGACTGGTTGCCGGCCAAGGGTCACGAAGTATGTTGGGTGTAACTTTCAGGGAGGCACATTTTGAAGCTTGGTTGTTATAGTCTTCAAGACTCCACAGGCATCAGAAGAAGGTTCTCTGATAATCCACAAGTGCACCCTACAAACTTGGGTGTCGCTTTTGGGGGGCATGTTCTGAAACTTAATTTGATATGGTCCTCAGAGTTCAAGGGCATCAGAGAAAGGTTCTCCTAGAATCCTTGCCATCAAGCAGCCCAAACTTTATTTGCAACGTGAGGGTATCAGTTCTTGGAGACTGTGCCAAGGACCGGAATGGTTATGCAATCCTCCTTCATTTGTTGTAAGTATTGGAAATTCTTCCCCCTGTGACAATTAAGCTAAGATTGAAAAACAACCAAGTCCAATGATGCAATATAAGACATTATTCATCTCAGCTTGTTTGCCATGCTGGGGGAAGGAAAGGAATATAAATAAGGATTATCCCATTCTCCTGGCTGTCCCTGAAGATCAAAGCACAAACGGCAATTCACCTTAAAATGTTCCTTTCCCTCCATGCCAAGGGAAGTTTTGCCCCCTTTTGACATACCAAGTTGTAGCCGAGAGGCCAAGTGACAAACTCAAAAAATCAAATTGAAAAAATTGGTGGCATTCAAACTAGGAAGGCTCTCTGGCACTGGAAAATATTTTGTCCCTCTGCTTCACGACACAATGTCCAAATTCCACTTCTCCTTTTAAAACTGTTTCCTGTCAGAAGTTCTGGAGATGTGCGTGTTGAAAGCTTTGTTCTGCTCCAGGGAGAGAAACAGAAACTGTATATACAATGCTGGACTTGCCAAGAATTTTTTAGAACAAAAAAAAAAAAAAAAGAGAGAGAGAGGCAATACATGTACACACGCACACAGAGTTGGCAGACAGTCTGGCCATTTTGAGGTGGGGGGAGGAGGAGGAGGGGAGAAAGAAGGAGGAGGAGAAAAGGAGAAAGGAGAAGAACAAGGAGAAGAGAAGGAGAAGGAGAAGAAAAAAGAAGGAGGGGGAGGAGAAAAGAAGAAGGAGAAAAAAGGAGGAGGATGAGAAAAGAAGGAGGAGGAGGAGCAGGAGGAAAAGAGAAGGAGGAGAAGAACAAGAAGAGGAGGAGAAAAGGAGGAGGATAAAAAAGAAGGAGGAGAAAGAGGAGGAAAAAAGAAGGAGGAGGAGAAGAACAAGAAGAAGAGGAGGAGGAGAAAAAAGAGGAGGAGGAGAAAAGAAGGAGGAGGAGGAGAAAAGGAGAAGGAGAAAAAAGGAGGAGGAGGAGAAAAGGAGGAGGAGGAGGAGGAGAAAAGGAGAAAGAAGGAGGAGGAGAAGAACAAGAAGAAGAGAAGGAGAAGATAAAGAGAAAAAAGGAGGAGGATGAGAAAAGAAGAAGGAGGAGGAGCAGGAGGAAAAGAAGGAGGAGGAGAAGAACAAGAAGAAGAGGAGGAGAAGAAAAGGAGGAGGAGAAAAAAGGAGGAGGAGAAAAGAAGGAGGAGGAGGAGAAAAGGAGAAGGGAGGAGGAGGAGAACAAGAAGAGGAGAAGAAGAAAAGGAGAAGGAGAAAAAAGGAGGAGGAGGAAGGAAGGAAGGAAGGAAAGAAGGAAGGAAGGAAGGGGATTTTCCAGAATGCTGGGTTGAAATTAGTCCTGGTTTCTGGAGTCCTAGAACATCTTACAGCCTAATTCATCCATTTATTGTCCCATAAGCTTTCCATAAGCCAGCTCTTATTTCAGATTCATGATCTATGTGGAAATCCCCAACATAATGCTTAGTCGTCCTTAGTATGTACACAGCCACACATTTCTGGAGCATTTCTAGAGAGGAAAAGTTCAAATCCCAAGCCTGCAGGCTTCACAGGTTCTCCCCTAAGCCAAATTTGAAGCTCCTGTGTTGGGAAACCAGAAGCAAACTAGGCGTAGACAGCTTCTGGTTAAGCTTTTCGTGCTAACGTGGCTCCATCCTGCCTCTCATATGGAGTTGACAATGTCCGCCTGCTTGTTTGGTGACATCAGGATGTTTCTACCATGCTTCCAGTCATCCCTGGAGGCCAACGGCGGTGGCGGCGATGATGATGATGATGTAATGCTTACTCCAATCCTGCATAGAGTATATTCACCCTGGGAATGTAACCTAATACGTGAGATGGGGAATTCAACTCTTTTGAGAGTCAACTCTTGAAACCACTTGCCGTTTTGTTTCGGTTAAAAATAGGCACGACGTTCAAGCAAATGAAGGGTGTTTCTCTAGGGACGGAGGAGAAATTTTCAGGTGTCCACAGCATCAAAAAAAAAAGCGGGGGGGGGGGTTTTACAAGATCAGAAGGCAAGATCCCTACAATAACGAAGAGTAATTGTGAATCCAGATGGAACTCAGTAGCCCAAGGGTGTCAAACTCGATTTCATTGAGGGCCGCATCATGGTTGGGTTTGATCTCGGGGGGGGGCTGTGGGAGTCATGGCGTGGCTAGGATGGGTGTGGCCAGCTCGATGTCACTCGTGTCAGGGGCGCCTGTGGTAGCCTGAGCGCTCTGCCAGCAAAAATGGACTCTGTTTTCGACTGCGACGGCCTCCTGGGGAATCCTGGGGTGGGCGGAGTGGGCGGGGCCAGCCAGGAGTGGGACTTGAGGGTTCTCCGAACTGCACAGAATCTTAGCTAGAGGTTCTCCCAAACCCTCAGCACCCCACCCCTGGATTTGTCCCACTCCTACTGAATTTTTGAGGAAATACAAAATACCCTGCCACCAAAGTTTACGTAAATTATTTCATATCAACACGGAATTCCGCACCTCGTCTTCTCCACCTCTTCTCCTTTCTCTGCCATGCTCAGGGACAGACAGATGTCCCAACAAACTCCAATAATGTCCACAACAGGAGGTGGCCATCTGGTCACCTAAGTATTTTGGAACTCAGCCAGGAAAATAACTTTCTCATTGTCCATGCTGGCTGAAAGGAGTTGAAGTCCAAAATAAAGGGGTACACCAGCTTGCCCATTCCTGATCCATAATGACTTGTGGGAGTTTTCTGGAATTTCAAACGGAACTTTTCCAAAAACTGACTCGCTACCAGAACCGGCAATGAATCATTGGATTTCCTGTATATTTAGCCACCGATTTTTTTTTAAAATTCCATTACTATATCTGGGATTTGTCTTTGTGGACTGAAAAGGTCTTCCTTCTCCATCCTCTGGCTCTTTCTGAACATCTAGATCTTCAGAAGTCAAACTCAAACCAACCATTTTATTTGAAAAGTGGACTTCCTTGCACAGTGGTTTGGCTGTTGACAATTCAAAGGTATTTAATGCTCAATCAAGTTTAATTAAAAAAAAAACAGTTTAATTGCTCAGACTCCAGGCTGTTGAACATTGCCAGAGTGAGGAGAGATGATAAGTGGCAACGACGAGAGGGAAAACATTTTGCAACTGTAGAAGAGAATTATTTGTAAATCGGGGTTGAACTGTGGGGTCCTTGGTGCCCTCTGAGCTTGATGGTTTTCTTGCAGGCGTTTCATTACCCAACTAGGTAACATCAACAGTGCTAGAAGGAAGTTGTTGTGGCCTGTCAGCGGCCTGCGCGGATTGTTGCTGATCCCGACGACGAGGAGGCTGGTGTGGTGCTGTGCCAGCAGCCTGTGCAGCCGGTGCTCAAGTTGGACAGTGAGGAGGCTGAAGAAGATGTGGTGCCAGAGGCAGGGATTCAGTCTGGGCCTTCAGAACCTCTAGAGGCTCCTTTAAGTGAAGAGGAAGAAGAGGAAGAGCCTCTTCTCGATGCACGGGCACGCAGAGCTGCCAAAAGGCAGGAGTGGTTCCTCAGGAGGAGGGCTCCTCGAGAGTAAGGCTTGGGGCTAATTGGCCATGCCCTTAGCCTATTTAAGAAAGAATGCAGCTTGCAACAAGCTGCAGGAAACAACTTTAGTTCGCTAATCATCGCGTTGGGATTTCTCTGCAATCTTGCTTCTGGGCTTTCTGCCAACTCCAGTAAGACTCTGACTATCTTATGTGTGGAATTCTGGCAGGCTGTTAAGAACGCTTATTAACAGCCGGCATTTGCTGTTATTTGAGTAAACTAAGTTTTGTTCAGAGTTTGTGTGTGCTGTGTTCTTTGGGATCCGTAGCTGGGGCAGAACAGGAGTGGGGTCAGTGCATTTTTACATACTAATAGCTTGCCCTGTCAGTGTTTGTGGGAGTCGTCTTGGTAACACACGAATAACCAAACTCAGAGAGCATCAGGGGCCCCACATTGTGCAACAATTTCTGTATCACTGAAAAGATCCGACAGTTGTCAGAGAAGCACCACAAACTTCAGGAGCTTGGAAAAGTGTGCCTATTTCCTTTAGAGGTTGTTGTTGTTATTGTTGTAACAACAACAGTGTGTTGTTGTGTGGCAGTGTGTGGCAGTGTGTTGTTGTTTTGGTGGGGAAACTGGTGAAGACAGGACGATAGTGCAGATGATCTTGGAAAGGCTTGGGAGAGACCGAGAATAGCCAAGGGCTGAATTCTGAGCTGCAAGCAAATGACGCCCAACTTGGCTTCTCGGCCCAAAGCCCTCTATAGCCGTAACGTCGCCTGGTGCCTCTTCCTTTCGCCGTCTGGTGCCCGACTGGGGTTTCAGGAAGACCGTCGTCTGCCAGCTCACTTTGTCTCCCGAGACAGAACTCTTCCCAGTTGTGATTGTTAGCCGGGGGAAACCCACACAGAGAGCCAATTGTATTTCTCGTCTGTCTCCGAGCAAAAAAACCACACAGCTGAGCGGAGGCCGCTGGAAACGGCCGCCTTTTGTCTTGCTGGGCCAAGAGTGGACCTAAAAGGCCTTCCTGCTTTCTCTTCCGGGCTGCGTGGAAACCAACCAAGTTTCTGATCTCTCTGGAGGCAGCGGTCTATTTCAGCAAATAACGCCAGAGAAAGATAAGTCACTCTCTGCTCCGGACGTCTTTGGGGCCCAGCCTCTTGGTCTGAAAATATAAGGGAACATCTCTGCCTCGCCTGAACTTCGATCATCTCCTTCTCTGTTTTGTTTTGTTCTTTTTCAAGTATTATTTGTTTTATTTATATACCGTGTTTCCCCGAAAATAAGAATCTGTCTTATATTTTTTGCACCCTTAAATAAGCGCTTGGCCTTATTTTCGGGGAGGTCTTATTATTTTGGGGCGCGTGGAGCAAGATGGGGCTCCTCTTGCCGTCTTACCTGATTTCCAGCTCTGCATTTAAATATTTTCAGGGAGGGCTTATTTTCGGGATGGAGGCTTATTTTAGCACATGCGCTAAAAGGTCCAGAGAAGCCAAGGCCTTGGAAACATTGAAGGTCCCTTATCAGTCCTCCATTGCCCGCACAAATCATTGAGAGCCACAGTTAGGCAGAACAGATAAGGCTGTCTCGGATCAATGAAGATACCGAGCCAGGTGTTTTCACCGGCTCGTGCGTTGGGAATACAGGTTGAAGTTGCAAGTTTGGTTCCTCTGGTGCGTCTTTATGAACAGAAGTTGTGCGTTTGGGGTGTGTGTCTGTTTTGCAATATTTCTGTGTTTCTATATTTACTTGCCTCCAGAAGTTGCAAATGCTCCAACACTGGAAATTTTTAAGAAGAGGTTGGATAACCATTTGTCTGAAATGCTATAGAGTCTCCTGCGTAAGCAGGGGGCTGGACTAGAAGACCTCCAAGGTCCCTTCCAACTCTGCTATTCTATTCTATTCTATTCTATTCTATTCTATTCTATTCTATTCTATTCTATTCTATTCTATTCTATTCTATTCTATTCTCTCGTCTCCTCTCCTATATTTATTCTATTCTATTCTATTCTATTCTATTCTATTCTATTCTATTCTATTCTATTCTATTCTATTCTATTCTATTCTATTCTATTCTATTCATTCTTATTGTATTCTACTCTACTCTACTCTACTCTACTCTACTCTACTCTACTCTACTCTACTCCTGTCCTGTCCTGTCCTGTCCTGTCCTGTCCTGTCCTGTCCTGTCCTGTCCTATCCTATCCTATCCTATCCTACTCTACTCTACTCTACTCTACTCTACTCTACTCTACTCTACTCTACTCTACTCTACTCTATTAACTCTACTCTACTATATTCTATTCGTGTGTATATCTATGTGTGTTTTTGCTTGCTTTGCAATATTGCCGTATGCGCGCGTTTCTTTGTTGTTCAATATTTTTGTTGTGCGCATCTAAACTTATATCTGTGCTTTGTTTTCGTTTGCAATATTTCTGTCTTCTCTAATCTCTCTCTGTGTGTGTTGTGCTTGTTTGTTTTGTAGTATTTCTGACCTGCCTCAATGCAAGTAGTGTCTGGGCAGGGCATGACAAGATCAAAAACACGAAACAAACAATACAGCCCAAGGCAAAATTAAGACATCACTGTTAGACAAAGGCCACACTTAGCTAAAATAGGTGGGCATGTTTTAGTTTGACTGAGGGAGAGGAAACCCCTAAATTTGATTTAAAAAAAAACAACCCACTCACCCGAAATCAATTAAAGGCAGAGGTAATATTTCCCCTCTGTGTAATTTAAGATTTAAGCGCTTTCCTGCTCTCTGTCCTGTTAAAATCGAGATTTATTGGCGGCTTCTCAGAGCTTTTTGAGGCCTGCTCAGGGAACTGTCTGAGGATATACAGAATATATCCTAGTCGACGCAGTCCATAAAAAGGGTATAAAATCCGACATACTTTAGCTGACCAGTCCGGCTCACTTCAATGAAAATCAATAAACCTCGGCACGCACAAATTCCGCACAAAATAGGGCAGTAAATCTCCAAATAAAACAGACATTTAAACCCACTGAATTGACCAACGGGGTCCATTGTTTTCCAAACAAAGGGAGTTTGCAGACTTTCTAAGACGCGTCTCTCCCCCTCTCTTCTTCCATTCAGAAGGTAAAAATGAGTTTTCTACTTTAGCACTCTCATAATTTTTTTTTTTTTTGCTTGGGGCAATTTCTCTGCCACAAAGATTGCCATATATTCATGAGTAGAAAAAGAAGTTATCGATAACCCCACCCACCCAAGAGGAGAGGATGATGGATGAAAAGCCAAAACGATGCTATAACCCTCAAATCAAGGAGAGAAGCAAATTTCTCCTTAGAACTAAGGAGAAATTCCCTGACAGTGAGAACAATGAATCAGTGGAATGACTTGCCTCCAGAAGTTGTGAATGCTCCAACACTTGAAGTTTTTAAGAAGATGTTGGATAACCATCTGTCTGAAGTGGTGTAGGGTTTCCTGCCTAAGCAGGGGGTTGGACTAGAAGACCTCCAAGGTCCCTTCCAACTCTGTCATTCTATTCTATTCTATTCAAATGCAAATGTCTTTAAGAGGACCCCTGGCTAAACTCTCATCTCCACTGTTGGGTTTTGGATTCCTGAGACACAAACCCCCCTCAAGTTCCCAGCTGCAGGAATAAATCTGATTTTCAAGGCAATTGCCAGTTTAGTGCAGGGGGGGGGCAGACAAAAATAAAAATAAAAATAAATCCCCTGGCAGATACAGTATACCTGCTCATTGCAGACTTTGGAAGTAAAAATCTGCAGAAGGTTACCTCCGAAATAAAGTTTTTTCCTTCTGATCTTGCCCCGTTTGCCAAAATGCCGAAGCAGAAAAATAAGCAGAAAGATTTGAATTTGGGGTCTAAATGAGCTTGCTGGGGAACTCTAAAGAATTGAATCAATTGCCAAGTTAGGTATCTCTTCTGCTTTGATCATAGCTATTTCTTTCTTTTTTAAAAAAATACTAATTTTATTCATAAACATTTTTGAATACAGTGTCTTGTCAGGGTATACCATTTACAACAAGAAGAAGAAAAAAGGCCAAATAGAAAATAGTAATGAATATTAACACATGAACTAATAACAGTAATAATAATAACATGTACTGCAGTGATGGGTTGCCCCCGGTTCGGACCGGTTCACAAGAACCGGTAGTAAAACCGGCAGGAGGTAGTAAAGGTAAGTAGAACCCACTCCATGTACTGAGAATAATAGTAATAATATAACCAAATAATTTTAACTAAATTTCTTTTTATATTGGCTTATTTACATTTTTGTTAATTATGATGACTGTAGTTATAAACCTTCCCTATTGTTAATACAAACATTTGAAGTCTTTCTTCCTCTAATTTCTACCTCTTGTCTCTAACCACTCATAAAATCTATTCTGTATCAAATAACATTCTGTGTCTCCTTTATCTTTTATTTTTAAAGTTAGCCTGTCCATTTCAGCACAGTCTAAAATTTTTTGAATTACTTCCTCATCTGGTGGGGGTGTTCTCATTTTTCCAGTATTTAGCAAATATAATCCTTGCTGCTGTCAATATATCTAAAGCTATATATGTGTTCCCTTTGTCAAAGCCCTCTGATATTAAGCCCAACAGATACATTTCTGGTTTCAGGTCTATATTCTGTTTAGTTATCTTTTCCAGCCAGCTACCTATTTTCTCCCAATATTTTCTTGCTTTGGTACACATCCACCACATATGATAGTAAGTACCTGGGATCTGATTGCATAGCTATTTCTGAATTAGTGTGAGTTAACAGACACTGGGATATCCCTCTTCGGGGAAACAAAGAGACCAGCTCTCCATTAATATGCAATTATCCCGTGAACGTTTTCATATCTGAACAGCCTCAGTCACCCAAAAGCATTTGCAGACTGGAAGGAATACCAAAAATACGTTTATTTATTTACCGGAGAAGGGGAAAAACAGAAACAAAAAACCAACATTGCTTGGAAGGACATCAAAAAGAAGTAGCGTTTTGCTACTTGGGAAAATACCGTATTTTGCAGCAAAGTTTAACTCCCAAAGTTGAACTGGTTCGTTGATCTTCCTCCTGATTGGATATTATTATTTAAGAAAAAAAAAATTGCTGGACGTGTAACACGAAGAGAGGTTCAAACTTGGTGGTGGTTTTTTTATTTCATGCTCTCGATTTTAGCATCGGCTAAACTGCAGTGTGAGCAATGCACACTTTAAGCAGAGTGCTTGTCCTTTCCCTTTCTTTCTTTCTTTCTTTCTTTCTTTCTTTCTTTCTTTCTTTCTTTCTTTCTTTCTTTCTTTCCTTCCTTTCTTTCTTTCCCCCGAGACTGAATACAGAGCTGTTTATTCATGGGGGGCTCTGCTCCCGCCCTCGTATTAGCAGTCAAACTGTGAATCATCTGTTTCCAGAGCTGCAGATGTAGAAGGAACTCAGCGCAGGGGATTCAGTCTTCCCTCCCCATTCAGAGAAACAATGCCAGTTCCTGCTCACAAATGTCCCTTTGTTTTTCCCCCACCCACACACGAAAAATTTCTCCAAAATGCCCAGACAAAGAGAGAGACAGAGAGAAACTCAGTTCACTTTCCTCAGAAAGTTATTTCAAGAAGCTACCCTGGAAAATAGAAGATCCTAGTGTGTTATTTGGTTTATAAATATATATATTTTAGCTTGCAATGTGTTCTCCACGCCATGCCCAACTAAGGTTGCAAGAAACAAAACTGTAACGCACACATGTGTGCGCACACACGCACGCACAAAAACACACACACACATGAACAAATGCCTCCTGCCCCCTCCCGATTTTGATTGTTTTTTTGTTTTTCTGCTCCATCGTTACACAACTCGGAAAGGGAACCCTGATCTTAAGCCCAGCTAATGCTTCCTGAGATTTGATGCCTGATCCAAGGCTCTCAACCCAATTCATGCATCCTTGGTACAATAAAAGCTGCAATCAGGACAGTTGTAAACTTTTGTTGTTGTTGTTTCTTTGTGGCAGAGAAGGTATGTGAACGAAGTTGTTCCCTGCAAATTGCTTCAGTCGGAGTTCCTCCTTAAATAGGTTAAGGGAGTGGTCAATTAGCCCCAAGCCTTACTCTTGAGGAGACCTCCTCCTGAGGAGCCACTCCTGCCTTTTGGCAGCTCTGTGCGCCCGTGCATCGAGAACAGGCTCCTCCTCTTCGTCCTCTTCACTTAAGGGAACTTCTGGAGGTTCTGAAGGCCCTGGCTGAATCCCTGCCTCTGGCACCACATCTTCTCCAGCCTCCTCATTGTCCGACTCGAGTGCCAGCTGCACAGGCTGCTGGCGCAGCAACACACCAGGTTCCTCGCTGTCGGAATCAGCTACTAGCTGCACAGGCTGCTGATGGGCCACAACACTCCCCCTCAACCCACCCAAGTTTAGCAGAAGGCACAACTTGTTAACCTGCCTTGATATAGGCAGCATTTCGAACCAACGGTGTAATTACCGACTTTCCTCTGTGTCTAGGTTGAACCTCAACTTAATAAGCTCACATCAGCACCTCCAGGCAAGAGCGAAAGTTGTGAGTTTCATCGCCAGAACTTGCCTGGCATTAAGGTGGATAAGACAGCTGCTGCAGACAGCGGAGACCTGGGGAAGGGGATTGTTTGCGTTGTCGAGAGGCAGAAGAGTGTCAGGACAGTGTGTGAGTGTGTGTGTGTGTGTGTGTGTGTGCGCGCGCATTGACAGTTGTCCCTGTTGTCAGCTGCCCCAGATGAAGAAGGGGAAGTTTCTCTCTCCTTCGTATTCTGGAGGAGGAACTTAGAGGGCGCCATCTTGGTCTGTTGAAGGATGGTGCCATCTTGGTGGGGGGAGGGGCAAAATATCTTGGACTCGGTAAGAGTCACGGCTCCCTTTGGGACATGGTCAGGAAAAAGTCAGAGCTTCTATCCCATTTTGCTTAAAAAAAACAACAATAACCCTGCAGAAGTTACATAAATATAAGGTCTTGCTCCATGGAAAAAAGTAAGGAGAGACTGTTTTGACCTAGGCTTCCCCAAACCACAAATCAGACTCCTTGTCCTGACAAAAAAAAACCCCTTTTTATTAAGTTATTGTGAATTCTTCTCATTTACATCCAGCAAAGTCTTTCAAGGAAAAATTTACAGTCACAGACCTTATCTGGCTTGGAGAGCTGCCAGGCCGATATCTTCAAAACTTGGCAAAGAGTCTCGGAGAGTCAGGAACCAATTAGGCAAACTAATTGTCTCCTGCAAACTCCACTCCCCTGTCACTCCTCTTTTATTCCCTCTGGGAGGGGCCATTCATCGTCCACCTGTGGCTTTACTCCTGAGTCGACCCTTGTTCTTTAGCTGTTCCCTTCGTCTAGCAACTCTGCGCATGCACAGACTGGAAACAGGCTTCAGCTGTTCATCTGCCTCACTGATGTCTGACTCAGAAGGCAGCTGATAACTGGCATCTGGCCCTGGCCCCCTCTCCGCCTCTGACACAGAGCCCTCATCAGAGCCTTCCTCAGACTCCAGGACTGGCCCAGGTTCCTCCCCAACCTCCTCACTGTCCGAATCTGGCGGGGCACAACAGAGACAACCTCAAAGAAACCCTACAGGCACCTCAACTAAGAATGATTGCCAGAAGAGCAAGATCCAGAACTTTGTATCTCTCTCGACTCCTGAAAGTGGTAAAAGAGGAAGTAAAGAAGACACCCCCCCCCCTCAACGGAAGAGGGTATTTAAGCTACCAGATCCCGTGTTCAGTTGAGGAACCCAGAGTAAAGCAAAGTCAACAAAGGACCATCCAGCTTCTGCCTAAACCTTGGTTTGTGAATAACCCACCTTCCAATTTGATTTTCTAAGAAGGTCTGCTGGGGCCCTCCGTTTGAGCCAGAGGTATTCTTGGAAACAGAGACTTTGTTTGAAGATGGTACTTTCCTAGCTTCCCTTTCTTTAAAAAAATAAAAATAAAATAAAAATGGAAAGAATGCAAATGAATTCAAAGAGAAGGAGGCAGGGAGCACAGCAGGTCCTAGAAGAGATTGTTGTTGGCTGGCCCTTATTAACATTCCAGGGTTCAGAGTAGCTATCTAGCGAATCCCGCTTCTCCTCGTAGGTTCTTTGCAAACTATTTTCTCTTCTTCATTCACCGTAGGCCTTTTGAATACCTTCCCACCAGTGATGGGCTGCAACCGGTTCGGTGAGCACGCACTTTGCGTGCATGTGCAGCCTTTGCTCATGCGCCAGTGGTGGGATTCAAATAATTTAACAACCAGTTCTCTGCCCTAATGATTTCTTCTAACAACCAGTTCACCAAACTGCTCAGAAAGTTAACATCCGGTTCTCCCGAAGTGATGCGAACCGGCTGAATCCCTCCACTGGCATGCGTGCAGCGTTCAAAATATAGCAATCTGAAGCTCACTGCTTACCTTCTAGAGCAGCCCCAGTAAGTAGAACAGCGGAGGCCCAGTAATTGGAAATCAGCTGAGCCAAAAAGAAGGAAATATAGGACAGGATAGGGCGGGGTGGGTGAGCGAGGCCAGCTGCTGGCCATTACTACCGGTTCGCCCGAACCGGTCCGAACTGGCTGAATCTCATCCCTGCTTCCCACTCAACAAAATGGATATCCCTCCAGAGCCTGGGTTTCCTACAACTTGAAACACACCCCGCCCTGCCCCAATCGATACTTGTCAATGTTTAACAATCGAGGCTCTGAGCTTCAGATGATGAAGAGAGATTAGACCAGATCCAATCTCTCCATTGTCCCAGGCATTTTTGCTGAACTATCTGGCTGCGCTGCAGACAGATGTAAGATAGGAGTGGTTGGAATGAAAACACAGGCTGGTCCAAGAAGAGTTAGTTTTTGGAATGCAACCTCTAAAATAAAAGACACGTAAAGCACGCACCAGCCCATTGCAACCCACACACCTCTCTCTCTCTCTCTTCTCCCCCATGGTCCACCCTCCAGCGGCGGCTCCCCTGAACCTGCTAGAAAATCCCACTTTCTGCCGATTGTTCTTTCTTCTTCCTGGCTATTGTCCACATTCTTTTCTCTCCCTGTAAATACTTGCCACACTCCAGGATGAAGAAGACGACGGAGTGGGAGACAAACAAGGCCAATCTGACTCACGTTTGCAAAAAAGGCCTGCGCAAAAGAGAAAGGGGGCCGTTGGAAAGACATGGAGACTCTGGAAAGTGTGCAGAGAAGAGCAACAAAGATGATCAGGGGGCTGGAGGCTAAAACTTAAGCCTGCTGGCTTGTGGGGACCTCACATGGCGAAGGATGGCCAGGGATTAAAAGGCAACGGCCTCTTGAGTCATCAAGAGTCCTTAAATTTCTTTTGTTGATTCATTGTTGGCGATGAATTCCTTGCTCGTCATTAGAGAGGCCAACCTGTTAGGTGGAAATTACTAAACCACATTCTTGCTTTGAGTTACTCCACTAATCCAGAACGTACACCTGTGAGCCTCATCATGTTAGTCTAACACGTGGAATGGGCCCAACCTAAAGAGCTTGTAGGAGAGAACTCATCAAGGAGAGAAGCAACCTAGAACTAAGGAGAAATTTCCTGACAGGGAGGACACTGAATCAGCACAATCTCTTGCCTCCAGAAGTCGTGGGTGCTCCATCACTGGAAGTTTTAAGAAGAAATCGGACAACCGTCTGTCTGGAATGGTAGGATCTCCTACTTGAGCAGGGGGTTGGACTAGAAGACCTCCAAGGTCCCTTCCAACTCTTGTTATTCTGAGCTTCGGCAAACTCACTTTCACAACCTTTGGTTCACCTTGCAAGAGATTTTAGGACTCTAAGAAAGATGTTCTTCCTTATTTTTCTGCACATCATATCCTGTATTATGCCATTGTTTTCCCCTCTGAGTTTTTGATCCACTGAAGTGACCCAGTAAATAGGAACTGAAAGCATTCTCAGGATTGTTGTTATTGTTATTGTTTTTAAATCGCGATGAGATTTACCGTCTGGAATGAAAGATGTCCCGTCATCCAAGCATCTCAAAATCACCTGTGATGCTTTAGATCAATCCCTCTTCATGCCAGCAGCCACACCTAACACCCTCAAGACCTTGCAAGAGATCGTTTCAATGGCTGCAATCAACCTTGCACAGTCTCAAAAAAAAAATGCCGGGGTGACATTTTGGCATCAAAGTAGATCAGAGGGATTTGCAAAGCAGGGTCAAGAAAATCAGGACGAGGACTACAAAGTTGTGACTGAAGCTCTTTCTGTTGCTGTTGTTGTTGTTTTTAATGTATGTTGCATACACCAGCCCAAGCTTCAACTGGAGCATTATGGCCTTCATCCCGATATTTTTGACTTATGGCCATCCCTGAAGACCAAACAGTCTAGTCCAGCATCCATGTAAGAAACTGTTCTGCCCCAGCTACGGACCCCAAAGAACAGCACACACAAACTCTATACAAAGCTTATTTTACTCAAATAACTCAGTCTTTATCAACCAAAGGCTGTTAATAAACTGTCTTAACAGCCATCAAGAATTCTAAGATAAGGTAATCACAGTCTTACTAGGGTTGGCAGAAAGCCCAGAAGAAATTTTGCAGAGAATCCAGACACAAAGGAGTGTGAACTAAAGTTGTTCCCTACAGTTTGCTGCAAGTGGAGTTCCTCCTTAAATAGGCTAAGGGAGTGGCCAATTAGCCCCAAGCCTTACTCTCGAGGAGACCTCCTCCTGAGGAGCCACTCCTACCTTTTGGCAGCTCTGCGCGCCCGTGCATCGAGAAGAGGCTCCTCCTCTTCTTCCTCTTCACTTAAAGGAGCTTCTGGAGGTTCTGAAGGCTTTGGCTGAATCCCTGCCTCTGGCACCACATCTTCTCCAGCCTCTTCACTGTCTGACTCGAGCTGCACAGGCTGCTGGTGTAGCACCACACCAGCCTCCTCGTTGTCGGAATCAGCTACAATCTACACAGGCCGCTGACGGGCCACAACAGAAACCTGCAAACTTTTCCTGGTGTTTAAGATCCCCAGCCTAGAATTCGGGATCTATGACAATTCATCCCAGCCAACTCACTACGGCCAATTTACTACAGCCAATTCACCACGGGACAAAGAGTTACACTAATAACAAAGAAATGGTGGAATAGAACCACTAAAGGATCCCATTTTTTAAATTTTTTAAATTTTTTAATTTGTGATTTTATAAATTGGGTGTTTTAATCTGTGTTTCGGCCAAAATATTTAATAATTTTAAGGTTTTTTTTTAAAATATTTGTATTATCTGTATCTTATCTTGGCTGTTCACCGCCCTGAGTCCTTCGGGAGTAGGGCGGTATAGAAATTTGATTAATAAATAAATAAATAAATAAATAAATAAAAGGAGGGAGAGAATGAAAGGAGCGTGACAAACATTATGGGGGTGAGGTGGCCGCCTCCTGCGTAATTTGACGGTAGCCCCCCGATCGCAAAGAATTGCTTTTGAAGCTCTCAGCCTGTAAAAAGTTATTTATCCTATTTCTACAGTCTGCCTTTCTGTCCAAAGAGCACCATCGCCTCTCTACTTCAATACATTTCAGTAAAGTACCACGTTGGAGAAATTCCTTTGATCGGTTTCAAAGACTTTGCAAAATGACAGCAGTTAAGGTAAATCCCAGCCTGTGAAGACATTTGATATAACATCTGAAGAAATTCCTTGCTAGTTAACCAAATGAATTCATATCACAGGCGTTTTCAGGGTATTTCAAATACAGGTAAAGGACCCGTTCATTCCAAGATTGACTCTTAATCATTTTGTGGACACAACCCTACCGGTTTCTTGCCGATAATAAGAAAATGGCGGAGCTTTTCCTGCTCATTGCCCAACCAGGTAAATATCCAGATTTCAACCCTGCTTCACTTTCATGAAAACGAAGCAAAATCAGATAGTTTTGATGGACTCTCTTGATTAAATCAGGATTTTTCTCTATGACGTTTTGTCAGATTATTCATGAACTGGCAGAGACATGGTAACAAGGTCAGCCAATGAATAGGCATAGCAACTAAGTCAGCCAATTGGGAGCTGAGACAGGCTGGAGCCAGGGCGTGTCTTAGTCTGCAGCTTCTGAGTCTGTGCAGAGAATTGAAACTGAAACTAAGCAGACTATGCATGCTGACTGAAATGACTGTCCTCTGCTATTGGTATTCAAATTTTTTTACTACCAGTTCTGTGGTTGTGGCATGGTGGGCATGGCATGGCTTGGTGGGCGTGGCATGGGAAGGATACTGTAAAATCTCCATTCCCTCCCCAATCCAGGGGAAAGTTACTGCAAAATCCCCATTTCCTCCCGATCACCTGGGACTCAGGAGGCATAGAATGGGATGGGGTCGGGGCCAGTCAGAATTTTTACTACCGGTTCTCCGAACTACTCAAAATTTCCGCTACCGGTTCTCCAGAACTGGTCAGAACCTGCTGAAACCCACCTCTGATATATATTCTTGCATATAAAGAAGTTTCTTATTTAATGAATCCTGCTTGAATCAGTTATCTGTGTGTGCTTCTGGATTTGATGTTTGCAAGAAACTCTGATAAAGTTCCCTTAAGAAAAAGCCTCTCCTTTTTCTTAAAAAATCAGTAAAAACTCGTGTCGGACATATGAATAATTAGATGATTTCTTCTCCCCAGCGATTAATCAATCTTCCTTCTCAAGAAAACAGAACCATCGGAAGGAAAACTTGTTAGCACCACCAGAATGGCGATAATCTACTTATCTCTCTATAGTTTGTTTTAGGGATCTTCCTTGGAATGCCCACTTTGCGATAAATGTCATTAAAGCTCTTTAAAAGAATCGCCCTGAATCCTTTACTGGCTTGTTATTCAGAGATGGCTTAAGCGACGATATAAAATCCAGAGCAGGCCTGTCATTTATGACATAATTAACATTATAAGTCTTCCCTAGTTAAAAAAAAAATTAAAAAAAAGCACCAGCCAGGCATCTACAGTTTACTGAACTGATTTGAAAAATGCAAATATTCTCAGTGCTCGTATTTATCATCACAATAGACTTGAAGCTTTTATTGTTCGGAGAAAACATTCCTGCACCTGCACCAGGATAAATAGAGGAAATTGAGAAAAGGAAATAAATGGAATCTTTATTCCCAAACAGAAGGTACCATAAATCCTCCAGCCTTCAAGCACTCGATTTCTCCCCCCCCCTTTTTCTCTGTAGCATCCTTGGCAATTTTAACACCTGTGTGGACTACAGCTCCCAGAATTCCCCAGCCGGCCAAATGCATTCAGAGAGATACGTCGATGGAGATGCTCAGTCATCCAGGTCATAGTTGTCCCAAAAGGGCTTTTTTCCCCCTCAAGAGGCAACTGGACTTGCTGGTTTTTCTCTGAAGAGGTTTTGCTTCTCATCCAAGAAGCTTCCTCAGCTTCTCTCAGAAGCTTCTTCAGCTTCTCTCAGAGCTGAGGAAGCTTCTTGGGTGAGAAGCAAAATGTCTTCAAAGAAAAAAAAAATCCAGAAAGTCCTGTCGCCTCTTGGGGTAAAAAAGGCCCTTTGGGTTCAGAGAGATGGTTAAATCAATCATTAACCCCTGACGTTTCGCTCTCACGATACAGGTAAGTCCTCGACTTACAACCGTAATGGAGCCCGCCCATCATTAAGTCGTGACGGTCGCAACTAGTGCTGCACGTGATTTTACAACCTTCTTTTGCAGCGGTTGTTAAGCGAATCACCACGCTTGTTAAGCCACGCTTGTTTGAGATGGGGCGTTTTTGCTGAAAACCGGAAGTAAACCCCGGTTTTTGGTGAAAACGTCATAAAATGGGGACCACAGACACTGCAAAAATGACCGTAAATGTTGCGGAGTGTCCATAATGCAGTCACATGACTGTGGGGGAGGGTGTATCAGAACATTGGGACTCGGTTCTACGTCCCTTTTGTCCGTTGTAACTTCCGTTGTTAAGCGATTGGACATATGTCAAGGAAGAGACTGGACAGCCACTTGTCTCAAAATGTATAGGGTCTCCGGCTTGAGCAGGGGGTTGGACTAGAAGACCTCCAAGGTCCCTGCCAGCTCACAAGTTTATATCTTTAGCAGATTAACAGAGTTGGAAGGGACCTTGTAGGTCATCTACTCCACCCAAGCAGGAGACCCTACACCATTTCCGTCCAGTCTCTTCTTGAAAGCCTCCAGTGATGAAGCTCCCGCAACCTCTGAAGGCAACTTCTGTTCCATGGGTTGATTGCTCTCACAGTCAGAAAATTCCTCCTTATTTCCAGGTTGAATCTCTCCTTGATCAGTTTCCATCCCTTATTCCTTGTCTGGCCTTTGGGTGCCTTGAAAAATAGCTCGACCCCTTCCTCCTCTCTGTGGCAGCTCCTCAAATATTGGAAGACTGCTATCCTGTCTCCCCTGGTCCTTCTTTTCCCTCGCTCTATTCTGATTAATTGCCATGCAGTCATTTGTCCTACAGCCAACACTCAAGTCCTTCTCGCAAACCTTTCCCCCAGCAGTTGGCTCTCCTCTCTAATCATTTGCTTGCCAGCAAAGTCCAACTCGCCTCCAGTGATCCTTTGCTGGTGTAACAAGATCCCTACAGAAAGGAAGATCACAGCATCAGGCCGAAACAGCTCAGCAGCTGCTCGTTCCTACTTCAGTTGGCTTCTGCAACTACAGCTGGCAGGTCAGTGAGTATCCACACTGTTGTGGGCCCAATAGCTCGCTTTTAATCTCAGGATACACAATTATCCCTGTAGGTTGGCACTCTATACCCTTCGTGGAAACCCAGGCTGAATATTTTCCTAGGACCTCGCCCCCAACAGCAACTGGATTCACATAGCACTAAGCTAACACATGGTTGATTTGATTTAGCCCTCTACATAGATCCGGCCATAATGGTACTTTTACTAAAACCTAGTTAAACAGACCATTACTTGATGATGGCATGAAATGAGGATACTCTCTTAAATCAATATTCCCACTTCTGGCCCTATCGGTCCAACTGTTATTTATTTTTTCTTTCCATTTATGTAGCTAACTGCAATTCTGCGTGGAGAGCATCAAAGCTTCAAAGCCAATAGAAACATCCTTCCACGAAAGATGATCAGATCATGACGATGACTTTAACTCATCTTTAATTCTGAGGGTTGGGACCATCTTTCTTTCTTCGGCCCAGCCGCACCTTGGAAATGGTTTGCCACAGACAAGCAACGGACAAACTGATTCCCAGGATTGAGTTCTCCCTTGAAGGGCAAAAACTGATCCAGGCTTAAAATTGTCCTATTTTGGACTCCTTATAGGGAGATCCAGCTCTATGGAGAAGGCTGTAAGGCTGGGAAAAGTGGAAGGAAGGAAGGAGGAGGAAGAAGAAGGTGGAGTGGTGATGGTGGTGTTACTCGAAGATTTGAAGGACCAGATGGGGATAGATAATCACGGAGAAAATCCATCTATGTGGCTGCTAAGAGTCAACACTGACTTCATAGCATAGTATTCATCCATCCATCCTCCTATCCTATCCTATCCTATCCTATCCTATCCCATCCCATCCCATCCCATCCCATCCCATCCCATCCCATCCCATCCCATCCCATCCCATCCATATTCCATCCATCCTATCCCACCCATCCACCCATCCACTCATCCATCCATCCTATCCCACCCATCCACCCATCCACTCATCCATCCATCCTATCCCATCCCATCCCATCCCATCCATATTCCATCCATCCTATCCCACCCATCCACCCATCCACCCTATCCTATCCTATCCTATCCTATCCTATCCTATCCTATCCTATCCTATCCTATCCTATCCTATCCTATCCTATCCTATCCTATCCTATCCTATCCCATCCCATCCCATCCCATCCCATCCCATCCCATCCCATCCCATCCATCCACCTACTCATCCATCCATCCTATCTCATCCACCCACCCACCCTCATCCATCCATTCATCCACCCACCCATCCACCCATCCATCCATCCACTCACTCACTCACCCATCCATCCTATCCCATCCATACACTCATCCATCCATCCATCCAATCTCATCCACCCATCCATCCCCATCCGTCCGTCCATCCATCCATCCATCCATCCATCCATCCATCCCAAGCCCATCAAGCTAAGGTACTACGTAGTTTTGGGAGTCATTTACAACCAAGAGGATGTGCTTGCTGACTTCAGACCTTTGTCTTAAGCGCCCTTAACAGGTGATATTGGCCAGGTGCCTTTCTCTCTCCTCCAAAACAACTCTAAAAAGAAGCTGTCTCTGATTTGGACAAAGCTGGAAAAAGGAAGTTTGCTCAAAGTCTTTTTTTTTTTTTTAAATGCTAACCGCTTTCTCCAAACGAAGATGAGACAGTAGCTTAAGTCTTCCTTCTAGGTAAATACATCCTACGCAAGTTTACTGAGGAAGCCTACTTTTTCTCCGACTCAAAGAGTTTTCACAGAGACACAGACAGACAGCCCAAACAACTTATTTGACCAACCTCAGAATTAAAATCCAAAAACGGCCACAGAGAAATTCAACTGAAGCTTTAAAGCTAGCAACCAAACCGGGATCTACTCTTCAGTCTATTGCAATGATGACCCCCAAGAAGGTGCAAATCCCTGCTCTTCCAGCAAACGTCCCCACCCAAAAGAACTCGGAGCCAAGCAGGATTGTTGGCAGGATGGAGGGTCAAAAAAGTCAAATTTACAACGCACACATGCAAAGTTTGCCAGAAGCCTTGGAGCTTCAGCTTATGCCCCCTTCATGAAAGAGATCGGAGAAGAGTGGTGCGGTGGCCTAGAGGTGGAACTCTCGCCTCACAATCAGGAGGCTGCGAGTTCAATCCTAGGTAGAGGCAGATATTTCTCCCTCTGGGCACACTGAGAATAGATCTGCTGAACAAAACTCCGCACTGGTGACAGGAAGGGCATCTGGCCAGTAAATACTCTGCTAGCTCCATTCAGTTGCCCAGACTCCACCCCGCAAGGAATTATGGGGTCATTAAAAGATGATGGCGATGATGAAAGAGAGAAGACAGTAACAGGTAAGGACTGTGGGAGGTGGACAAAGGACAAAAGCCACTTCTGTGAGCTTACCTGCCGCACCTGCGATGACAACGGGGATGGCTGGACGTGCCGTTGTTGCATCCGAGACGGTTGCATCAACTGCCGGAGCTGCTGCTGAAGGAACTGGTTGTTGTTGACTTGTTGCGACTGCGGCGAGGTTGCAGCTTGTTGCTGAAGATAGTGCATGAGTGACTGTTGCCCCGTGGTGGAAGCCATCGGCGACATCTTCTGGGGAGGGGTCGTCTCTGAACTGAAATGGGAGAGGGGTTTGGTATTGCTGAAAGAAAACTGGTCTTGGGCAACAGGACCTTCGCTCCCCAACCCTGTTTGGATGCTGTTGGAAGACTGTGTCATGATGACATTCATGTTCTTGGACTGGGTGGACGGCATGGCTTTGTAGAGGGAACCTGGCATGTTGGTGGGGTTGCTGGTCGGTGTGGGGTTGGAGATCAAGGTGCTTTGAGGGCTGAAAGGTTGTTGGTGCAAAGCCGGGCTAGAAAGCTTCTCCGGCCTGTACGGTGAAGGTCCAGCATTGGGAGGCCCCAAAGGGTTGGGAGAACTCTTAATGCTGTTGGCTGAAATGTTGGGCATGATGGAATTCGGAGGGCTGAACGATTGCTGATTGAGGACCGGACTGGAGAGCTTCTCTGGCCCAAAAGGTGGAGATAGACCTCCGGGTGGGTTACTGTTGGACGTGATGCTGGAGAGCAGAGGGTTCTGCGGACTCTGAATGTTGCTTCCTGGAAGGCCATTCGGAGTCATGTTGGAGATCAAGACATTTTGAGGACTGAAGGGCTGGTGGTGCGGAGAAGACCCTTGCCGGTAAGGAGGCGAAAGACCTTGAGAAGATATGGTGGGCCAGTTTGGAGTTGGGGGTTTGGAAGTTGGAGCTTGCTTGCTGGCTAAGTGCTTCAACTGTTGGGCGTGCCAGTTTGTCCCGGGCATGTGGATGGCCTGAGTTTGACCCTTGTTGGGTGTGGCTGAAGAAATGGGCGAAGCGACAGCCTTGTTCTGAGACGGAACCGAGTAGCTGGCTCCAGAAGAAGACGTCATCTGCGGAGACCCACCGCTTGGGTTGCATCCAGGAGAAAAATCTTTGTTGGGGAGGTGATTGTCCAAGGGGGTAGCCTGCGGAGAAGATTTGGAAGAGCTGTTCATGGCTGAGGGCGGGTGGGACAAGTTCCCCATGGGCTCTTCAGGTTTGCTCCCTAAGATCTTCTCAAGGTCCAATTCGTTGGGAGAAGGGTCCGGCATCTTGGTCAACTCTTCCAACAAATCTTGAAGTTCTTGGTCCATGGCGTGCATGTTGCTCCCTTTTTCGCCGTAATGGCCCCCGAGAGGCCCTTTTTGCCCAACTTCAGCATTAGGTGGGACGGAAAATGGAGAGCCAATTCCGCTCCCGTTCATGTGGTTATTTTCAAGGAGCATTCCATGTCCGGGCATCGAGGAAGTCCCATGATTGGTTGAAAATGGAGAGCTTTGCATATCGGGGCATGAAACAGAATTGGTCCCGGGACCCATGGAAAGAGTGACGTCATCAAGACAAAGTCGCTTGCTCTCGCTCGGGAAGAGGACGTCAGGCATGGCGCCGGAGGCTGGAGACGCGTCATCTGCCACTTTCCTCTTCACGGATCCCTGTAATTGCAAGATAAAAAGGGTTTTATTAAGCAGGCAGGAAACTCTGAACTTCGTACCCCCAATCATTGCTTAATGGTGAGAGCCGGTTTGGGCTAGTCGTTAAGGCACCAGGGTAGAAGCCAGGAAACTGTGAATTCTAGTCCTGGGACATTGAAAGCTGGTTGGGTGACTTTAGGCCAATCACCAGGAGACTGAGAGTTATAGTTCCACCTTAGGCATGAAAGCTAGCTGGGGGACTTTGGGCCAATCACCAGGAGGCTGAGAGTTATAGTTCCACCTTTCTACCTCATAGAGTTCTACCTCATAGAACTGTTGTGGAGAAAATAGGAGGAGAAAGGAGTATTCCGTGTGTTAGCTGCCTTGACTTATTTATACAAATAATAAAAGTGGAATATAAACAAACCAACTTCCAAAGGCAAATCATCCGAAACAGCAGCCTTTGGGGACAGATAAGTTAGGTCTACACCGAAGGTAAGAAATTCGGCTAAAACTTTGGTTAACCTGGTTCCAATCTCTTCTCAAATATTCCCAAAGCAGATCTTCTCAAACGGAACTAGCCTTGACTTCAATCCCAACGTCCAAAAACCAAACCTTGCCTTCACTCGTTTGCCAAGCCACAATGTGGCTGCGTGTGCTTCGCATGTTAAGTGTGTCACGCTTGGCCCATCACAAACCACGGTTTAGCACGCTGTGGAAACCGAGTTTCCAAACTGGTGAGAGAGCGTTTTCTCACATCTGCCGCAAGTTCGATTTGTCCTCTGTTCCAGACTACTAACAATTCCTGATGGTCAGAGAGACCCGGGGGGGGGGGTTGCTGGGGGAGGGCAAAAAACAGGCCTACCAGAAGTTTGGGAAGGCCAGAAACAGGCCCATTTCCAGCCTCCAGAGGGCCTCTGGAGCCTGGGGAGGCCATTTTCACCCTCCCGGAGGCTCAGGAAAAGCCTTTGGAGCCTGGGGAGGGCAAAAGTGCCCTCCCCCAGCTGTGGTGCAGGAGGCCAACTAGGCTACGCCCAGTTGGCCTCTTGCTAAAACCCCTTGCTAAAATTTTTGAAGCCCACCCCTGGACAGACCTTAATCTGTTGATTGCGATTTGTAGGAGTAATTGTGATTGTTTCCTGTTTGGTGAACATCTTTTTTTAGGAAAAGAACTTTTTCCACCAGGGAAGAATGCTGTCGGCTCTCAAGAGGACATGCCACCCTCTCTTTTTTTTTTGCAGAAATTAAAAATTTCTCATCCAAACAATCGAACGCTTGTACAGAAACGCGGCCCAAAGATGGCAGGGCATAGCTAACAAAGGGTATGAAGTTCGTAGGGATCAACAATCCGACATTCCTCAACAGGCAGAGTGTTTGAAATAATCCGCATACTTTCTAATCCAAGGACAACAATGCAGCCCGAGGGATCTAAACAAGACTCTGCCTAACTACAGATACTTCAGAAGGGCCCCCAACCAAAACGGTTTCAAAAAGGAGAGAAACTAGAGGCGTCTTCGCACACACAAACTCTACATTAGCATCTCTAGCGATATGACCCTCAATAACGCAGTTAGTTTGGGGATCCAGGAACAGGAAGGCAACCAAATATCACATTTCCTGCTGCGTCCAAAGATGACTTTAAAATAAATAAATAGAAGAACGCATCTCCAGGGGAGATGGCCTTATTTCCCCCCGCCTCTACTCCCAGATTTAATTATCGTGGGTTTCTCTGTTTCAAAAACTATGAGCTGCTGGAGGGCCAACGGGATTAGATCAGATTTGAGCATGAAGCATTGTATCTTGATTTAGCTTTTGGAAATAATCTAAAGTGATTTTCCCCCTATATGGAGTTATGTGACATCTTGAGATTTGCGGCTTGAGTTCTTGTCAGCATGGGAGGAGGAGGAGAAGGAGGGGGAGGAGGAAAAAGAATCAGAAGAATCAAAAGAAAAATCAGAAGAATCAGAAGAAAGAAGAAGAAGAATCAGAAGAAGAAGAAGAAAGAATCAGAAGAAAGAAGAATCAGAAGAAGAATCAGAAGAAAGAAGAATCAGAAGAAGAATCAGAAGAAAGAAGAAGAATCAGAAGAAAGAAGAAGAATCAGAAGAAGAAGAATCAGAAGAAAGAAGAAGAATCAGAAGAAGAAGAAGAAGAAGAATCAGAAGAAAGAAGAGGAATCGGAAGAAGAATCAGAATCAGAATCAGAAGAATCAGAATCAGAAGAATCAGAATCAGAAGAATCAGAATCAGAAGAATCAGAAGAAGAAGAAATATTATTCACTGAATATTCTTCAGATTATTGGAAGAGGGCACTAAAGAGATAATTAAGAAAACGCCTCTATTCGTATAATTTATGTAGCACTTGAAAACAGTTAAAGCATTTTCCTTATCATATTTAGCTTCAGATAAACCCAGCTGTTTAAAAAAGAAGAAGTTTGATGTACATTAATTATGGGAAACATAAATGACTCCCTTACAGCAGCGCAAAAGAGATAATTAACCTTGCTTTACAAACCCTTCCACGTTCATTTATCTTACCCTCCTTTTTCCCAGGTAGCTGGGAAAAAATTGATGCCGCCAAAAATGAAATCAGGTAAGCTTTGCATTCTGCCAATCACCAAGAATCTTGCTTAAACTTGCCAAAGTGTGCCGGGAGCTTTCTGAATCCACAGTCAAGGGAAAAAAATAAAAATAAAATAAAAGTGACTTATGAGCAAGTCCTCACGCTTACAAGGTATACTTTGGATCTGGGCTGCAGGCTCTGGAGGAGAAACCTCACATGTGGGACCTCTGCAGCAGCTGCCAAAACTACCAGCCCTTGCCCTTTCACTGGCGTTGTAAGTCATGTGGAACAGGGCAGCGTTCAGAGTTGAGAAAAGAAGAGCTTTCGGGACTGTTAAGGATAGATGTCTTCTCAAAGTTATGACTGTAGACCTTGTCACTTCCTCCAGTCTAATTCATATCCTGCCTTGCATAACTTCTACAAAAAAAAAGGGAGGGCAAAAAGAGAATCGCTCAGCAGGCAGTTATAGCTACAGGAGTCTCCAAGCTACGTTACACCCAAGAGGGACGAGAAATCTTTCTTCAATTTTCAATATGCTTCCACCACGAGATTCTCCTCCTTTTAAGTCTAGATCAGAGGTGTCCAACCTTGGCACCTTTAAGACTTGTGGACTTCAACTCCCAAGGGTGTCCAACCTTGGCCACTTTAAGACTTAAGTCCATGGAGATTCTTAAATCATCCATGTCACGATTGCCCCAAAGGTGTTTTTTTTTTTTCAAATTCAGCTGGAATTCTAGACTTTCAGAAGAACTGAAGAAGCTTCTTGGATGAGAAGTGAAATGTTCTCAAGAAAAAAAAAACCTAAGGAAGTACCTTTGGGTCTAAGACTTATGGATTTCAACTCCCATGGAGTGTCCAACCTTGACAACTTTAAAACTTGTGGACTTCCTGGCTGGCTGGGGAATTCTGGGAGCTGTAGTCCACACAGGTCTTAAAAGTTGTCAAGATAGGGCTTCCAGTGGCACCGCAGGCGTCGGCAGCAGCTCCTTTGGGAGCACTAACCCCCGCGATCTCGTAAAGCCGCTAGAGCAGCGAAAATCAGCTGTTCTAGTGGCTCGGAACTTTCCCCTCGGGAGAAGAGGGGAAGGCGAGCAGGCAGGTGTGGGTAGAGCTCCCCAAGACCTCCAGGATTAATCCTGGGGTGCGGAGGGTGAGAGCTCCCCAAGCACCTGAAGAAGCTCCGGATCCGGGATGTTTCTGATGTTGATGTGTTCCTCAAGCTGGCCTGATTTAGTAGAAATGCAAAAGATAAACGTGGCGAGACGTTTCAAAATTTGTAAGAGGAGAAACATTTTGCAAAAAGATCCTACCGGTGTGGGGTAGAAGGGCCTTGCCTTGTTGGATTTACTTTCAATTTCAATTTCCGCCTAAAACATAAGCCCACCTTTTCACGTTCTCTCATCTGGTGTTTTTATAAAACATTTGCTGCTTTTGGTTTCCAAAAGAGTTCGGCCCGAAGAAGCAAAATCTTAAAAAAAATTTCCCTTTTTGATTAAGAATCGAATGACTCCGTTTCTCTTTCACAGCCTCATTTCCTAAAAGATGGCTTATTTTTAGTCATGCTGGAGTAAACGCTCTCTAATACTTTCCTAAATGTTGTTCTTTGCCAATAACAATTTTCTGTTTTTCTATTTTGGTTTCAGGTGCTCTAAATTTTTTTGTTACAAATTCCGGCGCTGGTGTTTTTAAACTTATTTTACTGGTGGTGAATGTTGCTTCTCTCTCCCAGGCTCACAAATCTCACAAATCAAGAGGACACACACAAGTGTGACCAAACTTTCATCCATTTTTTTTGTTTAAATGTTTTTTTTATATTATAAAACACTGTAACCCCTTTACTGCTCTTTATCTAGTTCTTATTTAGCGTTAACTGCATAACTTAAGCAGCCCAATGTTCGTTAATATCTCAGAAACCACATTTAACATTGATGTAAATTTCTTTCTCATCTTTACAGGTTTAATTGATCTTAATCATCGCAGTGCTAACAGTTTCCAGTCTGTCTTGTATAAATACCACATCATTCTGTTATTATATCTGTATTCTGTAATGTATTATTTGCACTTTATAATGCAATTAAATAATTAACTTAGAGAAAGACGAGAAAATGAAGCCTAGGTTTTTTTTAATTTTTATTTTAAGTTCCACCAGTTTTTTTAAAGCATCTCACACATAAAAAAAAAAAAAATATGGGTGGAATTTTTAATTGTACCGGTTGACTCTTCTGACTTGCAGACACCTTTGCTTACCACATTATTCCATCGGTCCTAGCTTTCTTTCTTTTTTGGGATCTGTATCCCTTTCCTAAGATTTAATAAAGCCCGCTCAAGAAAGACACTGCAGACTTGTTTCATGCTGTCTCTTTGCAAAATTCATTCAAACGAAAGCGCAGGAACGAAACACCGTTTCTCTCTCATTCTCTCTCTCTTTTTTTTCTCCATCCTGCCTGGGAACAACAATTTTTTTAAAAACAAACAAACAAACAAACCTGTAGAGAGAATATTTTGGGCTCCGCAATACTATTCACCTACCCAACTGCACCGCCCCTAACTCTATCCCACCCCCCACCCCGGCAGGTGTAAATACCTTGGCGACTCAGCAGAGGAGAACAAAGCCAAAAAAAAAAAAAAGATTTGCATCTGACGAAGGAGCAGTTTGTAAGGATGGAGACAATGGCTGTTGCCTCGGCATGCCAAAACCTCTGCAAAGGATGTGTCTTAATTAGTAATCCAAGGACTTAACGGCAGCCACACTGGGCATATTGTTTTGTTGTAACTTTCACATTTCATTTACTGACAAGTGTTATTAGCTTGACAGCTGAAGAAAGGGAGGCTCTGCCCTCCTCCCTCCCTTTCTAATTCCCCTCTCCTCAATTCTTCCTTCTCTTCTCTAGCTGCAAAAGCTCATTTTTCCCCCTCCCCATTTCTGGCTCAAATTCAAGATCAATCTCTCATTTATGGTTTGTTTTTTTTTCTTTCTCCCCACCCCCCATCTCTGGTTGTTCTGCCCCAGCTCTGGATTCCCGAGGATATTGACACACACCGATGGTCCTTATCAAATTTATTAAGTAGCAAGAATAAACCAAAGTCCAGCAAAGGTTGGCAACCAGCCCAGAAAACAAGATACGATAAGACTTTTCCAAAAACGCTCTGATGATAATTACAAGTTGTTTCCAGCAAGGAACTTACTAACGGCGTGCGACTTAAATAGGCTAAGGGAGTGGCCAATTATCCTCAAGCCTTACTTTCGAGGAGACTTCTTCCTCCTGAGTAGCCACTCCTGCCTTTTGGCAGCCCTGCGTGCTCGAGCATTGAGGAGAGGCTCCTCCACTTCGCTCTCTCCACTTGAAGGAGCCTCTGGAGGTTCTGAAGGCCCTGGCTGAGTCTCTGCCTCTGGCACCACATCCTCTTCAGCCTCCTCGCTGTCCGACGCGACACCACACCAGCCTCCTCGTCGTCAGGATCAGCCACGATCCACGCAGGCTGCTGGCGGGCCATAATACTGGTGCCTCACTTTACCCATCTCTGATGCATGGAGGTCTCCTTCTCTTAAAAGTGCGTTAATTTCCAAGATCCTCTTGTTCCTTTAACCTAATTTCCTAGACTACGTTAATTCCTTGTGATGATCCAAGGACACTGAGAAGTTTTTAAGAAGATGTTGGATAACCATTTAACTGAAGAGGTGTAGTAAGGTTTCCTGCCTAAGCAGGGGGCTGGACTAGAAGACCTCCAAGGTCCCTTCCGCCTCTATTATTCTAATTCTAATTCTAATAGACGCCCTGGTGTATTTTGGCTCGGTGCAGTATTTGAAACCGGTTCCAAGCCACTGCAATTAAACAAACAAGGCGACCGCCGATCGATTTAAGTTAAATGCTGCGTTTAAGCTGGGTCTTGGAGAGAGAGAGAGAGAAAAAATTAACGTTCTGTATCCGGGATTAAAGAACCCACCTTTGGAGTCTTTAACACAAGGATTCTCGGGCACCGGATGGCAGAGAACAAAAAATTTTTTGGATCTTGGCCTAAAAAAAAGGCATGCTGGAAAAAAAAAAAAAAAAAAGCTCTAACCTTGATCGCTCTTGGAAAGTCAACACCGGTGGATTATTTGGTAGTCTCCCAACAGTTAATTATTGTGAAATTCTAGCTCCTACCAAACCACCAAGATGCTTTCGGTTGGCTTAGACAGAGATTTACTGTATGCTTCGCGGCAGATACATTTGTGTTCCAGAAAAACCTATAGCAACAATAATAATAACAGAGTTGGAAGGGACCTTGGAGGTCTTCTAGTCCAACCCCCTGCTTAGGCAGGAAACCCTCTGCCATTTCAGAGAAACGGTTGTCCAATCTCTTCTTAAAAACCTCCAGTGTTGGAGCATTCACAACTTCTGGAGGCAAGGAGTTCCACAGATCAATTGTTCCCACTCGCAGCAAATTTCTCCTTGGTTCTAAGGTTGGTTCTCTCCTTGATGAGTTTCCACCCATTGCTTCTTGTCCTGCCCTCAGGTGCTTTGGAGAATAGCTTGACTCCCTCTTCTTTGGGGCAGCCCCTGAGATATTGGAACACAGCTATCATGTCACCCCTATCGTTGTATCCTACTTGATACCTACACATTTTAGGCCACCATACGTCAACGTCCAATCCTAAGGCAATCCTAAACTGCATTAACAGAGGGATACAATCAAGATCAAGGGAGGTACTAATACCACTCTATAAAGCCTTAGTAAGACCACACCTAGAATCCTGCATCCAGTTTTGGTCACCACACTATAGAAAAGATGTTGAGACTCTAGAAAGAGTGCAGAGAAGAGCAACCAAGGTGATCAGGGGATTGGAAACTAAAACATACGATGAACAGTTATAGGAACTGGGCATGGCTAGTCTAGGGAAGAGAAGGACCAGGGGAGACATGATAACTTCTTCCAATATTTGAGGGGCTGCCACAGAGAGGAGGGGGCCAAGCTATTTTTCAAAGCACCTGAAAAGACCAGAAAAGGAACAATGGATGGAAACTGACCAAGGAGAGATTCAACCTGGAACTAAAGAGAAATTTTCTGACAATGAGATCAACCCATGGAACAGAAGTTGCCTTCAGAAGTTGTGGGAGCTTCATTACTGGAGGATTTCAAGAAGAGACTGGACTGGCATCTGTCAGAAATGGTGTAGGGTCTCCTGCTTAGGCAGGGGGTTGGACTAGATGACCTACAAGGTCCCAACTCTGCCAATTTGTAAACTGTAATCCTTCTCTCTATCTGCAGCGACCAGATTTACTACCTAGTGGAGATATTATTTGCAGGCCCAACATATCTAATGGGTCTGTGCTGAGGGACAGTCCCGAAAACATGGGACATAGATTTGTATGGAATTAGGCCACTCAACTCTTCATTTTTGACAGCCGGTTCCCCAAGACAGACTCCAAAAATAAGTGATTTCACTCCGCCAACTGCTATGTATGCCAGAACTTAACAAGGCACATTACGGGTAAGTATAATGTACGGACTGAAGCTCTGCTAGATAGACTGAGGTGGCAACAATATATTAAAAATATCCACACACCAGTTTTCTCTTTTGTTCAAAGAGCTGCATCTCTTCTTAAACCCCATTTTCTCAACCTGATGACTTTGTAGCTACAAGTCTCAGTAACAGAGTTCGAAGGGACCTTGGAGGTCATCTAGTCCAACCTCCTCCTCACGCAGGAGACCTGTACTAGGGATTCGAACCGCCGAACTGCCGACCATTCTTATCGACAAGCTCAGTGTCCTAGCCACTGAGCCACCTAGTCTCGCTCTTCAACAACCAATGGTTCCCCAAAAAATAAGAATATAGAGGTATCCACTGCAGGGGTGGGTTCTAAATTTTTTTACTACCGGTTCTGTGGGCGTGGCTTATTTTGTGGGTGTGGTTTGATGGTCATGTGACAATTCTTTAGGATTTAGCAGAGGTACTGGTCTACCAGGCTTTTAACTACTTGTAGAGCTGTACTGGTCTACCCATTTGTTCTTGGAGCGTCCTGGTCTACCACCACACTGCCTTTTAACACTGATCAGCTGTAAGGCGGCCCTTTGAAGCCCTGTGGCAAGAGTTTAAACAGTTTTTTTCCTTCCAGCCGATCAGCTGGGACTCGGGAGGCAGCGAAAAATTGGGGGCGGGGCCAAATAAAAGGTAAGAATAATGCGGTTCGGTGACGTCATATCATCACCGCTACCAGCTCGGCCGAACCGGGCTGAACCCACCACTGATCTACTGTGACTTTTGTTGGAAAACAAAACACCCACATTTGAAGTCCGTTGAGGACATACTTTTCTTTTTCTTCCGAAAACTCCGGAGACAAGTAAAAAAAGTTCTTGAAGAACTTGGATAACGTACATAAAAAAAAGTTTCCTTTTCTTTAACGCAATCTTTTATTTTATTTTTTTTTAAAAAAACTTTTTCTTGCTTTTAAAATAACAACAGGAAAAAAAACAAAAGGAAAAGAAAAGCCACAGAGATACACACATTGTCAAAAAAAACCAAAACACAAAAAACAGGTGCTTAAAGAGTGACAAAAACATAACAGAAAAACGATGGTTAAAAAAATAATAATACAAGTTTAATTCTTTCACACAGTCTTTCAAAGTCCGATCCAAACCCTGTCACCAATTTACATCCAAGCTCACTTCCAAAATGTGTGACATTTGCAGTAGGACTCAAGGTCATTGTCTTTTGCCTTTTATTTATTTTTTTTAACACAAGGACAGACAAATTGATGGGACTAGCCTGAAAGCCCATATATCACATGAACCTCCAAACAACCTTCCTTCAAGGGGCAGAGCGAACAGTTGTTTCAAGTATATTAATTCTGGACACTTTAAGCTAGGGATTCTGGAAGCTGTATTCCCAAGACCCATGGACACGGGTTGAGGACATATGGAAGAGTGAATAAAGGAAAATATTTGTAGCTCGGGGCTGAAATGAGGGGGTTTCTTGGTGCTTCTCTGTGCTTGGTTGTTTTGTAGGAGATGTTTCATGACCCAACTAGTTAACATCATCAGTGCTAAGAGAGAAAGGAGTGTGGGGGGTGGGTGGAGGAGGAGGAGGAGAGGAGAAGGAGGAGGAGGAGAGGAGGAGTACTGTGGGGTTCTTGGTGCTCTCTGAACTTGATTGTTTTCTAGCAGACATTTCATTAAAGGTAAAGGTAAAGGTTCCCCTCGCACATACGTGCTAGTCGTTCCTGACTCTAGGGGGCGGTGCTCATCTCCGTTTCAAAGCCGAAGAGCCAGCGCTGTCCGAAGACGTCTCCGTGGTCATGTGGCCGGCATGACTCAACGCCAAAGGCGCACGGAACGCTGTTCCCTTCCCACCAAAGGTGGTCCCTATTTTTCTACTTGCATTTTTTACGTGCTTTAGGTTGGCAGAAGCCACGGGATGGAAGGCTGAGTTCAACCTTGATCCTGGTGAGATTCGAACTGCCAAATTGCAGGCAGCCGGCAGGTAGCAGAAGTCGCCTGCAGTACTGCACTCTAACCACTGCGCCACCGTGGCTCATGAATCATAGCTGAGGGCAGAACAGGGATTTGTTAAAACTAATAATAAACTAAGTAATAATTTTAATTAGCAATTTTATGATGTTTGTGTGTCTATATTTTTCTTGACTGTACACCGCCTTGAGTCCTACGGGAGAAAGGCGGTATAGAAATATAATAAATAAATAAATAAATAAAAAAACAAACATGTTGAGAAGAACTCACTCCTTACCGAGTCAAAACAATGCCTTTTTTTGCTCCTTCCCAAAAAAATAACCGTATCAAAAAAATAAATAAAAAAAAAATCTCCATCCTAGCCCTGAAGAACCTCTCAAGATGCCTATGGAGCTTCTCAATCCTCCAGATCAAGGGTCTCCAACCTTGGCAACTTTAAGACTTGTGGACTTCAACTCCCAGAGTTCAAAGCTGGCTGAGGAATTCTGGGAGTGGAAGTCCACAAGTCTTAAAGTTGCCAAGGTTGGAGACCCCTGCTCCAGATCGTGGTTGGCAACTGGACTTCCTGGTTTGTTTTTTCCTTTTTTTTTCTTTGAAAAAGTTTCGCTTCTCCTCCGAGCAGCTTCTTCAGCCTGTTTGAAGTTGCAACTGCAGAAGCTTCTTGGAGGAGAAGCGAAAGTTTTTCAAAGGAAAAAAAAACCCCCAAGAAAGTCCAGTTGCCTTTGGGGGGGGGAGGAAACCACTTTTGGGGCCACCTCTCAAGATGTCCGAAGAGTTTCCTCCACTTTTCTTTCATCATGAAAAGAAAACACATCAGGCATATAGTCTGAATCACCATCAGGGTGACTGGGAAATTCCCACTCCTTTCCTGACCCAGAGATTATACCGCGAACAAGCCAACTGTTAAAAGGTCAGGCCATTTCAGATTCCAGATACTAGCTCTCCCCTCACAATCAGGAGGCTGTGAGTTCGATCCTAGGTAGAGGCAGATATTTCTCTCTCTCTGAGCACAATGAGAATCTATCTGCTGAACAAAACTCCGCACTGGCTACAAGAAGGGCATCCGGCCATTAAAACACTCTGCTAGCTCCACGATCCTAGGTAGAGGCAGATATTTCTCTCTCTGGGCGAAATGAGAATCTATCTGCTGAACAAAACTCCGCACTGGCTACAAGAAGGGCATCCGGCCATTAAAACACTCTGCTAGCTCCATTCAGTTGCCCGGACTCCACCCAACAAGGGATTATGCGGTCATTAAAAGAGGAGGATGGTGATGATTTAAACTCCAGATACTGAGCTTAGAATGAAAGAATTGCTGAGGACTCCTCCATTTTCTGACATTTCTCCTTAAAAGGTAAAGGTAAAGGTTCCCCTCACACATATGTGCTAGTCGTTCCCGACTCTAGGGGGCGGTGCTCATCTCCATTTCAAAACCGAAGAGCCAGCGCTGTCCAAAGACGTCTCCATGGTCATGTGGCCGACATGACTCAACGCCAAAGGCGCACGGAATGCTGTTCCCTTCCCACCAAAGGTGGTCCCTATTTTTCTACTTGCATTTTTTACCTGCTTTCGAACTGCTAGGTTGGCAGAAGCTGGGACAAGGGACGGAAGCTCACCCTGTTATGTGGCACTCGGGATTCGAACTGCTGAACTGCCGACCTTTCGACTGACAAGCTCAGCATCTTAGCCACTGAGCCACCGCGTCTCTGTACCACACCATATAAGAATCTCCTCGTGCCCCCCTGAAAAATGAAGACAGACAATTGCCATCTTTTGCCCCAAACTGGCCAAAGACACACAGGCTGGTAAGAACCTTGGATGCCCATAAAGGCATCACAGCTGGCAGCAAACTTTGGCTTCCGGCCGGAAGAGAGGACTTAATCCACCCAAGGTTTAACTCTCCTTGCCCAGGAGAGACGCCTGCCAGGATCTGCCCAGAGTTCCTTCTCTCTTTTCAGTGTGAAAAATCAGATGGAGCCGTTCTAATAATACGCTAGCAAAATACCGATGCCACCCTCCTCCCTCGCGCTCTATTGTTCGAAAGGGAAAACCAAACCCGGAATCCGGTTGGGTCCTGGCAGAGGTTCTTCAAAAAGCAACAAGGCAGCATTTTGGGGAATCTCTCTTGCCGTTTACGGCCCGCGCGGTCTAAAAGAGTTGAAGGCCAGACTGGTCCCCGCTCAGCCAGAGATAAATAGGAATAATTGCATTAAGGTGTTCAGAACGGTTTGGGGTGGGTGGGAGAGTTTGCACCAGAGCAATTTTCTCCCCACTTGACATCCCTTCAGATCAGTGGAGAGCTACCGCTTCCAGCTGTGGCAACGGCTCTGGGAGTGAACTGCAAGGAGTATTTCAAAACATCTGGGAGGCATCAACTAGGAGAGAGGTTGTCCCTTGGAAATGGGGAGGGAACATTACAGTGGGGTCGGATCTTAGGTTTCTCCTTTTGCATTGGACATGATCCAATTCCTCCCCTTCCTTCCTTCCTTCCTTCCTTCCTTCCTCTCCCTTCTTCTTCCCTTCACCCTTCTTCTCCTCCTTCTCCTTCTCCTTCCCATCTCCTTCCTTCCTTCCTACTTTCCCTTTTCTCCCTTCCTTCCTCCCTCCCTCCCTCCGTCCCTCCCTCCCTCATCCTTCTTCCCTTTGACCTTCTTCCCCTTCCCATCTCTTTCCTTCCTTCCTCCCTTCCTCCCTCCCTCCCTTCCTTCCTTCCTACCTACCTACCTACCTACCTCTCCCTTCTCCTTCCCTTCGCCCTTCTTCTCCTCCTTCTCCTTCCCATCTCCTTCCTTCCTCCCTTCCCTTTTCTCCCTTCCTCCCTCCCTCCCTCCCTCCCTCCCTCATCCTTCTTCCCTTTGACCTTCTTCCCCTTCCCATCTCTTTCCTCCCTCCCTCCCTCCCTCCCTTCCTTCCTACCTACCTACCTCTCCCTTCTCCTTCCCTTCGCCCTTCTTCTTCTCCTTCTCCTTCCCATCTCCTTCCTTCCTACCTTCCCTTTTCTCCTCCCTCCCTCCCTCCCCCTTCTTCCCTTTGACCTTCTTCCCCTTCCCATCTCTTTCCTTCCTTCCTCCCTATCTCCATTCCTCTCTCCCTCTCCCTTCTCCTTCCCTTCACCCTTCTTCTCCTTCCCTTTCCCATCTCCTTCCTTCCTTCCTTCCTTCCTCCCTTCTCTTCCTCCCTTCCTCTCCCTTCTTTTCCTCTCCCTCTCCTCCCTCCCTCCTTCCCCCCTCTCCCTTTTCCTTCCTTTCCTCCCTCCCTCTGAAAAACATAACAGTACTTCCTTCTAGCTTTCCTGGCTTGTTTCGCATTAAAATATTATCTCATTCAGATCACAGCTGAACAAAAAGTGGAGGGGGAGGAGGAGCGCCTGTTTTTTTTTTTTTTTTAAAGAAAGCCAAATTCGTTTGTTTTTGCAAGTCAATGGGGCCGAGTTCGTTACAGTGTGGGCTACGAATCTGAGATCACTGCTGAAAATAGAAATAACCTGGGGAGACAGGAAGGAAGCTTGGAAGGATGAGGTACAGATCTGTCAGCTTCCATTCCACAATCTTTGTTAAGAGAGGCTGCGTTCCTTTACGACAACTAATAGATAATTTCACGAGGCAAGAGAGCCGACACGATCAATTCAGCATACAGAAGAATGCATCCACTTCTCAGCGGTACAGGCAGCGCTCCCTTGCCTCGTTTAGCGACCATTCAATAAGTTGGAAACACCCAGCTTTGCAACCAAATTCCTTGCACGCGGGGCCGTTGGTGGCATCCTACAATCGTGCAATTGTCATCGGGGAGCTTCATCAAAGTTTCGAAGTTACAACGGCAATGGAAGAAACAAACTTAATTCACCGGTCCAACAGTCATTGCATCCCCATGGTCACGTGATAAAAATTCGGGCACTTTGCAAGAACCAATGGGTGGAAACTCATCGAGGAGAGAAGCAACTTAGAACTAAGGGGAAATTTCCTGACAGTGAGAACAATGAATCAGTGGAACGACTTGCCACCAGAAGTTGTAAATGCTCCAACACTGAAGGTTTTTAAGAAAAGATTATGCAATCATTTGTCTGGAAAAGGTGTCAGACTCAAAGGCCTCGGGCCACATCTGGCAAGTGGGGTGCTTAGATCTGGCCCCCAGGACCAGCCTCCCCCCAGATCTGTTTTCACTGGCAGAGGGCTATCCAAACAAACAAAAAAATAAAATGAAAGGAGAAATGTTTCCCCTTTTGCATTTGAGCATGCAAGAAGGGACAGGAAAGGAGAAAGGGAAAGAGGAAAGACAATAACAGTAACCGAGTTGGAAGGAATCTTGGAGGTCATCCGGTCCAACCCCCTGCTCACGCAGCGCAGACCTGTAGTAGGGATTCGAACTGCCAATCTTTCTGATTGACAAGCTCAGTGTCTTAGCCACTGAGCTGCCTTAGCCAGACAAAAGAAAAGTAGGAGAGATGGGAAGAGAGCAAGGAAGGAAAAATAAGGAAAGAGGGGAAGGAAGAAGAAAGGGGAAGGGAAGGGAAGGAAAAGGAAGGGAAGGGAAGGGAAGGGAAGGGAGGGAGGAAGGAAGGAAGGAAGGAAGGAAGGAAGGAAGGAAGGAAGGAAGGAAGGAAGGAAGGAATGGAAGGGAGGGACGAAGGAAGGAAGGAAAGAAGGAAGGAAGGAAGGGAAGGAAAGAAGAAAGGAAGGAAAGAAGGAGGGAAGGAAGGGAAGGAAGGAAGGAAAGAAGGAAGGAAAGGAAGGAAGGAAGGAAGGAAGGAAAGGAAGGAAGGAAGGAAGGAAGGAAGGAAGGAAGGAAGGAAGGAAGGAAGGAAGGAAGGAAGGAAAGAAGGAAGGAAGGAGATTATAATGAGAGTGAGGGAAGGTCTCACTCAGGGAAGTCCTGGCTTCGCACTTGGCCACCAGTTGCCCCCGACATGAGTCCCGTGTCACGCCCCCCCCAGCCCTCTGAGGTCAAACACATCCCTGATGCGGCCCTTAAAGAAATCGAGTTTGACACCCCTGGTACAGAGTATAGAGGGGTTGGACTAGAAGACCTCCAAGGTCCCTTCCAATCCGTTACTCTATTATTCGTATTCACAACAGTTGCCGCATCCTGCAATCTCCCTTTGCAACCTTCCCAGCCAGTTTTTCTAACGAAAGTAAAGCCAGTGGGGGGGGAGAAGGGGGACTTGCTTAACGACGGCATGATTCGCTTAACAACAGTGGAAAAAAAAAAAGAAAGGCTGTAAAATCTGTCCCGACTCCAGTTCCTCGCTTACTTAAGCAACAAAAGTTTCTGTTCTGGTTGCCACTGTAAGTGATAAAAGGTCATAAGGAGCCTTGGTGGAGCAGCGGACTAAAGCGCTGTTAAAGTAGTATTTAGCTGCCGGCAATTACTGCAAGTTCAAATCTCACCAGGCTCAAGGTTGATTCAGCCTTCCATCCTTCCGAGGTAGGTAAAATGAAGACCCGGATTGTGGGGGCAATAAGTTGACTTTGTATAAAAAAGAACACCGCTTAGGGGGACCGAAAGCCCTACTAAGCAGGTATATACAAAAGTATGAAGGCTATTGCTTAACGCATTGTAAGCCGCCCTGAGTCTCCGGAGAAGGGCGGCATATAAATCGAACCAATAAATAAATAAATAAATTTTTAAAAAATGCCTTTATGGCATTTTTAGGAGTGAGAAGGGTTGGAAAAAATCGTCCTTTGAGGTTCCCAGAGAAATGACTTTGCACAGCACGGAGGGAGATCAAACTGGAAGGGACCGAGGGACAACATCGATCAAGTGCGTGGAGAGTCGCAACATCTGTTTTCTAGGCCGAAGGAAAAGAGCTGCCTCGGCCACATTCAACCCCGCAGCGAAAACAACGGCTCACCGTTTCAAACTTCCCCTTTTTTCCGACCGGATTACAACCGTTGTGACAAATCGTGCAGAGGAAGGGAGGGAGGGAGGAAAGGAGGGAGGGGTGAATCAGATAACAAACGTGGGAGGCGGGGGTGATGTCATCTTTATATCAAGAACACATTTTCGGCAAAAGACCGACGACTCAGCCATTGTTCCATAGGATAAGGCAGGGATGGCGAACCTTTTCGGACCAAACCAGAACGCACATTCATGTGTGTGCATGCGTGAGTGCTGGAGCACCGGAAACCCAAATACCAGCTGGCTGGCGTGTGCATACCTGTTTTCAGGCTGTTTTTCGGGCCGTTTTCAGGCTGTTTTCTGGGGTGCTTTTTTGGGCCCAAAAAACGCCCTGGTTTTGGCTTTTTTCAGGTCATTTTCTGTCGCTCTGATACCCGTGAAGACCAGAATAAAGAGTTGGAAGAGACCTTGGAGGTCTTAGTATACCTACTAAGCAAGTATATACCTCCGGATTTTTCGTCGGGCCCTGAAGACCTATTTATTTCAACTAGCTGGGCTGGCTTGAGTTAAATTTTAAATTGATTTTAAATTGGATTGTTTTAATTTACGGCCAAAATATTTAATTATTTTAAACTGTTTTTAAATTTTGTATGTCCTGTTTTTTACTTTGGCTGTTCACCGCCCTGAGTCCTATTTGGAGAAGGGTGGTATAGAAATTGAAACAAACAAATAAATAAATAAATAAAAGCATGAAGGCTATTGCTTAAAGCATGGTAAGCCGCCCTGAGTCTCCGGAAAAGGGCGGCATATAAATCGAACCAATAAATAAATAAATAAATAAAGACAGAGCTGGAAATCAAGTAAGATGGCAAGAGGAGTCCCGTCTTGCTTCACGCACCCCCAAATAATAAGACTTCCTCGAAAATAAGGCCAAGAGCTTATTTCAGGGTTCAAAAAAAAAAATATAAGACAGGGTCTTATTTTCGGGGAAACACGGTATATATAATTTAGTTTTAATTCGTCTTTATGGTTCAGGCCGGCCTTTGCATTTGTAAAAGCCCGTTTTTGTTTAGGCACCGAGCGTTTTATGAGTCCCTTGCTGTGAAATGGGCAGCACCGTCGATTCGATAAAACGTGCGGAATCTGAAGCAGCCGTTAAAACGATCAAAGGTCGTTCTGGTCCTACGGGACGAAAGTTGTTGAGAAGGTAAATTGAAAGGAGGAAAGTAAACTGAAAGAGGAGGAAAGAGAAAGAGAGGCTGGGAGGAGAGCTGGATGGGGGAAAACTCGGGCTCCCTTCGCTTATTACTACTCTCCCGTTTTAGAAGAAGTCTCCTCTCGGTTATGTGAAATGACGCTACCTCGCTGCTGCCCAGGGCTTTCTAATTTTGTCTTGTAAACAGGAAGGAAGACGAAGCACTTCTCCTTAAAGCACCAATTTCTCTCTGCTCTATTAATTCTGGAGTTCAGCCGAGAGCTGCTCTCTGGCGTGCCCAAGAAGGAGCAGGAGCAGCAGCTGAATGTCCCCACTTCTCTCTCTTGGGGAGACCCCATAGAAGAGGTCTTCTGACCTCCGAGTTTTCCCGCTGTGCTCTTAAGACCCTGCTCTTCCGATAGGCAGGGCTAGCTTCATAATTGAGTTTTAAATTCGGAATTCTTAAATTTTTGGGTTTTTTTTAGCTCATTGGCCTTGAATGTAATACTTTTAATAATTTTTAAATTTAAATGGTGATATTTGTATTGTGTTTTTACCCTGGCTGTACACTGCCCCGAGTCCTTCGGGAGAGGGGCGGTATAGAAATAAAATTATCCTTATCTTTATCCTTCTCCTCCTCCTCCAGGGGCGCCTTTCGTGGCACGTCCTTCTTTCAAAGCAGGGGGTTTTGATCCTGGGAACGTAGTTTTAAAAAGTCTTCAAAACTTGTAGCCGAGGGGAGGGATGAAAGTCAGGTTTTCGTGGCTTCCTCCACTCCATCCCACCCCCCAAAAAAACAACACCCCACTCTAAGGTTAGGGAATCAATCTAACTTCAAGAGTCACCTGGTCTTGAGAAGATAGGTGGAGAAGGAGAAGGGGGAGAAATGTGTTTGGGAATTGTTATGTGTGTTGGACATGGTCTTTCGGTTGTTAAGTGAATTTCGTTGTATGGGTACACTGTGTATACACCTACAATGACAATAAAGTTATTATTAATAATATTAATATATTAATAATAATAAAGCCCTTCATGGCATGGGCCCGGGGTACTTGCAGGATCACCTTCTCCCCTGCCTCCAACCGCCCAGTGCGTCCACATAGGATTGCCCTCCTCCGGGTCCCATCGGCCAGACAATGTCGGCTGATGGCGCCCAGGATGAGGGCATTCTCTGTGGGCGCACTGGGCGGTTGGAGGACACTTAACAATGAAATTCCAGTGGGTAAACCTCTGGAATGGTTTACCCACTGGGCTCCGGATGGCCCCCGACCTCCGCTCTTTCCGCGCTGACCTGAAGACATGGCTTTCCAACAAATTTGCTGATCTGATGGGAGTTTTAACTAATTTTGGGGGGATTTTAATTGAGTATTTTAGTCGTAATTTTACCGTTTTATTGTTTTATCTTTGTGAGCCGCCCCGAGTCCTTCGGGAGAAGGGCGGCATATAAGTATAAATAAACTAAACTAAACTATTATTAAGGAGAAGATGATGAGTGGAGGAGGAGGAGAACAAGGAGGAGGAGGAAGGGAAGGAGGAGGAGAAGAGGAGGAGGAGGAAGAAGAAAAGGAGATGGGTGGAGGAGGAGAAGGGGGAGGAGGAGGGGAAGAAGAAGAGGAAGGAGAAGAAGAGGAGGAGGAGAAGGAGGGAGGAGGAGATATTACTGAGAAAGAAGGATCACACTTTCAAAATTTGCCTTCAAAACTAAACACGAGCCCTCCTCACCCAAGTCCACCTTCCTGCCTATTGTAGGCAGGAAAGCAAATTGGAGTGGGTGGGTGCAAGACCTCTCCGGGCATCCCCCTGGCCCGCTTTGGGGCTGCGATGAACCCCCAACCCTGGCAGGGTCCCAGATTTGCAACTCCCCTGGGTAAAACTCGCACCCACCAAATGAGAAAGAGGCACCCAATTTCCAGCACCCTCCGAGCCGATTCACGATTCGAAGGCGTAGCAATTTCTCAGCCAGCCCAATTAGCTTCCAGTTCAAGAAGCTAATTAAGTTGATATTTAACTGGAAAGAGTGCCAAAGAAAGAGAAGTGGGAGCTTAAAGTACTTCTGTAATAAACCTTTTTTTAAAAAAATTTCCTGCTGGACCCAAACCCAGCTACTTTGAGGAAGGAGGCTGAGAGGTATCTCCCACAAACACACACACAAAAAGCACATTAAATCATTACAGTTCTACTCTGGCAAGGTGAAAGATCAATTATTTGTCTCAACTAAGTGTCCTGCTGCCTTCTTCCTCAACAGCCGGGCGTCTTCCTTGACAGAATATTAAGGAAAGAAGGAAGGGGAAAAAAAAAAGAATGAAAAACGCTGACAAACTGAACAGATCCGATGGGGGTGTCCGAAGCTTAATAATTCATAATAAATTGCTAGATCTGTCTGAGCTTTAAAAAGGCATCTCTTGCCAGAAGCAAAATACAAGAGGAGGAGATAAATAATTACAGCTGGAGGCCAGTGACGTACAGAAGGTCTTAAAAAAAAACCAAGAGCTTGTTAAAGCAACAAAATAATAAAAATGAATAAGTTAAAAAAAAAAACGGAGAAGGGGGGGAAATGCATTTGAATCCTAATTTGATGCGGCTGTAAACACGAAGGCTTCTAATCTCCTTTTTTTCCGTTTGCAGGAAATAAGACACCCCAAATGTTTCTTTTCAAGGATGTTGGGATTTTTCTGCAAAACGACCTCAAAAAGGCTCTCCACGGCCCCCCACCCCAGTCAGTCCTTATCGGCGGAGGCGCAGAACCTTTGACCTTTCCCCAATGACCTGTGCAGTCAGTAAACATCCCATAATAACCCCATGGAAGAGAAAGGTTTGAAGCGATGCGCTGGACTTCGGCACATAAAAAGCTGGCCTTTTATTTTGAACCCGTTTCCTTTGAGCTGGCTGAGCTGAAGAGATCCGGACAGAACCAAAATAATCCTTTGAGCCATGCTTTATATAAACGCGGGTGGTGGTAGTACAGCTAGTCCTCGACTTACGACCACAATCGAGTCCCAAAATTTCTGTGGCTAAGCGAAACAATTGTTCAGGGACTTTTGCCCCATTGGATGACCTTTTTTTGCCGCCGCTGTTATGCAAATTGTTTGTATTATAATGGAAAAGCAAAAAGTTGTGGTTTGGTGTTAACGCCTTATTTTACTGCAACTGAGAGAGTCGGAAGTCAATGCTTCTTTTTTTTCTTCTTATCCTTCCTCACTTCTCTTTCCCCTCTTCCTGCCCACCGTTTTCCTATTTACTTTCGTATTTTGTGTCATGTTTTATCATACAACCAGTGATGGGATTCAAATAATTTAACAACCGGAACTCTGCCCTACTGACCAGCTGGGTAGGCATGGCTCGGTGGTCATGTGACCATGTGGGTGTGGCCAACTCAACACTCCCATCGATGGGTGCTTCGCCTTAGCTGTTACAATGTAATAAGGGTTAAGCAGAGAGGCGGTTTCTGTAAGCAGGGCAATAAAGATTAGGCTAGAAACACCGCCAGAATGTTTCCTTCCTGCCTTCCTTACAGGATTAGCCCTGTAAAGTGGAAAAAACAAAACAAAATAAGATTTCTTCCAACAACCGGTTCTCCGAACTGCTTAGAAAGTTAACAACTGGTTCTCCCGAATAGGTGCGAACTGACTGAATCCCACACCACTGTATAAAACCCAATAAAAAATGTTAAAGTAAAAAAAAAAAAAGGAGGAAGCCTTCCAAAAGACTCCCCCCCCCTTTTTTTTTTCTAACACAGGCCTGTCTTTTCACGCCCTTCTCCACGAGACCAGGGATACGGAGAAACAAGGGAACGAGAATGGGTTTGCTTCCTGCTTAAGCAGGGAAGTTTGTAAGATCAGCTTGCCTTACTCAGCCAGTCTGGCTGTCAGACTTCCCTCCACTCGGTCTCTCTCGCACAAGACAAAAGGATCATTTCTTTCTTTTTTTTTCCCCTTTCTAACATGGCAGGGTATTTGAGAAGGCTTTGACCCGTCAGTCTCAAGTAACCTCGGAGGCTACACAAAGGATTCTCTTAACACAAAACAAGTTCAGCTGGCTTTTCCCAAAAAAAGAAGAGAGAGAGGGGGGATGGAGAGAGGGAGAGAGAGAGAAAGAGAGGGAGGGAGAGAAAGGGAGGGAGGGATGAAGGGAGGGAGAAGAGAGAGAAAAAGAAAGAGAGAGAAAGAGAGGGGGGAGAGAAAAAGAGGGAGGGAGAGAAAGGGAGGGAGGGAGAAGAGAGAAAGAAAGAGAGTGTGTGTGTGAGGGGGGGGGGAGAGTTGTTCAGTTACTTGCGGATTTGCAAAACTGTACAACCGTTTCTAGAATGATGGATAGAAGCGGGAAAACCCATAGACCACGTCCCCATTTCAAAATATTTTTGTCTTCCAACCACAGCGCTCAAAAACCAAGCCAAGGGGAGCCTAAAGCAGGGCGGGTTTGATTTAAATCACGTTGATTTAAATCACGATTTAAATCACGATTCAAATCACTAGTAAAAAGGCTTGATTTAAATCCACTCGATTTAAATCGTCATTTTTAAAGAGCATCTGTCGTCTCTGCTGTGAAATTGTGTCAATGCATCAACGCAGCGCATCTTATCTCAGCTCGCAGAGCCGGGATTCACTGAATGAGTTTACCAAAAAATGTAAATATTGCGGAATATATACAGCCTCGCGCTACAGAACTACGCTCCGTTTCATGCTGAATAAACTAAATTATTAATGCATCTTAAATAGAAAACTATCTTTAGGTAGATTTTTTTTTTTTTTACTCCAAAAGCATTTTATTAAAATGAACTTGATAAAAAAATAAACATCCGATTTAAGTTTTTTTAAAAAAATCTGATTTTTTAAAAAAAAATATATATTTTTTTTTAAAAAAATCATTGATTTTTATCCACCCTGGCGTAAAGGAGGAGAAGGAACAGAGTTTCGAATCCCTGGTCCATCTCTCTGGTAACATCTACACTCCCGCAAACTTCTCTCGGCAGATGGAAAATTAGCAAACCGTTCGAAGGGAACTAAAAATAGTGGCAGGAAGGGCCCTGTTGCCTTTCAGCAGAGCATTAAGAAGAGAAAACGTCAGGCTTCAGTTTCTATAATATGCTGGGTCAGAGATCTTGGGTTTTATCCTCATGGTGCAGATGGTTTTGGACTCTCTAGGACAAGTGTTTCCTCAACCTTTAAGAGACGTAGACGTAGACGTCAACTCCCAGAATTCTCCAGGGCCGGCTGGAGACTTCTGGAAGTTGAAGTCCACATCTCTTAAAGTCCACCAGGTCTTTAAAGTTGCCAAGTTCTGGAGACCCCTGGTTTAGAACATCCTACAAAAGTCGAGGAGGAGGAGAAGGAGAAGGAGAAGGAGAAGGAGAAGGAGAAGAAGAAGAAGAAGAAGAAGAAGAAGAAGAAGAAGAAGAAGAAGAAGAAGAAGAAGAAGAAGAAGAAGAAGAAGAAGAAGAAGAAGAAAGAGCATTCTAACATTTCTTTAAAAAGTGAAACTGCTCACCAAATGCAAGTACAAAAACTCCTCAAAAAGAGGAGGAGGAGGAGGAAGAGGAGGAGAAGGGTGTAGTGTTTCCTGCCTAAGCAGGGGGTTGGACTAGAAGACCTCCAAGGTCCCTTCCAATCTTTTAATCTATTTAAAGAAGGAGGATGAGGAGGAGGAAGAGGAGGAGGAGGAGGAGGAGGAGGAGGAGGAGAAGAAGAAGAAGAAGAAGAAGAAGAAGAAGAAGAAGAAGAAGAAGAAGAAGAAGAAGAAGAAGAAGAAGAAGAAGAAGAAGAAGAAGAAAAGAGCAGCTCTAAACAATTCTTTAAAAAATGATACCGCTCACCGAATGCAAGTGCAAAAACTCCTCAAAAATGCCAGGGCCTCCACCCGCTTGTAAAGAAATGATAAATGGGTCATCATCTCCACAATAGGTTGCACGTCTTCCGCTCCCAGACATGCAAGGAACCCAAACTAACAACAGCCTGCTAATTAGATTCCCTCCCTTTGGATATTAAGGGCCCATTTGCACGATTAATACGGATTACCATTACTTGCTCCATGAATCAAATTAACCCATTTACCAAATCACAAACTCTCCTTTGGGCTCTTATGAGAAACAGATGGGGAGGGGGAGGGAGACGGGCCTGCCCCCCACCCTCTCTGATCTGGAAAGCGGCAGGACCCCTAGAGAGAAGACCTCGGGGGGGGGATTTTTTGGGGGGCAGAAGGACGATTTCAGTTGAGCGCAACGTTTTTGTTGCTAAGTGAGACGGTTAAGTGAGCGTCGTCCTGTTTTACGACCTTTCTTGCCGGCTTTGTTAAGTGGATCGCTGCAATTGTGAAGTTAGGAAGTAGCACGGTTGTTAAGTGAGCCGGAACCCCCCACCCCCGGTTGATTGGGCTCATCAGAAGGTTGCAAAAAAGGGATGACGTGACCCCAGGAATCTGCAACCGTCTGTGGGCTTCAACTCTCAGAATTTTATTCTGGTTTTAAGATCTGTGGATTTCAACTCCCAGAATTCCTGGGAGCTGGCTGGGGACTTCTGGGAGTTGAAATTGCCAAAGATTGAGAAACCTTGTTCTAGACTGACCACTAATTGCCCCCTCACCTCCAGAATTACAAGCCACGATTCTACCCTAATAACCATCATTTTAGAAACATCCGTATCGGACAGCAAATATTCTCTTGTCACAGATTAATATTCCGTTAGATGGCATCTTAAGGCTTTGTTAAAGCAAAGCGATTAGGAAAATGCAAACTAGTGTATATGTGTATGTGTGTGTGTGTGGGGGGGGGGGGTTGTTTATAAATCTTTATTTAGCCCTCCTGCATCAGATGCTATGAATCATATCCCTGATGGCTTGTCTCAAATCTAGAAAGCACAGAAAAACAGAAAAAAGAGACATAGCTTCTGAATCAGCAGATAACCGTTGCTTGTGAATAAAGTCACCGGCAGGTTCATTTCCGGTCCTGTAACCGAGTTTTATTTATTTTTCGGAGAACTGGTTGGGTCTATCCTGTCCTTGGACCGAATCAGAATTCAAAATAAAAAAAAATCATTCCTTATTCATTTCCAATTGGGACGACAGCCACAAAATGGCCTCGAAAGACAAGTGTAAGGAAAAGGTATTTGCAAAGCGAACAGATACAGATAATCTTTGATTTATGACTACAATGGAGCCCAACATTTATGTCGCTAAGTGAGACATTTGTTCGGTGAGTTTTGTCCCATTTTACGACCTTCCCTGCCACACTTGTTACATGAATCGCTGCAGTCGTTAAATAAGTCACACAGGTTGCAAAGCGACTCTGGCTTTTCTCCCCCGTGGACTCTGCTTGTCCAAAGTTTGCAAAAGGGGGGAATCGCATGACCCTCCGGGGACGATAGCAATTGTCATAAATACGAGTCAGTTGCCGAGTGTCTGAATTTGGATCGCAAAAGGGGCATTTGCGTGACTCCCTGGGACGTTGCAACTCGTAATTACGAGTCAGTTGCCGAGTGTCTGAATTTGGATTGCGTGACTGCGGCGATGCCGCCACCGTCATTAAGTGTGGCCACCAGTCACTTTTCTCAATGCCGTCGTTGCTTACAACGGTCGCTGAATGAACGGTTGTAAGTGGGGGACCTGCCGCAAAACCTGGCAGAGACAAAGCGAGCGCCGATAGCAGGAGAACTGACGCCTGCTTTTTTTTTTCCTTCAGCGAGGGTTTATTTCCAGTTTTCGAGCGCCAATGGTCGCCCGACAGCTGCGGGACCCAAGGAGAAAGTAGGTCAGAGCGAGCATCGGAGTCTCCTTCCATTAGACGAGCCGGCAGGGTAATATGGCCAACCAGGAAATGTGCAATGCAACGATTGGGATGGATTTATCTGCAGCAAGCCATCATCTGCATTCTCCCCCCTCCCTCTCCCTTTGCAATTCTTTCTTCTTTTTTTTCCTCCAGATTTTGCATTCTTTTTGGATTGGCCAGACTCCCCCCAAGGATGCGGTGCACGGCATCCGAGGCGAGGTTGCTCGACATTTACACACACACACATACCCTCCCCAAGAGTTTGGAATTCTCCTAATTGTTTTGCTTCGGCAAAGTCTTAGGATGCCATCGGGTGGAAGGCTGATCTGTGGCTACAAAAGACATTTGCGCTAGCTAGCTAGCCGCTACCGATTATTATTAGTATTGTTATTATTTTTTTATATGTTTGTTTTGTTTTGTTCTGAGCACCGGGGTTGCCGGAGTGGAAGCCCAACCTGTAAATCCGGGAGGCGAGAAAACAATCAGAGATTGTCCTATTTAGGATGCAGAACAAACAGCTGGAAGGTATCTTCTGCTACAACGAGTGTATATTGATCTCCATGGGATTATAACACTTCTCTCCGCCCAGTGCCCCAGTTTTGTGTGTGTTTGAAGTTCTCCGTACAAGAGGTAATAATGCACGTCCGTCAAGAAAAGGCATTAGAGAGGATAAAATTATGTCAAAGCAGCTGAGGAATGCATCTCTTCTTCCTAGCTTCTGGTAGGGTTTGCCCATCCCTCTTTCACAACGCTCCCAAACCATCTACCACAAGGGCTTACGTTCCTCTCTGACCACATCTCCGTCACATCCCCATGGGGCTCAGAAGTCAACCCTGACCCCCTCGTCTCAAGTGGACCTGCACCTCTCAGGCACATAAGATGGTTCCTTGGTCATTTTTGACCAAGAGTAGCCAGACTTCATTTTTGACCAAGGCTTCAAAAATGACCATGGGTGGAACTCCAAGTCCTCAACGTAGAACCCTAAGAGACTCAAGTAGACAACTCTAACACAGTTCCTTTCTCAACATCTCCAAACAAAGAGGGCAGCTTTTTTTATAGATGTTGTGTTACCTTCTTGGATGAGACCCCTAAACATGGAAGGGAGATCTCCAGAAGATATGGTTGCATGGTGTGTGTGAGAGAGAGCCAAAGCAACAATGGTGTTGAGTGTCCCAAAAGTGCTTTTTCAAGAGGCAACTGGACTTTCTGATTTTTCTTTGAAGGCATTTCGCTCCTCATCCAAAAGCTGAAGAATCTTCAGAAATCCAGAAAGTCCAGTTGCCTCTTGAAAAACTCCAGCTGCCTTTGGGACAATCATGACCCAGATGATGACTGAGAATCTCCACAGACATCTCTCACCCAAAATGCTTCTTCGGTTCTACGAAGTTACCGAAGAAGCTTTTTGGATGAGGAGCAAAACGTCTTCAAAGAAGAAAACCAAGGAAGTCCAGTTGCCTCTTGAAAAAGCACCAGACCTGGAGGACTGAGAATCTCCATAGACAACGGTGTTGAGTCTGAACTTGGACAGGGACCATCTTCCAGAAGACAGAAGATTGGCTCTAAGAAAGAGTGTCTTTCCTTATGAACTGATGTTCATAATGTTGAGACTCTAGAAAAAGTGCAGAGGAGAGCAACCAGGATGATTAGGGGACTAGAGACTAAAACATATGAAGAACGGTTACAGGAACTGGGCCTGGCTAGTCTAGTGAAGGGAAGGACCAGGGGAGACAGGATAGCAGTCTTCCAATATTTGAGGGGCTGCCACAGAGAGGAGGAAGGGGGTCAAGTTGTTTTCCAAAGCACCTGAAGGTCAAACAAGGAATAAGGGATGGAAACTGACCAAGGAGAGATTCAACCTAGAAATGAGGAGGAACTTTCTGATAGTGAGAACAATCAACCCATGGAACTGAAGTTGCCTTCGGAAGTTGTGGGAGCTTCATCACTTGAGACTTTCAAGAAAAGATTGGACTGCCATTTGTCAGAAATGGTGTAGGGTCTCCTGCTTGAGTAGGAGGTTGGACTAGATGACCTATAAAGTCCCTTCCAACTCTGTTAAACCTGGGCTGTTTTGTATACCCCGAAGGGTTACCAAGATTTGCCATGTTCCAGTTGGAGGACACCAAGTAACCTCCAACCTCAAGGTGAGATTCTTCTTCTGGGACAGTTCTTTCTCTCCAGCTTTTGAAGGACCACGGTTCAAGTCGGCCTCTTGTCTAATGCAGCCCGCTGTTCTCCAACGCAGCTCCTTCTGGCCTCCAGGAACTAAACCACATATTCAAGCTAGGCGAAGAAACTGCTCCCCGCTCTATCTAGGCCGAGAGCAGCGGAGTCGCATTCTGAATTTGTTTCGGCACAGTGAGTCACTGAGTGTGACATTGGCTCAGCTTGTTTAATTGTTGCTTATTAAAGCTCGCTCTCTCTCTCTCTCTTTTAAAGAGACAGTAAACTCCTTGGATGAAAGTTGTACAGGTAGTCCTCGACTTACGACCACGAGGGAGGCCCAAATTTATGTGGCTAAGTGAGAAAAGGTGTTCAGTGAGTTTTGCCCCCCCTCTCTTTCTTTCTTTCTCTTTCTTTATCCTTTTCTCCCTCTTTCTTTCTGTTTCTTTTTCTTCTCTTTTTCTTTCTTTCTCTCTCTCTCTTTCTCTCTCTTCTTTCTTTCTCTTTCTTTCTCCCTCTTTCTTTCTGTTTCTTTCTTTCTTCTCTTTCTCTCTCTTCTTTCTTTCTCTTTCTTTCTCCCTCTTTCTTTCTGTTTCTTTCTTTCTTCTCTTTCTCTCTCTTCTTTCTTTCTCCCTTTCTCCCTCTTTCTTTCTGTTTCTTCTCTCTCTCTCTCTCTTTCTCTCTTCTTTCTTTCTTTCTCCCTTTCTTTCTTTCTTCTCTCTCTCTCTCTTTTCTTTCTTTCTCTCTTCTTTCTTTCTCTTTCTTTCTCCCTTTCTCCCTCTGTTTCTTTCTTTCTTCTCTCTCTCTTTCTTTCTCTCTCTTTCTTTCTCTTTCTTTCTTTCTTTCTTTCTTTCTTTCTTCTTTCTTTCTTTCTTTCTTCTTTCTTTCTTCGTTCCTTCCTTCCTTCCTTCCTTCTCTTCCTTTCTTTCTCTCTCTCATTCTCTCTCTTTCTTTCTCTTCCTTCCTTTTCTTTTCCCACCGGATTTTCAAAGAAAGTCAGCCGAGCGAGGAACTCTTCCTTGTTTTGGCTGGCTGACACAGGCAGAGCTCTGAGATTGCTCCCTCGTGCAGAATTTAGTCACTTACTCTTACAGAATGTGGATCTTAGGGAGAAAAAAAAAGAAAGAGGGATATTTGACAGGAGCAATTCCAGCTGCCACCGGCATAAACAAAGCCAAATGAAAAGAGGTTTTTTTTTGCCGCTTTTTCACTTTACTCCTCACTGCACGGTTTCTGCAAATCTATCTCAGACAAAGCTTGGAAGGAATTGCAGAGTCCATGGCATCCTTTGAAAACAGACGTTTGGCCCACTCAGTTTCCCGATGGGAACGTCTCTTCTGCGTAATCCCTTCAAGCGAGGAGGGCTGGGAATTTTTTTCCTGGGGAAAAATGCCCGTTTCGTGAAGTGAATTTCGTTCAAAGTTATCACAGCGCTGAAAAATGCAGCTGACAACCAGTCCTCGCGCTTACAATCAACGCAATAAGATAGCCCTCAACTTAATGTTTCATTTAGTGACTGTTCAAAGTTATAACAACACGGAAAATGTGACTTATGTCCCATTTTTCACATTTAACGACCACTGCAGGATCTCACGGTCACAAGATCAAAATTTGGGCGCTTGGCAACCGGCATGTGCTTATGGTGATTGCAATGTCCCAATCATGTGATTTTATTTTTTTTTTAATTTGATTTATATGCCGCCCTTCTCCGGAGACTCAGGGCGGCTTACAATGCGCTAAGCAATAGCCTTTATATTTTTGTATATTTATACAAAGTCAGCTTATTGCCCCCACAAACTGGGTCCTCAATTTACCTACCTTAGAAAGGATGGAAGGCTGAGTCAACCTTGAGCCTTGGCAAGATTCGAACCTGCAGTAATTGCAGGCAGCTGGTCTTAATAACAGGGTGCTTTAGACCACTGTACTACCAAGGCTCCTTCTTTCGCGACAAGCAAACTCAAGGGGAAAGCCGGATTCACTTAACAACCGTGTTACTGGCTTAACAACGGCAGTGATTCGCTTAGCAACCGTGGCAAAAAAGGATCGTAAAAAGGGGCGCGCCTGAATTAACAGCTGCCTTGTTTAACAACAGAAATTCTGGACTCCATTGCGGTCGCAAGTCGAGGACTGAAATGAGAATGCATGTCGACAATGACATTTTGTCGCAAACACAAACACGGCAGTTAATGAATTGTTTTCACATGGTATCACTACTATACGAGAGCGAAGAGAAGAAGAAGGGGAAAAAAGACTAATTTAGAAACTTTTCCAAAACTCAATGGAACTTTTCCCACATAAAATACACTTTTGGTGCCAATTAGTCCCTGCACACCAAATGTTGCGGAGAAAGGCATTCTTCCTTAGCCTGCAAACAAATCAGAACACACAACATTTGTCCTAAAATGCAAAAGGACTTATAAAAAGGAAACAGTGAAAGTGATTAGGGTGACCAGATCACCACCCGACAAAAGGGAAGGAGGAGATGCTTTCGGATGTACTAAAATATGTAACTGATTTGTCCACATTTTTCATCAAAATCAATGCAATTAACCAGCAACTGAACATGAGAAAGAAAAATTGATTGCTGGCGAAGCCAAGCCAGAAAATAATCAGTTCAGTCTTCTAGATCGTCCCTTCATAATAAAAGTTATTTAATCACTTCCAAATTGTTTCCCTCTTAATAACAACGTTAACAGCAATTCTTTTCTTCACAATAGCCACTGTTTTTCTCAAAAAAAAATTCCTTAAAATCTCTTTCAGAGTTTCACCCTCTAGCACAATTTTTAAGGTCTCCATCCATCCCCAATCCCGAATATAGAAACAAAGAACAAAAAGATTTAAGGCAGAGATGTCCAAACTTGGCAACTTTAAGACTTGAGGACTTCAACTCCCAGAATTCCCCAGCCAGCCTGCCACAGGACTTTTAACTGTCAAGATGGGACACCCCTGAAGCTTAACCTTTCAAGTCCTCAGATCACCAAGAATAATTCCTAATTACAAGATGGCACAGATCCCAGATGAATGTTAGGAGGAGGAGGAAGAGGGGGAGGAGGAGCAAGAGGAGGAGGAGGAGGAGGAGGAGGAGGAGGAGGAGGAGGAGGAGGAGGAGGAGAAGAAGAAGAAGAAGAAGAAGAAGAAGAAGAAGAAGAAGAAGAAGAAGAAGAAGAAGAAGAGGAGGAGGAGGAGGAGGAGGAGGAGGAGGAAGAGGAGGAGGAGGAGAAGAGGAGGAGGAGGAGAGGAGGAGGAGGAGAGGAGAAGGAGGAGGAGGAGAAGAAGAAGAGGACGAGGACGAGGAGGAGGAAGAAGAGGAGGAGAAGAAGAGGCGAAAGAGGAAGAAGAAGGAGAAGAAGAAGAGGAGGAGGAGGAAGAGGAGGAAGAAGGAGGATGAGAGGAAGAGGAAGAAGAAGAGGAGGAGGAAGAGGAGGAAGAAGGAGGAGAAGAAGAGGAGGAGGAAGAAGAGGAAGAAGAAGAGGAGGAGGAAGAAGAGGAAGAAGAGGAGGAGAAGGAGGAGGAGAAGAAGAAAAAGGAGGAGGATTCATTGAATATTCTTCATTGAGGGAATACAAGGTCTGGACATATTAGTGACAGTAGTGGGTTTCAAATCCCATCGGTACCGATTCGCTCGTGGATACGTGTGCACGCATGACACTTCTGCCCATGTGCAGAAGCTTCTGCGCATGAACAGAGACATCCGGGAGGGTGGGCAGAGACTCCCGCCACCACCACCGCTACCGGTTCTCCCAAACAGGGGCGAACCGGTAGCAACCCACCACTGATTAGAGAGGGTTGAAAATTCAATACCTCCTTTGATTCAAGGAGAATTGTCGCATTCCTTCTGCCTTCAAAAGAAGGGTGCACCCTAGGCTAGGCCCAAAGACCACGTAGACAAGTGAAAGGTGCGAGATGCAGACTTGCAAGGTTAGCGGTTAATCAGGGGAAGCGCCTAATAAGCCACGGCTGGCCTCCGAAAACTTAAACGGGGGAACCCTTTCATTCTGGCCAGAAGACCACAACAAACCACCTGTTACCCTGTTGTGAAGAAAATGGTGCACCAAGTCACCAGATCCTGGTTTCAAACCACCAATAAGGTTTAGAATTCCTGGGACTGTATGGCGGAAATCCAGAGAGATGAGGTGGACTTTCCACCACCAACTCCTGATGGGAAACTAAACACACATCAGGTGGCCTTAAAAATCCCTGAAAAGAAACACGGACAGCCTGAAGCGCCAACTACCTGCGTGATGTCATCACATTGTTTGCCCTTGGCCTGTAATAATAAAAGACGTTGTTCCATCACCCCTAAAGGTCTTTCCACCAAAAGAAAAATGACTCTCCTGGAGTTTGTCCGGAATTCCAGGATTCCCAGCGATGATGACCAATCAACCGTCACGTTAGCTATAAAATCCTAAATTGTAGCCCTAGCACTTCACCTTTCCTCCACAAGTTTGATCCCGGGCTTATCATGTGCTTGGGTGAAATGGGTGAAATGATTCCCTGATAAACTCAAGAGAAGGGTTCCGAGCTTCTGCATCAGAGAAAGAGACAACATGCTCGGGATACGTGACAAGTGTGCACTTAATTAACCTCATTTGCTTAACACATCCATCCGAGCTGCAGATGACAAGTCAGCCGGTGCTCGGAATGGATGACAGGCCTGTGCAAGGATGGGAAGTATGTCACACGTGTTTTTGGAGGCTACTCTGCGGCACTCCGCTTTCAAACAATATCCCCTGGCAAGCGGAACAGCACCGACGGGTCCCGCCTGTCCGGCTGGTTTTCTAGAGTGCTGGGTTAAAAACAAAAAACCAAAAAAAAAACAACCCTCAACTAAGTGGAAAACCCAGGCAGAGCTCCTAGGCCTACAGCGGAAGTTTTTTTCTTTTTTTAAAAAACAAAACAAAACAGTTTTTTAATTAGTTTATAATATAGCATAGAAAAAAAAACAAGAGTAAATAGTTGGGAAAATAGGGAAGGGAAAAGTAAAGGGGAAAAATTAATGAAACAAGGCATTGACTTCCAACTGCCTTTGGTGCAGTAAAACTATCTATCTATCTATCTATCTATCTATCTATCTATCTATCTATCTATCTATCTATCTCCACATCTATCTATCTATCTATCTATCTATCTATCTATCTATCTATCTATCTATCTATCTATCTCTATCCATATCTATCTATCTATCTATCTCTATCCATATCTATCTATCTTCTATCTGTCTGTCTATCTATCTATCTATCTATCTATCTATCTATCTATCCATATCTATCTATCTATCTATCTATCTATCTATCTATCTATCTATCTATCTATCTCTATCCATATCTATCTATCTATCTATCTATCTATCTATCTATCTATCTATCTATCTATCTATCTATCTATTATCTACTATCTATCTCTTTCCATATCTATCTATCCATCCATCCATCCATCCATCCATCCATCCATCCCTATATCATCCATAGCCATCTATCTATCTATCTATCTATCTATCTATCTATCTATCTATCTATCTATCTATCTATCTATCCATATCTATCCATCCATATCTATCCATCCATATCTATCTATCCATCCATATCCATCCATCCATCCATCCATCCATCCATCCATCCATCCATCCATCCATAAATCATCCATAGCCATCTATCTATCTATCTATCTATCTATCTATCTATCTATCTATCTATCTATCTATCTATCTATCTATATCTATCCATCCATATCTATCTATCCATCCATATCTATCCATCCATCCATTCCTATATCATCCATATCTATCTATCATTCATCTCTCTCCCTCACCTATCTCTCTAGACGTATATATAAAACATGATGACAATGTGCTTTTTGGATTCAGCTGCAGCCAAGGGAGTCCAGCTGTTGAACTTCAGGTGGTCAGTCGAAGCTCCACGCTTTGGAAGGGCACTAGCCCAGTGGAGTGGCGTTTAATTAATGGTTTGCGAGAATGACCTTGGGAAGGGGAAGAAGAGTTGCTTAGGAACGGGTCAGATAAGAGACGCCACAGCCTGCAGCTGCCTAACTCCGGGAGAAAGAAGCTCAGAAAATACCCCGTCCAATTTTCAGCAAAAGGCAGCCAGAGACATCTATACAGGTAGTCCTCAACAACAGTTTGCTTAGTGACTCTTCAAAGTTACAAAGGCCCTGAAAAAAGCCGAGTTATGACCATTTTTCACACTTATGTCCGTTGCATCATCCCTATGGTCCCACGAACAAAATTCAGACGCTTGGCAACTGATTTCTACTTATGACAATTACAGTGTCCCCGAGGTCACGGAATCCCGTTTTGTGACCTTCTGACAAGCCAAGTCATTGGTGAAGGCAGATTCACTTAATAACCATCTTGGCTAACTTTATCAACGGCAGTGATTCGCTTAACAACAGTGGCAAGAAAATTCGTAAAACGGGAGTTGGAAGGGCCCTTGTAGGTCATCTAGTCGAACCCCCTGAAAAATTCACTAAACAAATTTCTCACTTAGCAACATAAATGGGGGGGGGGAGCTTCAGTGGTGGCTGTAAGTCGAGGACTAGCTGTTCTTTCAGGCTTGCAAAATGCTATGAATGTAAGCTTACACTGAAGCAGAATTAGATCATCTCGTCCCGTTTCCTGTCTGGTCTACCTGGAAAGATTGACCCATCTGGCTGGATCTGGCCGAGACGGAGAGTCTTTTTTTGCAAATCTGTAATTTTTGGTTTTTTGGAGGGTATTTTTATTTTGCCAGGCTGCCCCCAACATCTTCTCATGACTCCTAATGCTCATAATAGCTGCCCCCACAACCCCTAAATGAGGATCCCTCTTCTCAAATAATCCCTTTGGCAGAGGAAGCAAACAGGATGTTAAGTAACTGAGTGACCTCAGCTTTGACCTGGTCCTGAGCAGCCTGCCTTAAAAAATTGAGGACAAGTCTCTGCTTTTCTCCCTCTCTGGAGGAAAATCTCCACGCCCAGCAGGCTCTGAAGGCTATTAAAGATCCCAACAGTACGGTTGTCCAAAGAAGAAGAAGAAAGGGAGAAAACAAAAGGAGAGAAGAGAAGAGGAAAGGAGAGGAGAGAAGGAAGTAAAGAGAGAAGGAGAAAGGGGAAGGAAGGGGAGGAGGAAGGAAGGAAGGAAGGGATGGATGGGAGGAGGAAGGGGAGAGGAGAGGAAGAAGAAGGAAGTAAAGAGAGAAGAAGAGAGGGAAAGGAAGGAAGGAGGGAGGAGGAAGGAAGGGGAGGAGGAAGGGAGGGAGGAAGGAAGGAAAGAAGGGAGGAAGGGAGGGAAGGAGGAAGGGGAAAGGAGAGGAAGTAAATGGATGGAGAAGCAAGGGAAGGTAAGGGGAGGGGAGAGGAGAGGAGAGGAGAGGAGAGGAGAGGAGAGGAGAGGAGAGAAGAGAAGAGAAGAGAAGAGAAGAGAAGAGAAGAGAAGAGAAGAGAAGAGAAGAGAAGAGAAGAGGAAAAAAACCCCAGTGCCTGTTTTTGCAGTTAAATTACACTTTTGACAAAGGAGAAACAGAATTCCGTTCTGATGAGTCAGATCCCAGCAGCCGGGATCCGGCCTGCAGAAGAAGGGTACAGAGTTGTGCGTTTGTGTGTGTCTGTGTGTGTTTTGCAAAGGGTGCAGTGCTTTTCCAAGAAAATAACAGCATTTCTGGCTGGCGCAGAAGCAGCAGCAGCAGCAGCTGGAAAGGACAAAATTGAATTAAATTCGCAGATCTGTTCGGTATCTTGAAGGCAGGCTGCACCGCGCGAATTACCTGACCCACTATTTGGAAACAATTATCCAACTAGATTGGAAGGCTGCTTTTAGGAGGGCGAGTAGAGGGAGATAGGGAGGGGTGTGTGTGTGTGTGTCTGTGTGTGTGTGTGTGTTTGGGGGGGAGGGGGGAACCTGTAGCCCAGCCACCTGGGGGCAAATTTCCCCCTTAAAGCCAGTCCCTGAATTGCAAAGTGGAAAATACATCTGTCACTTGGGCTGCCTTCTCCCTGCAAGAGAGATTGTTGCGCAACGCAATTTCGGGAAACATTCCCAAGTTTTTTGTGTGTGTGTTTTTTTTTAAAGGAAGAATAAGCAACTCGCCACTCCCTTCCATTGATTTCCCGAATATTAAGATAATACAGTCATTCCTCCTACAGGCACAGTCTTCAAAAGCCCTGGTTTGTTTTAAGCTCGTTGGTTAAATAAACCACAATCGGCGAGGCGGCCAGCTGGGAAGCGTACTCTTGTCAATCACCTGGACGGAGTTTGTACAACGCTGCTAAGCCAACCATGGTTCACCAACCAGAGTTTACAGGCAGTCCTCGACTTACGACTTACATTTTCCTATTTCCTATTTCCTATTGCTAAGCGAGACGTCCGTTAAGTGAGTTTTGGCCCACTTTTAGGAACCTTGTTATGAACCTCTTTTAGGAACCTTGTCCTAAAGCAAATCGATCAGTGATGGGTTTCAAATTTTTTTACTACCAGCTCTGTGGGTGTGGTTGTTGGGCGTGGCAGGGGAAGGATACTGTAAAATCTCCATTCTCTCCCCAGTCCAAGGGAAGGTTACTGCAAAATCCCCATTTCCTCCCGATCAGCTGGGACTCGGGAGGCAGAGAATAGATGGGGGCGGGGCCAGTCAGAATTTTTACTACCGGTTCTCCGAACTATTCAAAATTTCCGCTATCGGTTCTCCAGAACTGGTCAGAACCTGCTGGAATCAATGCACCACCTCTGGAATCAATGCAGTTGTTAAGCGAGGAAGACGGTTGCTAAAAGGCAAGCAAGCAGACTTCGGGCGGTGTGGCTTCGAAATTCGTGGCAAGCCCGATTTTAATGCTCCCACTTTGCAAAATATGCAAATCTTCGGATCAGAAAGAAGCAAGAAAAGAAAAGTAGCAGGGCGCAAGAAAATGAGGACCCAGATTATGGGGGCAATAAAATGACTTTGTATAAATATACAAAAGTATGAAGGCTATTGCTTAACACATTGTAAGCCGCCCTGAGTCTCCGGAGAAGGGCGGCATATAAATCAAATAAAAAAAAATAAATGAAAAGAAGGTGGCAATTTGCAGGAAAATAAAAAGAAGGTAGCAATTTGCAGGAAAATGAAAAGAATGTAGCAATGGCGATAAACTTTGAATAGCCATCCTGAACTTGTTGACCTGGTGAAAACAAACATTGTTTGGTAACCTGTTTTTTTTTCCCCTTCAAGAAGGCAAAAAGAAACACACAGCCCACAGATAAGAGACTGTTTAACCAACTCCTGCCAGCACCATTAGAGAACAAAAATCATATATATACATACATACTTATATATACATTCGACTTTCAGCATAAATATTTTAGTGCGCAGCTTTAAATCCCCTAAATTAATTACGAGAGCCTGCGCTAAATAAGACCATGTATCTCCTTGGGCTTTTGTTAGAACATGCTCATGTGTAGCAAACTGTGAAGTAAATGTAGTAATTAGAGGTTAAATTAATCCCTGACAGACAAGAGGCTTAGTAAATCTTAGTAAACCTTGTCACAAAGCAGCCTGGGAAAACTTGCTACTCAGGCAGAATGAAAGACAAAGACATTGAGGTGAGTTGCAAGGCATTTTGGTCAAGCCTTGACGACGTAGCTACAAAGGGGAGGCATCAAAAATCCATTTAAGCGGACTCTTCTCCACCCTTTCCACCAGCTAAATTGCAACAAAGCCATATCCAAGCCTTAAAAACGGCTGGTAAACTTCCTCAAGACAGGTTTTGAGCCCCATAACAGTTTGGTAATCAACAATCCCGAGATTCGTTGGCCTAGCTTGGAGTCATCAAGCATCCCAGTTTTATTTATTTACCTCTTAAATCAGTTTATTTCATTCTAAATCATTCTAATTATTTAATTCTAAATCTGATCCTGGCAAATAGATGGGGAAGAAATGGAGGTAGTGACAGATTTTATTTTCCTGGGCTCCAAGACTGCCACAGATGGGGACTGCAGCCAAGAAATTAAAAATGCTTGCTCCTGGGGAGGAAAGCTATGGCAAAGTTAGACAGCGTACTAAAAAGCAGAGACATCACCCTGCCAACAAAAGTGCGTATAGTCAAGGCGATGGTTTTCCCAGTTGCAATGGATGGCTGTGAAAGTTGGACCATAAGGAAGGCTGAGCGCCAAAGAATGGAGGCCTCTGAACTCTGGTGCTGGAGAAGATTTCTGGGAGTCCCTTCGACTGCAAGGTGATCCAACCAGTCAGTCCTAGAGGAGATCAACCCTGAATGCTCTTTAGAAGGCCAGATCCTGAAGATGACCAAACTCAAATACTTTGGCCACCTAATGAGAAGGAAGGACTCCCTGGAGAAGAGCCTAATGCTGGGAATGATTGAGGGCAAAAGAAGAAGGGGACGACAGAGAACGAGGTGACTGGATGGAATCACTGGAACAGTTGGTGTGAGCTTAAATGTTCTCCAGAGGATGGTAGAGGACAGGAAGGCCTGGAAGAACATTGTCCATGGGGTCACGATGGGTCGGACACGACTTCGCAACTAACAACAACAACAAATCTGATGGCTGCAAAGGCCCACTGGAGACCAGAGAAGACAAGAGGAAATGGTCTTCAAACATTCTAGACATGGGAGAAGAAGACACTAAATCTAAAAAGAAGACATGTGTGTTTCTCTTTCATGGTTCCAGATTTAAACCCCAGATGGTGAGATTGGGGTACCCTAGAGATCAGGAATGACCTTCAAATTGAGCAACCAGTAAGAACCAGTAGATCCAGTTGACTTGACCAGAGACCGTGGCAATCTCAACTTCAAAAAAAAAGTGCCTAACTTCAATTCAACTCAACAATATATTGTATTTCTTCTTTTGAAACACCTGTTTTTTTTCTTTTTTAAATGCCAAGCTCTTTTCTAATAATCAAACATGTTAAGCCTTTAGCAAATACTTCCAAACTTTTAAACTCTGACATCTTCACTATATTCTCCGATAAGAGCAGGCGCTCAACTATACATTATAATCTGAAAAAGTCAAACCAGAAAAACTACTCGTATAATTATAGAACGTTGTATATTGCGTGCGTATTACGTGCATGTTGCTATATATATATATATATTTAGATTAAGGTTAAATGCCCAGATCTCTTGTTCCTTGAGGACTTTTAAAAAGTTTTATTTTTTAAGGGACTTCGCCTTCATATATAATACCGAAGGGAGATTTTGTTTTTGTTTTTTTAAAAAAAATCTGGTTTGGCATCGTATGTGTGCATCAGAGTACTTCCTTAAGTGTAAGATGCTAGACATGTCCAAACAGCAATGCCTCATGAAAGGCACAAAACCATAATTTGGCTAACCATAATTTGTTGTATAACTCCAGATAGTTGAATATACCATAGCCAAGCCCCAAAGAAGAAAAATGACATTATGGCATATTCAGCCGGTTCAGGCCGGTTCGGGCGAACCGCCCCAGCACTATGCCATCCTATTTAGCTACATTTTCGAGGCCAGGCGCACATACGAGCAAAGCACATGCATGGAAGGCCGGGCACATGCGGCGAATTGGTGGTAGCAATATCTGAAACCCACCTCTGGGCATACCATAATATGTAAATGCAATGGGCCCCTTCCGATATTAAACCTCAATATGAGTTGTAAAGCCAGATCAAGGCCACCTCTTGATCTTCAGAGCTCCATATAAGTTCATAATGGTCCACCCCAGTGGTGGGTTGCCCCCGGTTCGCACCGGTTCTATAGAACCTGTTGTAAAACCGGCAGGAGGCTCCGCCCACTGACCCTGATGTCATAAAAACGCTTCTGCGTGTGGCCCCGTTGCGAACCAGTAGTAAAGAACCCACCCCTGGTCCATGCCTAGAATTACTTGAGCCATCATGACCAGTGAATAATGTTCTGTCCATCTTTGTCCTCTGCTCCCTCAAAACACATCAGCAAAACTTCCTATGACCGATGGGAGTTGAGGTCCATCACATCAGGAAAAGTTAATCTGCAAGGATCATTGGGAACTTTGTAGGCTTGTCTCTGGAGATGCTGGTAGGCATGGAACATCACCTGTGACCTCACGTCATCAAAACATCTCCTCTGTCATCAACCAGATGGAATTCATTGTACACTTTTGAGGAACCTCAGGTTACCAAAGGTCATAGCAACCAAGTGCACCTATTAGGCTAATCCATATAGAGTAGAGTAGAGTAGAGTAGAGTAGAGTAGAGTAGAGTGGAGTGGAGTGGAGTAGAGTAGAGTAGAGTAGAGTAGAGTGGAGTGGAGTGGAGTGGAGTGGAGTGGAGTGGAGTGGAGTGGAGTGGAGTGGAGTGGAGTGGAGTGGAGTGGAGTAGAGTAGAGTAGAGTAGAGTAGAGTAGAGTAGAGTAGAGTAGAGTAGAGTAAAATAGAATAGAATAGAATAGAATAGAATAGAAATAAGAGGAGTAGAGTAGAGTAGAGTAGAGTAGAGTAGAGTAGAGTAGAATAGAATAGAAATAAGAGGAGTAGAGTAGAGTAGAGTAGAGTAGAGTAGAGTAGAGTAGAGTAGAGTAGAGAAGGATAGGATAGGCTAGGCTAGGCTAGGCTAGGCTAGGATAGGCTAGGATAGGATAGAATTCTTTATTGGCCAAGTGTGATTGGACACACAAGGAATTTGTCTTCGGTGCATTAATTGAGGTTTGTTGGTAAATCACAACTGGCTTGGTGCACACCACACAGCATGGCTAATCCAAATAAAGGCAATAGTGGTGTAACAAGCTATTTGGACCACTGTTTGAGTTCCAACTTCTATGCTAAGCCCCCATGAGCTGGGGTTTATTTACGACTAAGCTCAATTAGCTCATTATCGCTTAACAAACAAGGCATAGCCTGCTCAAATCATGGTTTAAGCTCAACGTTGAACTCATTCATCCCGTCAAATGCAACTATATATTCAAACCAACTCTGGGTGGGTGGGTTTTTTACCCCCCCCCCCAAACAAGAAATGCAAGGAATTTCAACAGCCAACCTTCCTCACATCATTTTCATTCCTTCACAAACGATCGAGGCTCTGCAACCAGAGCAAACAGCCTTGTGTGAGAATGTTTACACGACTCTAATAGCCCAGGTTAGATTGAAAGCAGTGTTGAGGTGCTGATCTTGGCCAAAGAGATTGGCTCTTCCTACCCGCCAGTCGCCTCTGATTCACCCCGTAAACATGCACACCGATTAGGAAGGCCGAAGCAAGTTCAAGCATCGTTAACCCAAGATAACTGATTGTGTAAACACATCCCTGGGTGGTTGAAAGTGTTGATTTGACTTCCTTGGCTAAGTGAGCAGCAGTAGGAAGGAGTCGGAGGAAGAGAAGGCGACTGCTCATTTAACTTGTTAAATTACTACTGCTACCGTTTATAATTCTACTGGCAAAATTTTAAATGGTAGATGCACGATAGACGTCTTCGAATATTTTCACGTGGGTGGGTTTGTTTTTTTTAACGCGGAGAACTTCTGCAGAGCTTCAAAGCAACCTTGGTGGAGGTTAGAGAGCCTTGGTGGCGCAGCAGACTAAAGTGCTGTTAAGTAGCACCAGCTGCCTGCAATTACTGCGAGTTTGAATCTCACCAGGCTCAAGGTTGATTCAGCCTTCCATCCTTCCGAGGTAGGTAAAATGAGGACCCGGATTGTGGGGGCAATAAGCTGACTTTGTGTAAAAAGAACACCGCTTGGGGGGCCCCGAAAGCCCTACTAAGCAGGTATATACAAAAGTATGAAGACTATTGCTTAACGTATTGTAAGCCACCCTGAGTCTCCGGAGAAGGGCGGCATATAAATCAAACCAATAAATGAATGAATGAATGAATGAATGAATGAATGAATGAATGAATGAATAAATAAATAAATAAACCATGAACTTCCTGCAAAAAGTTATTCTGGTGTGCAGTGCTCTATAGCATCGTTTTGAGGGTAGGAGTTGAGACACTTTATGTCCAGGATGCGAGGGGTCTGTCAATATTTTCACAGCCCTCTTTTTGACTCGTGCAGTAGACAGGTCCTCAATGGAAGGCAGGTTGGTAGCCATGGTTTTTTTCTGCTGTTCTAACTCTCAATGCAAAGTAACCAACCCACTTTCAGCCTGGGAGGATCCCATGTCAGGAAAACCCCATTTTGTGGTAGGACAAAAACCCCACAGAATCTCGGGGCATCGACTGATCAGGGCATTGGCCGAGGCAATCATAAAATACTAGCGGTGGATTCTGACCTTCCTGGCAAAGAGCCCTGGTGTATTTTGTCGCCTACTTGCTGGCAAGCAAAAATCCCGCCGTTCCCAACAGATGCAACCAGGCCACGCGGGGAAAAAAACCAACCCAAACCACATGAATAGAGCTCTGCTCTAAGTTACACGATGATGTGTAGATCATCAACAAAACCTCTACCGGTACGTGTGTTGGTTCTGTAGGTTGACGACAAAAAAACAGTTTTGTTTTTTTTAAAAAAAGAAGGGAGTAAGACACACGGGGTGAGTAGAAACAGGTCTTCTTCAAACTGAACTCAACTACTATAGACTTGACGTAAATATTCAGTAGTGGGCCACCAATGACTGTTTTAGGGTGTTTTCTTTCTTTTCTTTGACCAACACAAGCCTGCTTCGCGTTCTTAGGTCAGAAACTGCCTCCAACTCGGTGTTTTTCCAAGCTTTTCCCTTCGTTACCAAAAACCATTCATGAGAAAATCTTACGGAACTTTAAGGACTAGATGGCAAACCTTTTCGGCAACAAGTGCCCAAACTGGAATGTGCATGCACGCGAGTGCAAGTGTGTGCGTGTGCCGGAGTGCCGGAAACCTGAAGACGAGCTGGCCAGCGCACACACACCTGTTTTTTGGGCATTTTTCAGGCTGTTTTCAGGCTGCTTTTTGGGCTGTTCTGCGGCCGTTTTTCGGGACAAAAACGGGCTGAAAAATGGCCTCAAAATAGCCTGAAAAACAGCTGAAAACAGCCCGAAAAATGGCCTGTTTTGGGGGCCATTTTCAGGCTGTTTTTCGGCGCTCCGGAGCTTGCGAACACCAGGAAACCAGAAGATCAGCTGGCGACGGCAGACGTGCCCACAGAGACGACTCTCCGTGCCACCGTTCGCCATCACGGGACTAGGTTAGAGGTTCCCCTGCTTCCACAGGGTTGTTGAACAAACGGTCCTAACTCAAGGACTACCTACGTTATTAAAAACAATACCGCGGAATGATGTTTCTATGCCGCCCAGAGTCACCTTGGGGGGTGGGTGGGTGGAGAGATGGGTGGCGCACAAATGATCTCGACGTCATTTCAACCAATCACTCTTGGTAATTTCATCGATTTTTTTTTTCAACTTAATGGGAGGTTTTTGAATATATTTGAACGCACGTGGCAATCTTTGAGTCAATTTAAGTGTCCCTGTTCTGATGGGCCATGGGGCTTGTGTGTGTCATTATCCAAGGGGGGTGGGGGGTGGAAATAGCAGTTTGGGGTAAGTTGAGAAACACTGTCTAACATCCCCTTTGACGTGGCGAGGTTGGGTTCACCCGTGCTTTAACTCTCAATGGGAGTTGCTTGGTTTAATCTTGGCCTGTTGCGTTAACTGAGCTAGCTGTGGCTTCATCAGCAGGCAATGGTTAATCAGGCTATAGTTTAGCACAGGGGTCGGCAACCTTAAACACTCAAAGAGTGTTTAACCGGAAGCCCCCCTATTCAATTCTGGAGCCGACCGGAAGTCCAGTTCCCCCACCATAGAGTCTCCTCCTAGCACGGCATCCTTTTCCCTCTATCTGTCCTAACCGAAAGCCCTATCAATTGTGGAGCTGACCAGTGACAGGAAGCTGCAGCAGAGGGATGAAAGAGCCACATGCGGCTCCAGAGCCACAGGTTGCCGACCCCTGGTTTAGCACGTTGACCGTTCTTAGCAATGATCACAGGCAGCTCCTATCCCCCTTCTAATTCTCGCCAGATGAATTGGGCCAAACCATGTCTCCGTTTGGGTTAACCACACATCTTTGACATTTGAGATGAGCACTGGCTAGACTGTGGTTTAAGGGCGGGGGGGAATGAAAACTCTGTCCCTTCTCTTCAAAAGGAAACATGCAGATCTTGCTTTGAGCAAGGATGGGGAATCTGAAGCCTTCCCCAAATTTCCCTGGCTACGCTCCAAGTATCCTTTGCTTCCTGTCTAGGATTACTAGGAGTCAGAAATGGCAATATTCAATCAGCCACCGATATATAAGGTTGTACCAATAGAAGAGGATATTTGTAGATCAGGATTGAACTGTAGGACTCTTGGTTGTTTTCTTGCAGATGTTTAAATAAATAACTTTATTGTCATTGTACGTGTATACACAGTATACCCATACAACGAAATTCACTTAATACCCAAAGACCAGGTCCAACATAGAACAATCCCCAAACACGCCCCCACCCACCACAAATTCCCCACCCCTAAACCACCCAAACATCCACACAACAGACCAAGTAATGCTGTCCAACAGTTCACTGATGGTGGCCTTTTAGTTCATTGTTGAGTGCAATTATAGCTCTGGGATAAAAACTACTCAGAAAACTATTCAGTTGTTCTGTATCTTCTGCCAGAAGGCAACAGTCCAAAAAGATGGTAAGCAGGATGGGAAGAGTCTCTGAGAATGTTATGCAACTTCCTCAAACAGCGAGATTCGAAGATGTCATCCAGGGCTGGTAGCTGGAGCCTGATGATATTCTGGGCAGTTTTAATGATTCTCTGTAGAGCATTTTTTGTCCGCTACAGAGCTGCTCCCATACCATGCAAGAGTGCCGTATGTCAGGACACTCTCAATGGTGCTGCGATAGTAGGACAGAAGTAGATGCTGAGATAGATTTATCTTTCTGAGCATTCTCAGGAAGTACAGCCTCTTCTGTGCCTTCATCACCCAACAAGGCAACATCATCAGTGCTACCGTGTTTCCCCGAAAATAAGACCAGGTCTTATATTAAATTTTGCTCCAAAAGACGCATTAGGGCTTATTTTCTGGTTAGGTCTTATTTTGGGGGAAAATACGGTACTAAATGCACCCATCTGGCTGACAATCTTAACTGGGTCTTATTTTGTGGGTAGGGCTTCTTTTACGAGCATCCTGAAAAATCATGCTAGGACTTATTTTATTTATTTATTTATTTATTTTTCAGATTTCTATACCGCCCTTCTCCTTTCGGACTCAGGGCGGTGAACAGCCAAGATAAAACATGTATACACAAAAGTTAAAATAGATTTAAAATAATTAAATAAATTTGGCCCGTAATTTAAAACATTTCAATTTAAAATCCATATCAAATTCTAAAACCAACCATAAAATCAGGACAGATCCGGCTGGGTCTTATTTTCGGGAAAACGGTAGAAGGGATTGTATAAACTAGAGAGAAAACCTTACTCCCTACTAGCACTGATGATGTTCCCTAGTTGAGTCTGCACGAAAACAGCCAAGCTCAGCACCAAGGACCCTATAGTCCTCCTCCTCCTCCTCCTCCTCATCCCAGGTATCTGGATAACTTACAAAGCCACCCCAATCCAGGGTAGGACAATGTAGACGCCAAACCAAGATTCTTTCAAATGTCACCAGAATCCTATCTCTCTCTTTCTCTCTCAAGGGCCAAAAAAAATATAAATGCTTGGGCCCCCAACAGACACATTGTCCCATTTCAAAGGAGAGCTAAAGGGATTCTACCTAATTCGTCTCCGCTTCTCCACCACCACAGATGGACAACCGCTTGGCGTTTTGGATGCCAGCTGCAGAATTTTTTATCAGCTCTCTCTGCCAGCTTTCTCTAAATTTAAGATGCACGGCGCCTAGGAAGAATTTCCCAGCAACCTGGACTCCGCAGGTTTTTGTGTGTGTGTTTTTTTTAAAGAGCCATGTAAAATCCCTGGGAAGGAAGGAGACCCTCCCCCATATATATATATATATTTTACAGCTGACTGGTGCTGCCTTGGTTATCTGTCAATAGGCCTGGCATATATTATTATTAAAGAGAGCTGGGTGGTATTGTGCTGAACTACGGCAACCAACTTGGCGTTGTCTGTAGACATATGGGACTGTCTATTCAGACTCAGCAATCTCTCTGCTCCAACGAACACCCGGTGTTTTTCTGCTTGGATAAGATGGGGGGGGTTGGAAGGGGTGGGGGTGGTTTGTAAGATCCATTATGTCCATATCAACATTTATGGCACCAAAATAATTGCTCGAGAGCCTGGGGGCTGGAAACCATGCTCCTTTTAATGTAAGCTCCCCCCCTTTTTAAAAAAACTAAAACAAATCAATATTGATATAAAATAGTTGGAAGCCTGGACAAGCCCATCTTTTAATCTGCAATGTAATTTGTTATTATTTCTCCATCAGGTTATTATTCCGGAAAACCAGGTAGCGGATGATGGCTAATGACTAATTAGGGAATAATGGTCTTTACGGAAAGGTAGAAGGGGAGGAAAACGTAGAGCAGTAGGATGTTATTTGTTCCTTAAATGAAGCAGTGGCCAACTCGGATAGAACTACCCTGTTTCCCCTAAAATAAGACATCCCCTGATAATAAGCCCAATTGGGCTTTTGAGTGCATGCACTAAAATAAGCCCTGCCCAAAAATATTTAAGCACATGAGCAGGTGGTCCCCACCATTTCCTCTGGTTTCCTCCATGCACCCCAAAATAATAAGACCTTCCTGAAAATAAGGCCAAGCGCTTATTTCCTGGGTTCAAAAAAATATAAGTCAGGGTCTTATTTTCGGGAAAACACGGTAGAAATCTATGGAACGGTATTTGATCTAATTGAGAATGAATGAATGAGGTGGAAGGGACCTTAGAGGTCTTCTAGTCCAGCCCCCTATTTTGTCAATCTTGGTAACTTGGACTGCAACTCCCAGAATTCCCTAGGCAGCATTGGCTGGGGAATTCTGGGAGTCGAAGTCCACACATCTTTAATGTTACCAAGGTTGAGAAATACTGAAAATGCTGTTTTGCAAGAATCACACTTGCCTTGCTTGAATAGATCTCACTATAGAACAGGTTGTCCTCGATTTACGGCCACAACTGAGTTCCACATTTCCGTTGCTAAGTGAGACATTTGTTCAGTGAGTTTTTGCACCACTTTATGACCATTCTTGCCACAGTTGTTAAGTAAGCAACACCGCAGTTGTTCATTTAATAACACGGTTGTTAAGTGGATCTAGCTTCCCCATGGACTTTTGTTTGTCAGAAGGCCACAAAATGGGATCATGTGACCAAGCTTTGGCCAAGCTTTTGAATTTTGATCACATGACCATGGGGACGCTCCAATGGTCATAAATATGAAAAAATGATCATAAGTCATTTTTTTTCATCTCGCGGTGTTTCTTCGTTTTTCCAATATTGTGCAGATATAATTCTCGCTACTGTTAAGACTTGCCATATTAAATACAGTATTTTTCAGACTATAAGATGCACCTAAATTTAGAAGAGGAAAACAACAAAAAATAGTTTCTGACCTCTCTTTCTTGGGGCCCTTTTTCAGCCCTTTTCCAGCCTTTATTCAGCCCATTTTGGAGGCTTTTTTGGCCCATTTTCAAGGCCTTTTTTGGCCCGTTTTGGAGGCTTTTTTTGGCCCGTTTTGGAGGCTTATTTCAGCCCATTTTCGAGGCTTTTTCGGCCCGTTTTCAAGGCTTTTTCTGGCCCGTTTTTAAGGCTTTTTTCAGCCCGTTTTGGAGACTTTCTTCAGCCCATTTTTGAGGATTTTTCAGCCCGTTTTTGAGGCTTTTTTCAGCTCGTTTTCAAGGCTTTTCTCAGCCTGTTTTTTCAACAAAAAATGGGCTGAAAAAAGCCTCAAAAATGGCCCAAAAAAGGCCCAAAATCGGGGCGTGCGGAGGCCAAAAAATGGCTGGCGGGTAGGCAGGGCTTCAGCAATATTCGGTCTATAAGACACACAGACATTTTCACCCCCTTTTGGGAGACAAAAACGTGCGTCTTATAGTCCTAAAAATACGATATATACTTTGCTTATCAAGTTTTGCAGATGTTATACCTAATAAAAAAACCAACAATTCGGGTTTAAAGTCTCCATGTTTTCCTATCGTCTTCTCTGACCACATTTTTCCCCCCAGTGCCACTGTAACTTCAAGCAGTCACTAAATGGACCGTTGTAAGTGGAGGATTACCTGTATAGATCTGACCAACCAACCAGTTAGCAAGGGATCGGTCATTTTCACCGTCCCTTGCCTTGCACGCTTTTTTCAAAGGCTCATCGTTCTCTTGACAGCAGCCGGAGAGGAAACGGCGAACATCATTTGAATCGGGAATAATCTTTTTTAAATGCGGACAATTTTCTCGGCTGATCTTTTGCAATCCTGATCCAGAAAGACCTGTTTCTAAACGGCGTGCTCCTACCCTAGGAGCTGCCGGTGGAAATTCAGCATTTCTCCACTCCGGAGGATAAACGACAAAATGAATTCCGAATCTGCAAAGGTTTGCAAACAGAAAACCACAGATGTTTTCCAACACACAAAAACACTTGGGGAACCCCCAAAGTTTGAATCTAACGTTTATTTTGAGAACTCACAAGCACTTGCTTCGACGTGACAGATGGCCCTCAAATGTCTGTTGCTGAACAAGACGGTTAAGTCAGTTCTGCCCCCTTTAAAGACCTTTCTTGCACATATGTGGAACCCTTCTTGGTTCCACATATTTTTGCCACCGGTTGCTGTGTCCACGTACATGCCTTCCGTACTTGCGCCCGGCCTCAAAAACATGGCTAAACAGGACAGCATTATGCCCACTCGCAGTTACCACTACAGGTTCGCCCGAACCGGTTGAATACCACCTCTGCTTTCTTGCCACCGTAGTTAAGCGAATCGTGTTAAATTAGTAACATGGTTGTTTAAGTGAATCTGGCTTCCTCGTGGACTTCCCTTGTCAGGTCACAAAAGGGAATCACGTGAGCCCTGGGTCGTTGCAACCGTCATAAATATGAACCGGTTGCCGCGTGTCCGAATTCCGATCATGTGGCCACGAGGATGCTACAACGGCTGTTAAGTGTGGAAAAGAGTCGCAAGTCTCTTTTTTTAGTTGCAACTTCAAATGGTCACTGAAGGAACAGTTGTAAGTGAAGGACAATCTGTATGTCAATTATGCCAGGTTGAAATGACAAGGTACCTATGGAGATCCTCGGTCATCCAGGTCATGGTTGTCCCAAAGGTGTTTGGTTTTTTTTTCAAGAGGCAACTGGACTTTCTGGGTTTTTTTTTTCTTTGAAGACGTTTCACTTTTCGTGCAAGAAGCTTCTTCAGCTCTGAGAGCAGAAGAAGCTTCTGAGAGAAGCTGAAGAAGCTTCTCGCGTGAGAAGCGAAACCTCTTCAAAGAAAAACCAGAAAGTCCAGTTTTCCTCTTGGAAAAAAAGCACCTTTGGGACGAATGGACAATCTAGACTAGGAAAAAAAAATCTACCAGTGCAGACAGCAGTTAAGATTTCAACTACCTTAAATCAATGCGTAGTTGACGTCCGTTGGGCTTGGAATTAAAAAAAAAAACCCCAAATCATGACCCAAACGACTGAAGGATGCTTAATGGGTAGAGGGCCAAGAACCAAAAACACACAGAGATTCCCGCCGGTTGGTTGTGTGACTCGTTTTGAGCTGCCCTGCTCATTTTGTGGTCATCTGAAGGAGGAACAGAAGCATCACTGTTGACCTCCTTGCATTCAATGGAACATCACCATGACTCAAGTAGACTTTGAAGGTTTCTCTCCCTGCCTTCCTTCCCACAACAGGTTCACAGGAAATATCTCTCTCTTTTCCCCCCTCTCTCTGTATCTCTCTGTCTCTGTTTCTCTCTCTCTCTCTCTCTCTCTCTCTGTATCTCTCTGTTTCTCTCTCTCTGTGTGTGTATCTATCTCTCTCTCCCTCTCCCCCCTCTGTCTCTCTCCATGTCTATCTCTCTCTCCTCTCTCCCCCTCCCTCCCTCTCTCCCCCTCTCCTTCCTTTATCTCTCTCCCCCTCCCTTCCTTTTCTCTCTCCTCTCTCTCTCTCTGTGTTTTTTCTATCTCTCTGTCTGTCTCTCTCTCTGTCTCTGTGTCTCTCTATCTCTATATGTCTCTCTGTTTCTGTGTGTGTCTCTCTCACTCTTTCTCTGTGTTTCTCTCTGTGTGTCTCTCTCTCTCTGTATCTCTCTGTCTCTCTCTCTGTCTCTCTCCCCCTCCCTCCCTCTCTCTCCCCCTCCTTCCTTTATCTCTTTTTCCCTCCCTTCCTTTTCTCTCCTCTCTCTCTCTCTGTGTTTTTTCTATCTCTCTCTCTGTCTGTCTTTCTGTCTTTGTGTCTCTCTATCTCTATATGTCTCTCTGTTTCTCTCTCTCTCTCTCTTTCTGTTTCTGTGTGTGTGTGTGTGTCGCTCTCTCTGTGTGTCTCTCTGTGTGTCTCTCTCTGTATCTCTCTGTTTCTCTCTCTGTGTGTGTATCTATCTCTCTTTCCCTCTCCCCCCTCTCTGTGTCTCTCTCCATGTCTATCTCTCTCTCCTCTCTCTCCCCCTCCCTCCCTCTCTCTCCCTCTCTCCTTCCTTTATCTCTCTCTCCCTCCCTTCCTTTTCTCTCTCCTCTCTCTCTCTCTCTCGTTTTTTCTATCCCTCTGTCTGTCTCTCTCTCTGTCTCTGTGTCTCTCTATCTCTATATGTCTCTCTATTTCTGTGTGTGTCTCTCTCTCTTTCTGTGTTTCTCTCTCTCTGTCTCTCTCTGTCTCTGTCTCTCTCTCCCCCTCCCTCCCTCTCTCCCCCTCCTTCCTTTATCTCTTTTTCCCTCCCTTCCTTTTCTCTCCTCTCTCTCTCTCTCTGTTTTTTCTATCTCTCTGTCTGTCTGTCTGTCTGTCTCTGTGTCTCTCTAGCTCTATATGTCTCTCTGTTTCTGACTCTCTCTCTCACTCTTTCTGTTTCTCTGTGTGTGTGTGTGTGTGTGTGTGTGTGTGTGTGTGTGTCTGTGTCTCTCTGTGTCTCTCTGTGTCTCTCGTTCTCCCTCCCTCCCTCCTATCAGGTCAAATAAGCATTATTACAGGTAGTCCTCAACTTACGACAACTGAGCCCCGAATTTAGGTTGCTAAGTGAGACATTTGTTACGTGAGTTTCGCCCCATTTTATGACGTTTCTCGCCACGTCGGTTAAGTGGATCACAGCAGTTATTCAATTAGTAACCCGGTTGTTAAGTGAATCTGGCTTCCCTGTTGATTTCGCTGGTCAGAAGGTCACAAAAGGGGATTGCGTGACCCCGGGGATACTGCAACCATCCTAAATAGGAGCCAGTTGCCAAGCTTCCTTGTGATTGTCAATCACGTGGCCACGGGGATGCTGCAAGGGTCATAAGTGTGAAAAATGGCCATAAGCCACTTTTTTTCCAGGGCCGTTGCAACTTGGAATGGTCACTAAGTGGAACGGTCATAAATCTGTATTTTTCTTTCCCAGAGTTCCTCTTTTAAACAATTTGAAACATACACACACACGAAAAAAGGGGGGAAAATCCCAAAACGTTGCTCAGAGTTTTGTCGTTCTCTTCTACCGCCGCCTCGGGCAGCAGAAGAGGCGAGTTCTCTTCGAATGCTTGTTTTTCAAACCCCGAGCAATCCGACAACTAATTTCCTGGTTGAGTTGCAAAGCGTTGTGACTGCAGCCTACACAGCTGTGTCACCACCGACGTCAGCAGGACGGAAAACATCACAATCGCCCTTTGCTCATGTTTTCCTAACATGGAATATCCTGGTCACTTCTGCTCCTCTCTCGCTTCTGAACCCAGAAGCTGTCTTTCTCTAAATTGATTTACACACACACACACACACACACACACACACACACACACACACACACAAAAGGGAGTCACTGTTATTTCCCCACAACATATGGAGTTGGGTGGGCGGGAGTGACCCTGCCGAAACGGGGAGAAAGTTTAGCTTCGTTCTCGGCTCCAGCCAGCCCGGTTTCCCTCGGTTAACACACTCTTTGAGAGTTTGAGGAAGAGTGGATTTCTCAAGGCGTAAGCAGCTGGGTGTGTGTGTGTGGCTTGGCAGGCAGACAAGATGGCTGGATAGAAGCCAATCTCTGCTTATCGACAAGGGGCTAATTGCAAGGTTTGGCCGTGGAGGAGGAAGAGGAGGAGGGTGGCCGTGAGATTTGTAGTTTTAGAAGCACCTCGGAGAAGGAAAGGCTGTTGAGTAGCAACTCTCTCTCCGCCCTCCCGCCCCCCCACTCCATCAGTCTGGGGCACTAGGGAAGACTAACTACAAGAAAAACAGCTGTCTTCACTTATTATTGCTGAAATAATCCTTACACAATGACAGTGGGAGTGTATGTGTGTGGGGGAGGGTGAGAAGAGACAGACGGAGGGTACAAAGAGCCAAAATTACAGGTGTTTCTTTCAGTTGCCTCCCAAAGGTGGAGCTTCCTTTCCCTTAGTACAAACTCTATATTATTATTATATTATATATTATGTATATGCAGTATATATTATATATTACATATTACCTATTATATTATTATATATTGAGGGACGCAGTGGCTCAGTGGCTCAAACTCTGAGCTTGATGATCGAAAGGTCGGCAATTCAGTGGTTCGAATCCCTAGTGCCGCATAACGGGGTGAGCTCCCATGACTTGTCCCAGCTTCTGCCAACCTAACAGTTCGAAAGCACGTAAAAAATGCAAGTAGAAAAATAGGGACCACCTTTGGTGGGAAGGGAACAGCGTTCTGTGCGCCTTTGGCGTTGAGTCATGCCGGCCACATGACCACGGAGACGTCTTCGGACAACACTGGCTCTTCAGCTTTGAAACGGAGATGAGCACTGCCCCCTAGAGTCAGGAACAACTAGCACATATGTGCGAGGGGAACCTTTCTCTTTACCTTTTATATTATATATTATATTATATTATATTATATTATATTATATTATATTATATTATATTATATTATATTATATTATATTATATTATATTATATTATATTATATTATATTATATTATATTATATTATATTATTATATTATATTATATTATATTATATTATATTATATTATATTATATTATATTATATTATATTATATTTCATACAGGTAGTCCTTGACTTAGCATCACAATTGCGCCCAATGTGTCTGTTGCTGAGGTCTTTGTAAAGTGACCTTTGTCCCCTTTTACGACCTTTCTTGCCACCGTTAAGTGAATCCCGGCAGGTGTTAAGTTAGTAACATGGTTCCAGCTTCCCCCTTGACTTCACTGGTCAGAAGGCCACCAAAGGAGACCCACATGACCCCAGGGACACAACAACCGTCATAAGTACATGCCAGTTGCCAAGCGTTCTGAATTTTGATCACATGACCGGGGAGATGCCACAACGGCCGTAAACACATCATAAGTCGCCTTTTTTTTTTGGTGCCATTGTAACTTCGAACGATCTGTTGTAAGTCAAGGGCTACCTGTATATTAACCCATATAGTATGGCTGTAGTATATTCTCTCTGTTGCTTTGCGTGTCCACGGAGTGCTTCTGTACCAGAGACAAATTCCTTGTGTGTCTAATCAAACTTGGCCAAATAAAAGGCATTTGATTCAATAAAGTAGTCAGAAAAGAAGCTCCCTTTTCCTTGATGGAAACCCCCGTTGCCTTGCCCATGTGGGAAAAAAACCTACCAGTTTGACTTCTAAGCACCAAAGGACCCATTACCAGGTATTACTCCCTGTCCCATTCTGCACCCAAATATTTTGGGGGGAGGGCGGGATGAGGTGGGAGGGGAGAGGAGGGTGCCAAGCAGAAGAAAAGGCATGCAAAGCAGGAGATGAGATCACTGCTTTCCTCTTCCTGGCGAGACCTTTTTAGTATGCAAACACAAGAAACCATCTAGGGGGGGGGAGGGGAGAAGATGGGGAGGGGGAGAGCGAGAGAGAGCGAGAGAGAGCTGTTTCTTTAAGGGATGAGCTGATTAGCTGGCCACCAACAGCTGGTCACTCCACCAGGTTCAATACCATTTTAGTTGCTTCTCTTATGGAGGCACCATATGTTCCATTGCTCTGTTCAGCAGCTTTAGTTTCCAATAATCTTGCTCCAGAAGAGAAGCACAAAGAAGAAAGAGGAGGAGGAGGAGGAGGAACTTAATAAAAGTGGGGAGGGGGTGAAGGGAGAGACCCTGTTTTGCAGCGGATGGATTGTTTATAGTCACATTTATGAAGACTTGCTTGCACCGAGGGCCTAAGCCAACCGGCTCTCTCAAGTTCTTGATAAGAACGGTGGCCTTCGGCTTAGCAAACTTTGGGGATCCATCAAAGGGCTGTCTTCTGAAGGTGACATCACAGAAAAACTGTCATGGCTTTGACTTTGTCTTGGTCTTGAGTAAGTTGTCCCTCTGGCTTAGTCAGCAGACCTTGGTTAAACCAGCTAAGCTTCAGCATAAGAGTCAGCCAAAGTAGACAACCCACCCAAAAAAATAAGGCACTGGGAATTGTCTTCTGAGTCCACCCTTGGGGGATTCTGGAGCTGTAGAATTTTGGGGCAACTTACTCATGAGATCAACAGGAAAAGTATCATGGTCTTCTGAGCAGCCAGTGGGTTCTTACGTTAAGGAACCAGACAGCCTCCATTGAGGTGCAATGTTCCACCACCCAACTTTTTCCAATCGCTCACTCGCACACCGTGGTTGCCAGCAAAAAGCGCTTCCTGTCGCTGGAGGAAGTCAAAACTCACACGTAGCCAATCACGATTCCTCTCACCTTTCCAAACTGGGCACACCCACACCCCCCAAGAATGATTGGCCCTTTCATCCCAGAGGTGATCCAAACAGAGCTGCCTTGATGCCTGAGATCTTTCCGCACATCCTTCAAACAAAGCTTTTTTAGCGCTTCTGTTTTCAAGAGTTTAATGAGCATTGGGGTCCTCCTAGGGCAGGGGTGGGCAACTGTGGCCCTTTTAAAACCCGTGGACTTCAACTCCCTCAGGAATTCTGGGAGTTGAAGTCCACAGGTTGTAAAAGGGCCACAGTTGCCCACCCCTGTCCTAGGGAGTTCTTTTAGATTAGAGGTCTTCACACTTGACAGCTTTAAGACTTGTGGACTTCAACTCCCAGAATTCTCCACAAGTCTTAAAGCTGCCAAGTTTGAGGGCCCCTGTTTTAGATGGTGGATGATGGGCTCTCTCGAACGTGGTATGGGACCACCGCTGCCAGCAAGAAACCTTGCCTTTGGTGAATTGTCTGTCTATCCCACACGCCACTCAAGGAGATGATCGACATCAGTGGTGGGTTTCTATCGGTTCGCCCCGGTTCGTGCGAACCAGTAGTGGCAGAGGGAGGCTCCGCCCACCCACCCGGATGTCATCACGGACACTCAGTTCCGAACCAGTAGTGAAGGTAAGTGAAAACCACTACTGATCAACATGCTTGAATAAGATCAAATGAAGTCATCATATAACAGTCATCCGTCCAGGAAAGAGTGATATAAATCCTACAAAGTTGAGTGACTATGAGAGATAAAAGAGATACTGAAGCTTTCTTAGAATTCCCTCTCCAACTTTTAAGCTTATTACGTCCTTCTCAGGTGAACCCATCCTAAAACCTGCACAGATTTTCATTTATTATTTGATAATAAATAATTTTTTTTCCCCACAGGGGAACAAAAGGATCTTCTCAAAAAGAGTTAAAAAGTTGTCACTAGAAATCCCGCACTCGTTTGGAAACAAACTACAGGTTGATCCTCGACTTACAAAACCATTCATTTAGTGACCATTTCAAATTACAACGGCCACTGGGGGGGGAAAAGGGGGCCGATGACACTCTAGATTGTTGCGGCCTCCCCACAGTCACATGATCAAAATTTGGATAACTGGTTTCTGTTTACGACGGTCCCAGTATCCCTGGGGTCACATGATCCTCCTTTTGCGACCTTCCAACAAGCAAAGCCCAATTCACTTAACAACCGTCTTAGTAACAACTGTGGCAAAAAAGGTCATAAAAGACAGCAAAACTCGCTGAACTGGTCCTAAATCAAGGACTATCTGTAGACTGCCCTTCTTGATAAATGGATCTACCCATTCCATACAGCCATGGTACACCCCCAATCATGGTCCACCGTTTAAGTTTAACCCAGCATATTAAGCCAACATTTGACCAATCTTATAATGGCTTAATCTTCCACATAAAGCCAACCATACATTCTCACTCCGTTCTGGGGGCCAAATTCAGCAACGTTATGATGTGCTGCTTATCAAAGGTGGAGTTTACACCCTACATTTCTTTCCAATCTCCCTCTTTTGTCACTTCTGTAAAGACCGAGAAACTATATCCATACAGACCATACAGATTAACAGAGTTGGAAGGGACCTTGTAGGTCATCTAGTCCAACCCCCCCGCCCAAGCAGGAGACTCTGGCTTATTCCATTTCTGACCGATGGCAGTCCAGTCTCTTCTGGAAAGCTTCCAGTGATGAAGCTCCCACAACTTCCGAAGACAACTTGTGTTCCATCAGTTGATTGCTCTCACGGTCAGAAAATTTCTCCTTATTTCTAGGTTGAATCTCTCCTTGATCAGTTTCCATCCATTGCTCCTTGTCTGGCCTTCAGGTGCTTTGGAAAATAGCTCAACCCCCTCCTCTCTGGGGCAGCCCCTCAAATATTGGAAGGCTGCTATCCTGTCTCCCCTGGTCCTTCTCTTCACTAGACTATCCATGCACAGTTCTTGCAATCGTTCTTCGTATGTTTTTTTAAAAAGTTTTATTGTTTCATTACTACACATTATGACAAACACAGAACATACAACATATAAATGTATCCTCTTTTTAACAAGTCTCTCATATTGTTTCATTTTCTTCACTGTCTCCTTTTTGATTGATTACAATGTATTTTCTAATCCTAATAGCCTTAATTTGATACATTTCTATATATTTGTTTCAGATGCCTGAAAAACCCATTAATGCTTAACTTTTTTTTTTCCCCTTAAAACAATTAGTTAAAATATATATATTTTCTTTGTGTTTTAGCCTCCAGTCCCTTCATCGTCCTGGTTGCTCTTCTCTGCACTCTTTCTAGAGTCTCAACGTCTTTTTTATAGTGTGGTGACCAAAATTGGATGCAGTACTCTAGGTGTAGTCTTACTAAGGCTTTACAGACTGGTATTAGTACCTCACTTGATCCCGATTGTATCCCTCTGTTAATCAATCTGCAAAGATGGCCCTTCAGTAAAACTGCCTACTGTTTTTCCCTGGTTTGTTTCTCCCACATCTAAAGGAGTTCCAAAACTAACATGCATTAGGAGTTAATCAGAGATTAAAGAGCTAAACATAGAAAAATGAAAAGAATTATATAATAGGAAAACAACATATTTCCTTACTAGGTGGAAAAGCCAAGTTTCCGAGCGGGAGCTGTTCAGATCAGCTTCATCTCCACTCACAGGAATTAACTCGTAGGTGGAGGACAGTCTAAAAAACAGCCAATATTAGAAGAGGCACCATCGATTCTCATTTTTAATGATCTTCTCGACAGAAAAACCCATATTTTGGGACCAAGAAAGAGAAAACAGGCTGGAGTCTCTCTTGAGCTTCATGGATTGCCCTAATGTGTTTCAACCTTTGATAGTTTAAGAGGTATGGACCTCAACTCCCAGAATTCATGTTGGCTGGGGAATTCTGGGAGTTGAAGTCCACCCAAGTGGACAAGGTTGAGATACATTGCTCCAGTCTAGAGCAAAAGAAGGTCCTTCATCTCTTAAAGGTAAAGGTAAAGGTTCCCCTTGCATATACGTGCTAGTCGTTCCCGACTCTAGGGGGCGGTGCTCATCTCCGTTTCTAAGCCAAAGAGCCAGCGCTGTCCGTGGTCATGTGGCCGGCATGACTCAACGCCAAAGGCGCACAAAACGCTGTTACCTTCCCACCAAAGGTGGTCCCTATTTTTCTACTTACATTTTTTATGTGCTTTTGAACTGCTAGGTTGGCAGAAGCTGGGACAAGGAACGGGAGCTCACCCCATTACGCGGCGCTAGGGATTCGAACCGCCGAACTGCCGACCTTTCGATCGACAAGCTCAGCGTCTTAGCCACTGAGCCACCACGTCCCCTTGATCTCTTACGAAGCGTCTAATTCTTTGGAATAGATCCCTGCTTGTTTAGCCCAGGATGTTCACCCACCGTCTTTCCCTATGACGCGCTTGGTTAGCTTTTGGCATCCCACGGCTCTAGCCCGTCCCTTGGACAATTCCTCCCTTATTAGTTGTGCCAGATGAAAGAGTCACTTCTATGTTGGTTTGGCCAATTTCTGTTTACACCCAGAAGTACCTGGCTGGCTACCGAGACCCACCTGTCCTCTATGTTTCTGAACAGGTTATTGGACAGGGAAAACCCAGCCACAACTGTTCAGTTAGTCACCATTCGACGTTACAATGGCGCTGTACAAGGGGACTTATGACCGTTTTCCACACTTACGGCCTTTGTGGGATCGAAATTCAGACGCTCAACAACAGGTTCATACTTATGACTGTTGCGGTGCCACAAGGTCATGTGATCCCCTTTTGCAAACTTTCGGATAAGAAAAGCTCACGGGGGAGCCAGGCTCACTTAAGAACCGTGCGACTCACTTTAACAACTGCGGCGATTCACTTAACAACCATGGAGAGAAAGGTCATAAAATGGGACAAAACACATTTAACAAATGTCCCGCTTAACAACAGAAATCTGGGGGGTGTTCCCATTGTGGTTGTAAGTTGAGAACTTCCTGGAACAACTCTACCAGACAGAGAGGCCTTTTCCTAATCCCTAACTTTACAGACCCCGACAGACAGAAGAGCCCACCCACTCAATATACCGGGGTGGGCCGCTGCGTCTGAGGCTGTAACTCTGGTGAGTAAGCAGGGGGGGAGAAGGTTATTTAAAGGTAAGTCCTCACCTTATGACCATTGAGTCCAACCCTCCCATTGCTAAGCAAGGCAACGGTTCCCCCCCCCACTTTTATGACCTCTCTTGCCACGGCTGCTAAGTGAATCCCAGCAGCGGTTAAGTCAGTAACCTGGTTGGGAAGCAGATCTGGGTTTCCCCTCAACTTGAGTTTGCCAGAAGGTCTCCGAAGGGGAATCACCTGACATGTGCCACCGTCATAAATGTGAGCAACCGGGCCAGATTTTTTTGATCAGGTGACTCACAGCGGATGTTGCAACGGTGTGTAAAAATACCGCTCCCAGGGTCGCCGTCGTAACTTCGAGCGGCCGCTAAACAAAACGGTCGCAAGTGGAGAACGAACCTGCCTTTTATTGACACTCAAAAAAAAAAAAAAATCTTTGCTCCCCATTTTTGGCCATTGTTAAAAATAAAAAAAAGAGAGAGAGAATTAGGAAGGAGTCCGAGCCCCCCAACACCCACTCCTCACCTCTGCAAGTTGCCAAGAGGGAAAACCCACAGCGGAGGGAAGGAAGGAAGGAGGCTGGCAAACGGAGACAGCCCCCCCCCCCCGTCCCCACAACCCATTAATCTCCCGGCACCAATGCCAGCATGAAGACGCACAGTGCCATTCCTCTCCCCGACCCCTCCTCATTCCCCCCTCCTCCCCTCCTCCTAAATCCAGCCTGCAGGAAGGAGAATCCGAGAGAAAGCGGCTTTTAAAATGTATTATTCCAGGCAGGAGGGGCACTTTGAAAAGAAAAAGAGGGAAAGAGGGAGGGGGGGGGGAGAGAGAACTGTCATCCTCTTTCTCTTCCCGTGTGTGTGTGTGTGTGTGTGTGTGTGTGTGTGTGTGTGTGTGTCCCCTTCCAGGATTACTCTCCTCCTGATCACCCTGGTTACACAGCCATCCCTAAACACACATCCCTTAGCACAAGGATAACAAAACCCAGGACTGTGTGACATCAGTCTGGGGGGGTGGGGGGTGGGGGGAAGGCACCCAAAGAAGAGGGCACCGTCTCCTCCCCTCCCCAAATGTCTCAATTGGGGAGGGCTCGTCTGCAGACAAGGTGGCAAATGCATTGGAGGGGGGGAGGAGGAGGAGAAGAGAGACCCCCCCCTGCAATTAATCAGGAGGAGAAGCAGCGAAGTGGAGGCCAGCGGCCTGCTGCCTCCTCTTACAGAGAGAGGGAGAGAGAGAGAGGAGGAGAGAAGGAGAAAAAGAGAGAGAAAGAGACATAGGGAGGGAGGGAGGAGAGAGAGAAAGAAAGAGAGAGAGAGAAAAGAGAGAGGGAGAGAAGAGAAAGAGAAAGAAAGAAAGAGAGAGGAGGAGGAGAGAAGGAGAAAGAGAGAGACAGAAGGAGGGAGGGAGGAGAGAGAGAGAGAGAAAAGAGAGAGAGAGAGAAGAGAAAGAGAGACAGAAGGAGAAAGAGAGAGAGAGAGAGAGAGAAGGAGGGAGGGAGGAGAGAGGGAAAGAGAGAAAAGAGAGAGAGAGAAGAGAAAGAAAGAGGGAGAGAGAAAGAGACAGAAGGAGGGAGGGAGGAGAGGGAGGGAAAGAGAAAGAGAAAAAAGAGAGAGGAGAGATAAAAGAGAAAGAGAGAAAGAGAAAGAAAGAGAGGGAGAGGGAGGGAAAGAGGGAGGGAGGGAGGGAGGAGAGAGAAAGAGAGAGAGAGAGAAAAGAGAGAGGGAGAGGAGAGAGAGAAGAGAGAGAGAGAAAGAGAAAGAGACAGAAGGAGGGAGGAGAGAGAGGGAAAGAGAGAAAAGAGAGAGAGAGAAGAGGAAGAGAGAAAGAAAGAGAAAGAAAGAGAGAGAGAAGGAGGGAAAGAGAGAGAGACAGCTGAAGTCTCCAGTCAACAACACAGCCCTTGTTTATTCTGCGAAGTGGCTCCTTCAACCTTACCTCTTAATCACTGGGTGAGAAATCAAAATACTTTTTTTTTTTTTTAGGTTAAAGACATGAGTCAGCACGGGTGGAAAGAGACGGAGGAGGAGGAGGAGGAGGAGGAGGAGGAGGAGGAGGAGGAGGAGGAGGAAAAATTCACCACAAGGCAAAGCAAAAAAAGCCGGAACTAAGGAACTTTGGAGAAGCTTTTCCAACCGTTAAGGAAGTTTGATTTATTTTTCCTTCCCAGGACAGAAGAAACATATTTGTGTGTCACACAGACACACAAATATGGATCTCTATGGCAATTTGACAGGATGGTAGCACCCAGGAATCCTTTTAAAGATAAGAGAAACTATCAAGATTTCAGAAGTAACCCTGGGGAGAAGGGGGGGGGGCGCATCCTCATCCCCAGAAGGAAGTTTTAAGGATCCATCATCATCATCATCATCATTTACTTTATTCATTAACCATGAAACTCAGTCAACTGAACATTCAAAAATACATCACAAATACCATTGACTGGTGCTTATTATTATTATTATTATTATTATTATTATTATTATTATTATTATTATTATTATTATTATTATTATTATATTCTTTTATTCATTAAACATGAAACTCAGTCAACTGAACATTCAAAAACGCATCACAAATATCACTGATTGGTGCTAATGGTTGATATGTGTTGCGGCCAGCCTCCTAGGTATCAACCAAGTACCTATCATCATCATCATCATCATCATCATCATCATCATCATCATCATTATTATTATTATTATTATTATTATTATTATTATTATTATTATTATTATTATTATTATACACAAAATGACAATATACACAGCAAACGAGATAACCATGCTGGATTTCGTATCCCAAATCACTAGTCAAATCACTTATTATTATTATTATTATTATTATTATTATTATTATTATTATTATTATTATTATTATTATTATTATTATTATTATTATTATTATTTTATTTAATCTTTAGTGATATTCACAGCCTTTGAGGCTGGTTAATAGCTCAGCAGCTCGAGTCCTAACCAAGGACCTAGGAACTGTTAAGGTATCGTCGGAGGATGTATTATTATTATTATTATTATTATTATTATTATTATTATTATTATTATTATTATTATTATTATTATTATTTTATTTTATTTAATCTTTAGTGAGATTCACAGCCTTTGAGGCTGGTTAATAGCTCAGCAGCTCAAGTCCTAACCAAGGACCTAGGAACTGTTAAGGTATCGTCGGAGGATGTATTATTATTATTATTATTATTATTATTATTATTATTATTATTATTATTATTATTATTATTATTATTATTATTATTATTATTATTATTATTATTTCTGGATTAGGGTTCCTTTGGCTGAAAGCACGCCTCCTTGCAAAAAAAAAAAAAACACTTCGCCCTACCGCCCCTCCCCTTTCCCCCCTTTCTATTAAACTCCCCCCCCCCATTAAAACCTCCACCTGCGCCGTCAGCGATTTCACCCGGAATAAAAGCCAAGCGAGTTTTTTTTTTTTTTTTTTCCCCCTTCGCAGAAAAACGGACGGATCTACTAATACAGCCGGTCCAAAAAAGGGGAAGGCGAAGAAGCCCCATCACGCGCGTCTCCGGGTGTTTTTTTTGTTTTTTTTTTTGTAATTTTTTTGTTTTTTTTTTCAAATCCTCGCGCACAATGAGAGTCGCCTTGGCGGGTCTCAAGCCCCCCCACCACCACCACCCCCGACCCACAATAACCCCCCCACCACCACCCCACCACCCCACGCAGCTTCGTGACAGGCTGCTGGAGGGACCAGCCAGGATGGAGAAAGGGGGGGAGGAGGAGGAGGAGGAGGAGGAGGAGGAGGGAGGGGGAGGGCTCCAGAGGTGATGGAGGGGAGGGAAGTCGAGCCCCCCCCCCCAACTCTGCCTCGGGTGCCCAGCGTGGGGAATGGGGGCGGGGGAAGGACCCACGCTTCCTGCGTGGGCTCTCTCTGTGTGTGTGTGTATATGGGATGTGTGTGTGTGTGTGTGGGGTGTGTGTGTGTGTGTGTGGGGGGGGGAGTGTGTGTGTGTGTATATGGGATGTGTGTGTGTGTGTGTGTGTGTGTGTGTGTGTGTGTGTGTGAGTGAAACAAGGAGCGAGTCAGGAGCGCGTCTCCCCCGCTTGGTCGCCTCCGCCGCCGGCAGCTGCTTCTGCTGCTCCCCAACCGGCCCCGCCGCCCCGCGAAGACAGCGGCACTTTGTCTGCCTTCGCCCGCCCGCCCGCCCGGCCTGCCCTTCCCCACCGCCGCTCCGGAACGAGCCGGCCTTCCGAGAAGCCACCCGGTGCCTTCCCTCCATCTCCCGGCCCCCGCCGCGGCCCGGAACGGAGCAGAAGCCCAGCCAGAACCGGGCTGCCACAGATACAAACCCCCCACCCCCCCGCCCACCCCCCATCACCACTGCCGGGCAAGAAGAGAAGGGAGGAAGGGAAAAAAGGAGGGAAGGAAAAGGAGGGAGGGAGGGAGGGAAGGAAGAAGGAAAGAAAAGGGAGGAAGGGAAGGAGGAAGGGAAGGAAAAGGAGGGAGGGAGGAAAGAAAAGGGCAAGGGAGGGAGGGAGAGAAGGAAGAGAAGGGAAAGGAGGGAGGGAGGGAGGGGGCAAGGGAAGGAGGAAGGAGGGAAGGAAGGAAGGAAAGGGGCAAAAGAGGAAGGGAGGGAAGGAGGGAAGGAAGGAAGAGAAGGAAGAAAGGAAGGAAAAGGGCAAAGGAGGGAAGGAAGAGAGGGGAAGGGAGGGAGGGAGGAAGAGGGCAAGGGAAGGAGGGAAGGGAGGAGGGAAGGAAGGAAGGAAAAAGGCAAAGGAGGAAAGGAGGGAAGGAAGAGAGGGGAAGGGAGGGAGGGAGGAAGAGGGCAAGGGAAGGAGGGAAGGGAGGAAAAGGGCAAGGGAGGGAAAGAAGGAAGGAAAGCCGTGGGGATCGCTGGCCGAGCCCTCTCCCCCTCCCTCCCTCCCTCCCTCCCTCCCTCCTCCCCGGTTCTCTTCCTCCCCCGAGTGGCGGCTGCCTCGCCAAGATACAATGAAACTCCGGGACGAAAGAAGGCCAAGCGGCCGCCGCTGTGCCCCCCACCTCTCCCCTCCCCTCCCCTCCCCTCCCCTCCCCCCCCCACTCCGTCGCCCCGGCTCACCGTGATGTGGGGCTCCATGCGTGGTGCTTCTACACGCGGGGAAACTAGAAGCATCTTGGAGCGGCGCTGGCCCAGCGCTTTACATCCACTCGGGGAGCGCCGTGGCGCGGAGCCCGCCCGCCTGCCTGCCTGCCTTCCTTCGGGGGCGGCTGCGGCTCTTGTCCCTGGCTGCGGCTCCGGCCCTCAGGTTCCCGACAAGTTCATCGCGGCGACGCCGCTGGCTAATGAGCCGCTGTCTGGCTCGGCGCGCTGCGCTCCCCGCCGGCCCCCGTTTCCTGGCTGGGGAGGCGGAGTGGCAGCCCATAGGGCGACGTCAGAGGGCGGGGAGGGGCCCGCCGACGAGCCCCCCCTCCCCTCCCCCCCGGCCCTGCCCGCGCCCCCGCCCCCGCCCGCCCCACCGCCTTAAAGGAGAAGCTGCGCTCCGCAGACCGGGCTGCCCGGGCCGGGGAAGACCGACCGGTTGCTGGGGGAGGCTGGCTGATGCACCTGGTCCCGCGTTCTCTTCTTCTTCTTCTGCCTCCTCCTCCGCGCAACTGCGCCGACCCGCGATCCTGAGCGAGGGGGGCGTCTTAGGGGATCTCCGCGCAGCCGGGAGAGAGCCGCGACCCACTCCTCATCTTTTTCTTCTTCTTACTCCTCCTCCTTCTTCTTCTCCTCCTCGCAACTCCCGACCCGCGATCCTGAGCGAGGGGGGTCTTAGGGAATCTCCGCGCAGCCGGGAGAGAGCCGCGACCCACTCCTCATCTTTTTCTTCTTCTTACTCCTCCTCCTTCTTCTTCTCCTCCTCGCAACTCGCCGGCTGTGCCGACCCGCGATCCTGAGCGAGGGGGGGGGGTCTTAGGGGATCTCCGCGCAGCCGGGAGAGAGCCGCGACTCACTCGTCTTTTCTTCTTCTTCTTCCTCTTCCTTCTCCTCCTTGCAACTCCCAACCCGCGATCTTAAGCGAGGGGATCTCCACGCAGCCGGAAGAGAGCCGCGACCCACTCCCCACTTTTTCCTCCTCCTCCTCCTCTTCCTCCTCCTCCTCCTCTTCTTCCTCCTCCTCCTCTTCTTCCTCCTCCTCCTACCCCGCGCAAACTCCTGACCTGCCTGTGCCGCGATCCTGATCGGAGGATCTCGGCGCAAAGTCCGCGCAGCCGGGGGAGTGTGAGCCAGCCTGCGACCCCCGCACCTCCTCTTCCTCCTCCTCCTCCTCCTCCTCCTGTTTGACGAGATCACTTGGGTGAGCGCCAACTCCCTCGCTTACTCACACTTATCCCGGGAGGACCTGGGCAAACTCCCCGGACCGGCTGCACCAGCCTGGCCTCTCGCTTCCCTTTGGATCCGACCGTCGCCGCCGCCGCCTCCATTGGAAAGCCGGACCTTTTCCTGGACGCAGCCCGGGGGTGCGGGGGTGGGGTGGGGTGGGGAGCATCGAGAGGGGAAGGGGAAGCTGATCTCCTGCAGTGCCTTCAACTCCGAAGAGGATCCCATCCTGACTGATTGAACAACTCTCTGGGACTCCAGTTCCCATAATCCTTGCCCAAGGAGGTGGGCAAGAAAACCCAAGAGTCCGGTTGTGATTGCTATCCTAGGCATTGCTCCTTCCCTGGTGGATGCCCGCCTGTCAGCCTCTTAGAAGAAAGAGGAAGCTTGTCCATGGAACGCTGTGGCACATGGGCCATGGCCTACCTGGATCTGGGGCCTTCGGATGGTTGCAAACTTTGGAGTCACGCTGAGTTTATTTATTTATTTATTTGTCGCATTTCTATGCCGCCCAACTCCCTGGGGACTCTGGGCGGCGTACAACAAAAGATAATGCGAACAATATCGTTGGAGTTGGAGAACATCAACTCTCAAAGGCCAAAGGAGCGTCAAAGGGTTCAAGGGCCCAAAACACCATAGACGCCGTGATGTGCCGCCACTGTGATAGTAGCAGGCATACAGTCCCACAGGTTTAGCCTGTGGGCTCACCCCAATTTCCGACCCGTCAATTGCAGGTTAGGGTTGAACGCTGGGTGTTACAACTCAAGTCGCTAGGATTTGACCAGCGAACCATGGCTTGGGGCAATTCCAAAGTGGGGTTTTTGTAAAGCCACCGACTTAATGGTTCAGTGGTTATCGGCAAACCCAGGCTTGTTCAATGCGTGATGACAAATCATGGTTTGGCGGGATGCGCAGATCCAGCCATGGATTCAAGTTACCTGCTGCTTCCTTGAACAGGGCAGCTTGGGGTTCCCTACAATTCACTTGTGTTACTTCTGGTTACTTCCAAAGTCGGTAAAATGAGGACCCAGATTGTTGGGGGGCGCAAGATGCTGACTCTGTAAACCGCTTAGAGAGGGCTGGAAAGCACTGTGAAGCGGTATACAAGTCTAAGTGCTAATCCTTCCTTCCTTCCTTCCTTCCTTCCTTCCTTCCTTCCTTCCTTCCTTCCTTCCTTCCTTCCTCCCCTCCTCCCTTGCTCTCTTCCTTCCCAGTGGTTAGAAAACAGTATTGCAGGCTAATTCTGCCCACTGCCAGAAGTTCAATACTGACCAGCTCATGTTGACTTGGCTTTCCATCATTCCAAGGTTTGTAATATGAGGACCCAGATTGTTGGGGGGCGCAAGATGCTGACTCTGTAAACTGCTTAGGGCTGGAAAGCACTGTGAAGCGGTATATAAGTCTTAAGTGCTAGTCCTTCCTTCCTTCCTTCCTTCCTTCCTTCCTTCCTTCCTTCCTTCCTTCCTTCCTTCCTTCCTTCCTTCCTTCCTTCCTTCCCAGTGGTTAGAAAGCAGTATTGCAGGTCATCTCTGCCCACTGCCAGGAGTTCGATCCTGACCAGCTCAAGTTGATTCAGCCTTCCGTCCTTCCGAGGTGGGTAAAATGAGGACCCAGATTGTTGGGGGGCAAAAGACTGACTCTGTAAACCGCTTAGAGAGGGCTGTCGAGCACTGTGAAGCGGTATATAAGTCTAAGTACTTGTGCTACTTTCCAGGCGCTGATGACCCCAGTGAAAACTCTCTACGTAGCTTAGAGCCAGGTTTACCTGCGGGACCACTTCTTCCTGGAGGTATCTCCCATCCCTCCAGCTTAGAGAGTGGTTGAACTCCAAGTCTCCTCTTTTAAATGTTGCCATTTGATGGGACCTCCCCGGTGAGCCTTCTCAGTGGCTATTGAAGCCACTGGGACACCTCCCACCTCAGCCCCTGCCCCTCCCTATTTAGTCTTCCGGAGGGCTGAGAAGACCTGGTTCTCCTCCCCGAACATTGGTCTAGGATCGTGATGGCAAATCTATGGTACGCATGCCGAAATTGGCACGCAGAGCCATCTCTCCAGGCATGCAAACTGTCGCCCGTTGCTCTTCTCTGTGGGGGCACCTACCCTCTGGAATCAGTTGCCCCCAGAGATAAGGAGAATCCAAGACCTTAGTGCCTTCCGCCGTGCCCTTAAAACTCACTTTTTCCAGCAGACCGGGCTGGTTTAAGAAGAAATTTTAAATGTTTTAATTGGTTTGTATTTTTAATTTTGGGCCAAATTTATATATATTTTAATTGTTTATTAATATTTGTATTTCATGTTTTTTAATTCTGGCTGTACACCGCCCTGAGTCCTCAGGGAGAAGGGCGGTATATAAATTTAAAAATAAATAAATAAATAAATCTTCTGGATTCCAGAGCGCCAGCCAGCTGGTTTTCACATGCCGGGCAGCTGTTCTTCCAGTTTCTGGCACATATATATGCGCGAAGACTATCTGGCCAGTGCACACGATGGGCGGCTGCTTGTCCAGTTTCCAGCACATGCGAAGACCAGCTGGCTAGTGCACATGTGTGTGCTAAAAACCGGAAGCTCGTCTTCCTGACAAGCCGAGCAGCTGCTCTTCCAGTTTCATGCACGCTCCCATTCCGGCACTTGGTGCCGAAAAGGTTTGCCAACACCAGTCTAGGATGAGGGTTGAGCTGGGAGGACGTTGGTCTGGTGCTTGGGGGGGTGGGGGAGATAGGGGTATCTTTGTTTTTAATGCTATTTTACAGCTCGTTATGACCCGTTTAGCATCATTGTACGAGTTCAATGATTCTATTTTTCTAAGTTCTAAGGCGGGATTTGAACTCGTATTCTACACCCGAGTCCAAGTCTCGCTTTAGCCCCAGATGCCAGCTGGGTGACTTTGGGCCTGTTCCGTGTCTCTCAGCCCGAGCCCACCTCACAGGGTGGTTGTTGCAGGGGAAAATAGGAAGAGGAAGCTGTGTTTGGATAGGTTTGCCATTTTGAGTTATTTGTAAAAACAAACCAAAAAAAAAAAAAAAAAAGCAACCCACACAATAAAGGAAGGATACAAATAAATAGATTAATAGGCAGCCATCTAAATAAATAAATAAATAAATATATAAGGGGTCCTTGGTGCTCTCTGAGCTTGCTTGTTTTCTTGCAGACGTTTCATTACCAAACTAGCTAACATCATCAGTGCTGGAAGGGAGTGGGGTTTGTTGAATGGAAGAGAAGGAGGAGGAGGAGGAGGAGGAGGAGGAGGAGGAGGAGGAGGAAGACTGTGGGGTCCTTGGTGCTCTCTGAGCTTGCTTGTTTTCCTGTAGACGTTTCATTACCAAACTAGCTAACATCATCAGTGCTGGAAGGGAAGGAGGTTTGCAGAGAGGAGGAGGAGGAGAACTATGGGGTCCTTGGTGCTCTCTGAGCTTGCTTGTTTTCCTGTAGACGTTTCATTACCAAACTAGCTAACATCATCAGTGCTGCAAATAATTATATCATAATAAATCAATAACCTCACCAGTTTAAAAAACAGGCAGCTCAAGTTGCTGAGATTCTTTACCAGGGACTAGTGCCATGACGATGTTAAAATCCTTTGTGTTCCTTTCTCCCAAAGTCATCCATTCCCTGGGAAGTCCGCCCCGCTGAAGCTCATGCTGTGGTTTTAAAGGATAACATTGTCACCTTCTCTCTTTTGCCGCTGAGATTTTTTTCATTATAAGCTATCTTTGAGCCCTGCTATCACCGTTTAAGCACTCCGTGAGCGGAGAGCCATAGACTAAAAAGGGGGGAGGAAAAAAAAGGGACTCCAATCAAACGATTTCCACTTATTTTAATCTCTCCCCATTAAAAGTAAACTCTCCCTTGGGTCAGATGTGGCTTTGGGAGCCTTCACGGAGTATCTCCGTGCGGTTTTCTTGATGATATATAGAAGTATTTTGCTCGTCCCTGTTTTCTGGGTTCTCGTTTCAAGTTTCCCAGTTTTTCAAATATTCTCGGAAGTTTCAGGAATTAACCCAGATCAACCGCTGATTAACCTTTTGCATCAGCCAGGATTGCTTAGCTTCGTTTTAGACCCTGCCAAAACTTTTTACACATTCAGACTTCCTGTTGCATCTTTCACATTAAGGCGCATCGTGGAGGGTTTTTCTCCTAGGTGCATTGCAACCAGCAAATTCTCACACCAAAAACAACGTTAGAAACATTTGCACCTTCAGCCTTGGATGTCTCTGCTCATCCCTGTATATAGGATTGCAAGAATCGCCATGAATCAAGACACATCATCATCATGATATCATTGTATCGTCATCATCTGGCAGCGGAAGAGAGAGGGGGGGAGGGAGGGAGGGAGAGAGAGAGAATGAGAGAGAGAGCATCAGGCTAGAAATCAGGAGACAGTGAATTCTAGTTCTGCCTTAGACATGAAAACCAACTGGGTGATTTTTGGGCCAATCGCCAGGAGACAGTGAAATCTAGTCCTGCCTTAGGCATGAAAGCCAACTGGGTGACTTTGGGCCAATCGCCAGGAGACAATGAATTCTAGTTCTGCCTTAGACATGAAAGCCAACTGGGTGACTTTTGGGGCAATCATTAGGAGAAAGTGAGTTCTAGTCCCGCCTTAGACATGAAACCTAACTGGGTGACTTTGGGCCTATCATCTGGAGACAGTGAATTCTAGTTCTGCCTTAGACATGAAAACCAACTGGGTGACTTTAGGCTTATTACCAGGAGACAGTGAAATCTAGTCCTGCCTTAGGCATGAAAGCCAACTGGGTGACTTTGGGCCAATCGCCAGGAGACAGTGAGTTCTAGTTCTGCCTTAGACATGAAAATCAACTGGGTGACTTTTGGACCAATCATCAGGAGAAAGTGAGTTCTAATCCCGCCTTAGCCGTGAAAGCCAACGGGGTGACTTTGGGCCAATCACCAGGAGAAGGTGAGTTCTAGTCCTGCTTTAAGCATGAAAGCTGGCTGCGGGGGACTTTGGGCCCGTCCCTCTCTCTTAACCCAACCTGCCTTGGCGTGTCATTGTGGGGAAAACAGAGGGAGGATTAGATATATTCACCACCCTGAGTCATTTATAAAAAGCAATACAATAAATGTTTAACAACAAATGAAAACGGAAACAGTCTAGGACGGGCGTCATTCTGCTCTGCGCTGCTGCGCACCCCCACCCAACTGATGCTCACCCAAAGTTGAGCACATGACCTAAAAATGCAAATTTGGCTGAGCTCCGGGTCAATTCCCCGTATGGGAAGCAACCAGCAATATAGCAGCGCGAGCATCTTGGTATGCTCCTTGCGTAATTCTAATGGAATGTTATCTTAGCTGGAAGAAAACCATCTTGGAAACAATGCGCAGCAATTCCTTCCAAGCGAGCGGGGGGAGCTTTGTTACCTGTGATTTAATGGCCGGGGGACCAATTAGATTAGCTTGCTGGGAATCTTTGATCGGCGCTCAGTTGCAACTCCTGGGCTGCTGGATCGTGGTTGCTGGTTGCTGACCAGCTGTGGCCCCACAGCTGGAGAGAGTCCTGTGGCAGCCATCCTTCAGTCCACATTCATTCCCAACCCACGGCCCCGAAGAAATAATGGGATCCTTGGAGTGGTGGGATTCAGCCAGTTCGGGAGAACCGGTTGTTAACTTTCTGAGCAGTTTGGCAAACTGGTTTTTGGAAGAAATCATTAGGACAGAGAACCGGTTGTTAAATTACTTGAATCCCACCACTGGATCCTTAGCTGTCCTCTATGTCTGGTTCACCCATTATGTTAAACCATGGTTTAACAGATTTAACAGATTAATGGAGTTGGAAGGGACCTTGTAGGTCATCTAGTCCAACCCCCCACCCAAGTAGAAGGCCCTACACCCGTGATGGTGAACCTATGGCACGCGTGCCACAGGTGGCACGTGTAGCCATATCAGTGGGCACGCCAGCTCAGCTCAGAGAGAGAGAGAGAGAGGCTCTGGAGGCTGGGGACAGCAAAAAACGTCACTTCCTGTCCCACCAGGAGTTGGGAAATGAGCCATTTCAGGCCTCCGGAGGGCCTCAGAGGGAACGGGGAAGGCTGTTTTCGCCCTCCCCAGATGCATAGAGAGGATCTGGAGCCAGGTGAGAAAGAAAAATGGGCCATCACATGCCAGGAGCGGGGAGGAGGGGGGGTTGTGTGCACATGTGCGGGGCAGGGCGCATAGAATTATGGGTGTGGCCACGTGCACGTGGGAACCTCCCCCACCCCACCCCCTCCTGGCACGCTATGGCAAGAAGGTTAGCCATCACTGCCCTACACCATTTCTGACAGATGGCAGTCCAGTCTCTTCTTGAAAGCCTCCAGTGATGAAGCTCCTACAACTTCTGAAGGCAACTTCTGTTCCTTGGGTTGATTGTTCTCACTGTCAGATGAGGATCTACCTGTAGTTGCAATCCTACATACCTGGCAGCATCAGGTTAAGGAATGCAGGTATAAGATCTACCGCAGGCTATAATCATAGCTGGGTTATGTCTTGTGTTTTTTAGGAACTGTGCATTTTGCAGAAGGAAATGTTCACTGTGACTGTTTAAATGTGACCTCTGAGTCATAACTGACAGCGGTAGCTTTGAAACTGGAAGCTCCTGGTAGTTCTTCTGACAACCATTCATTTAGTGACCAGTTGAAGTTACAACGTCCCTGCAGAAAAAGCAAGTAATATCCTTTTTTCCACCCTTCTAACCATTGCAGCATCTCCATCACATAATCACGTGATTAAAATTCACACGCTCGAAAACTGGCATGTACACATGATGGTCGCAGTGTCCCCTGGATCATGTGATCCCCCCCTTTGGGTCCCCTTCTGACGAGCAAAGTCAACAGTGGGGGGGGGAGCCAAGGTTTGCTTAACAGCCACGTTTCTGTTCTGCCCCAGCTACGGACCCCAAAGAACGCAGCACACACACAAACCTTGTGTGTGTGCTGTATGTGTCTGTACAAACCTTAGTTTACTAAATGAAATCAGTCTTTTTCAAACAAAGGCTGTTAACTTTCTTAACAGCCTACAAGAATCCAAAGAATAAATAATCGTAATCTTACTAGGGTTGGCAGAAAGCCCAGAAGCAATTTGCAGGAAACGGATAAAGAGAACTAAGATCAGGATGTGAAAGAAAGTGAATGAAGTTGTTCCCTGCAAATTGCCTCAGTCGTCATCCTTCCTTAAATAGGCTAAGGGAGTGGCCAATTAGCCCCAAGCCTTACTCTTGAGGAGACCTCCTCCTGAGGAGCCACTCCTACCTTTTGGCAGCTCTGCGCACCCGTGCATCGAGAAAAGGCTCCTCCTCTTCTTCCTCTTCACTTATGGGAGCTTCTGGAGGTTCTGGAGGCCCTGGCTGAATCCCCACCTCTGGCACCACATCTTCTCCAGCCTCCTCACTGTCCGACTCGAGCGCCAGCTGCACAGGCTGCTGGTGCAGCACCACACCAGCCTCCTCGCTGTCGGAATCAGCTACAATGCTCACAGGCCGCTGACGGGCCACAACAGTTTCTAACTTAACATCTGAACCGATTCACTCAACAACGGTGGCATGGAAGGTCGTAAAAGGGGGCAGAACTCACCGAACGTACGTTGTGGTTTAGCAACGGAAATTTTGGGCTCAGTTGTGGTCGTAAGGCGAGGACTGCCTCTACTGGCTTGGGAACCGCGGGTGGAACAAAACCACAACCGGCGTTCGGGTTGTTGTTACTGGTGATTCTACACAACCAGTAAATCGGTTGCATATTATCGTTTCCAGGGCTTTGTCGGCACCTGGTTGACGCTGAAGGCTCAATTTAAAATGCTGGCTTTTACCCTTCAGTCCAGAAAGCAGATCAATACCGTATCAGAGATATAATCTGCCAAGCAAAGACTTTAGAAGAATGTCTATTCTACGTCCCGCAAATACCTTGAGGTCAGTTTTGGAACTGTGCAAAGAAGGAGCGTCTCAAGGGCACACCTGGATCTGGAATTTCCTGCTTTGGGGGGGGCTTAGCTGTCCCCTTCCTTTCCTTTTTATGGTGGGTGAGAGGGGGGGAATAATTCAATTCCGTTTATTACAGTCCTAGACCAGAGACCAGAACAAATAAAAAACACTCGGTAAATATACCATTAAAAATTCTAGCACCATGTTTCCCCGAAAATAAGACATCCCCTGATAACAAGCCCAATCGGGCTTTTGAATGCATGCGCTAAAATAAGCCTCCCCCCCAAAAAATAAGCCCTCCCTAAAAATATTTAAACGCAGAGCTGGAAATCAGATAAGACCCATCTTGCTCCACGCGCCCCAAAATAATAAGACCTTCCCCGAAAATAAGGCCAAGCGCTTATTTCAGGGTTCAAAAAAATATAAGACAGGGTCTTATTTTCAGGGAAACACGGTATAAAATAATAAATAACCACTAAAATCTAGGATAAAATCCAGGCTGTCAATTATACATGGTCTAACTATGGCACGTGTGCCCGAGGTGGCACGCAGGGCCATCTTTCCGGGCATGTGAGTTGTCGCCCAACTCACCTGCAGCTGCGCATGTGCCCCAGCTGGTGTCTGGTCCTCTGGTGCGCATGCACGCAATTCAGGGGACTTGGCTGGTCTCTGTGCATGCATGCATGTTTGTGCATGCCTGCGAGAGTACTTGTGTGGGGGGCATGCATGCATAGAGGGCATTTGCACATGTGCATTGCACTGCAAAAACCACGCACATGCGCAGATGGTGCAATTGCACGCCCAGCGCATGGGGGAGACGTATGAAAGCTGTGTGGATGCACAGATGGTGTGGTTGCGCGCGCAGTGCACGGGGAGGAGTCACGTGTCAGCACGGATAACACATGCAACGCACGGAGCGCGTACCTGTTGGGCACTCGGGGAGTAAAAGGTTCGCCACCACTGAACTATACTAAAATGGCAATCCATAAACTGTGTGGCCCGTTGTCCGCAGTGCAAAGGGTTTGCCACATTTGTTATATCACATAACTATGGTGGATTAGACACGCGAGGGGAAATAAAAACCATTAGATCTGTTGTTATTATTATTATTTTAAGTTGTTTCGCTTTTTAAAATTACTCTGCCGAATGTTTTTGAATCCTGAGGTTTCCTGTTTGGCACCAAAATGAGGATCCTGTTGCTCTCTTCTTTTATGAGGGGGAAAAAAAAAAAAAAGAACTAATATTGCTATTTTTTATCTGCTGTTTGGTCTGTTGCACGCGGTCAACCCAGAGTAATGACACCGGCTAAGGCCAGTGTTGTTGTTGTTGTTATTGTTATTATTATTTACTTTATTTATTAAACATGAAACTCAGTCAACTGGACATTTAAAAATGCGTCACAAATACCATTGAGTGGTGCTAATGGTTGATACGGATTGCTGCCAGCGTCCTAGCGATCAACCAAGTACCTTCTTGAGATGTACGATGTTCCAAGTAGCGCAGTTTTTTGCAGTATTATTTTGTATTATTTTGCATTATTATTATTATTATTATTATTATTATTATTATTATTATTATTCTTCTCTTTTATTCATTAAAAATGAAACTCAGTCAACTGGACCTTGAGCCTGTAGTACAGTGGACTAAAGCACTGTTATTAACAACTGCTGCTTGCAATTACTGCAAGTTCAAATCTCACCAGGCTCAAGGTTGACTCAGCCTTCCATCCTTTCAAAGGTAGGTGAAATGAGAACCCAGATTGTGGCGGCAATAAGCTGATTTTGTATAAATATACAAAAGTATGAAGGCTATTGCTTAACGCATTGTAAGACGCCCTGAGTCTCCGGAGAAGGGCAGCATATAAATTAAAGCAAAAAAAAAAAAAATGCATCACAAATACCATTGACTGGTGCTAATGGTTGATACAGGTTGCTGCCAGCGTCCTAGTTATCAACCAAGGGTATTTTAATCACCTTTCCGACCACCGTAAATATGAGCTGGTTGCCAGGAATTCAAAATTAGGATCACAGGGATAGTGCAACGGTTGTTAAGTGTGAAAAACAGTGGCAAGTCCCTTTTTTTCCAGGGTTGTCGTAACTTTGTACGGTCACTAAGCGGACGATTGTACATCGAGGATTACCTGGCCCCTTTTCGATTTTTTTTTGGTAATTATTTTATTATGATATTTTTAACGGTACCAAGTCGAGGAGAGCAGTTATACAATAAGATTAGCAATTAAGAGTCACTGAGTAGATGTTTGTAAGTCCAGGACTATCTGTACCTTTCATCTCTTAAAGGTAAAAGTTCCCCTCGCACATATGTGCTAGTCGTTCCTGACTCTAGGGGGCGGTGCTCATCTCCGTTTCAAAGCTGAAGAGCCAGCGCGTCTCCGTGGTCATGTGGTCGGCATGACTCAACGCCAAAGGCGCACGGAACTCCTTATCCTTTCCCACCAAAGGTGGTCCCTATTTTTCTACTTGCATTTTTTTACGTGCTTTCGAACTGCTAGGTTGGCAGAAGCTGGGACAAGTCACGGGAGCTCACCCCATTACGCAGCGTCAGGGATTCGAACCGCTGAACTCCTGTCCTTTCGATGGACAAGCTCAGCGTCTTAGCCACCGAGCCGCCGCGTCCCTAGCGTACCCCTTCTAGAACTTTGCAATCAATGCCCACGAATTATTTTATGATAATACCTTATAACTGCGCCATGCCGAGGAGAGCAATGGCAGAATAAGATTAGCAATGAAGGGCCACTAAGCGAACGGTCGTAAGTTGAGGAATGCCTGCATACAACTCCATTTTTTCAGGAGGGAAGTTTTTGCTCCAGTTTTTCTTTTTTGTGGCCATTATGGCTGCGACACCAGGGAAAGGTGCTGGGTGAATTATTTTAGCTCATGCTTTCGGCATTCTCCCGGGATCATGTCAGACAGGAAGCATCGAGCAGAAAGCTTTGAAACACACACACACATACACACACACACACACACACACACACACACACACACACACACACACTCGCACATACCATGTTCTCACAGTGAAAAAATGCAAGAATTCCAGGAAGCCGGGAGGGAAATCTTGTCATTTGACCTTCCCCTCCCCTCTTTCCAGGAGCGATGGGCTCATAAAGAATGATTTCTAAATGATTTCTAGCTTTTCAAATGTTTCCAGAGATTGTTTTTTTTTATTATTATTATTATAAAAAAGTCTCCTGGCCATTGTCAGCCTGTTTCCTCTATGTGTAATCATAAAACAATTAAAAAAAAAAAGTGTATTTTTTTAAAATAAAAATTCCAAAATGGCCACACGCCTCGCTTTTAAAAAGCACCGGACCAAAAAACATCATCTAGTTTGAGCTTGGAAAAAAAAAAAAGGGGTGCTTTTCTTTCTTTAAGTGGCGGCTGGACTTTCTGGGTTTTTTTTTTTTTTTTTGAAGACGTTTCGCTTCTCATCCGAGAAGCTTCTTCAGCTCTGACTGGATGGTGGGGAATGGAAGGATTTAGCCTGAGCAGGGGGTTGGACTAGAAGACCTCCAAGGTCCCTTCCAACTCTGTTATTCTATTCTATTCTATTCTATTCTATTCTATTCTATTCTATTCTATTCTATTCTACATTTTCCCCTCCCCTCCTCTCTTTCCCCTTCTCTCCCTCTCCTGTACTCTTCCCCCTTCTCTCCTTCTCTTCTCCCCTCTCCTCCCCTCCCCTCTCATTCCATCCTCTCTCCTCTCCTCTCCTCTCCTCTCCTCTCCTCTCCTCTCCTCTCCTCTCCTCCTCTACTCTACTCTACTCTACTCTCCTCTACTCTCCTCTACTCTCCTCTACTCTCCTCTACTCTATTCTATTCTATTCTATTCTATTCTATCCTTCCCCTGCCACGCCCACCAAGCCACACCCACAGAACCGGTAGTAACAAAAATTGGATTTCACCACTGGATAAAACCTCTCTTGAGTTACATGAAGAATTTAAATTGGGGGTGAGGAGCTTGTGCTGTGCTCCCTGGTTTGAATCCTTCTCTTCAATGAAAACATCCATGGAAGAAATCAATGTCTTAGCAGGCATGCAGAACTACAACACAAAAATAAAACGACCGGTATCTCAATTTCCCCATTCTTTCTCTGCGAAATTATCTTTTTACACGCCCCGTCTGGATCACCAGGATCTGATCCTTCATCAGATTTAAATCAAACAGAAGAAGAAGAAGAAGAAGAAGAAGAAGAAGAAGAAGAAGAAGAAGAAGAAGAAGAAGAAGGGAAGAGGAGGAGGAGGAGGAGGAGGAGGAGGAGGAGGAGGAGGAGGAGGAGGAGAAATGAATAGGTGGAGTATAGGAGGAGGAGGGTAAGGGGAAGGGAGGAGGAGGAGGAGGAAGAGAAGAAGAAGAAAAGAGGAGGAGGAGGAGGAGAAGAAGAAGAAGAGAAGAGGAGGAGGAGGAGAAGAAGAAGAAATGAATAGGAGGAGTATAGGAGGAGGAGGAGGAGGAAGAGAAGAAGAAGAAGAGAAGAGGAGGAGGAGGAGGAGAAGAAGAAATAAATAGGAGGAGTTTAGGAGGAGGAGGAGGGTAAGGGGAGGGGAGGAGGAGGAGGAGGAGGTGGAGAAGAAGAAGAAGGAGAAGGAGAAGGAGGAGAAGAAGCAGAAGAAGAAGAAGTAGGAAGAAGGAAGAGGAAGAGGAAGAAGAAGAAGAAGAAGAAGAAGAAGAAGAAGAAGAAGAAGGGAAGAGGAGGAGGAGGAGGAGGAGGAGGAGAAGAAATGAATAGGTGGAGTATAGGAGGAGGAGGGTAAGGGGAGGGGAGGAGGAGGAGGAGGAAGAGAAGAAGAAAAGGAGGAGGAGGAGGAGGAGAAGAAGAAGAAGAAGAGAAGAGGAGGAGGAGGAGAAGAAGAAATGAATAGGAGGAGTATAGGAGGAGGAGGAGGAAGAGAAGAAGAAGAGAAGAGGAGGAGGAGGAGAAGAAGAAGAAATAAATAGGAGGAATTTAGGAGGAGGAGGAGGGTAAGGGGAGGGGAGGAGGAGGAGGAGGTGGAGAAGAAGAAGAAGAAGGAGAAGGAGAAGGAGGAGAAGAAGCAGAAGAAGAAGAAGTAGGAAGAAGGAAGAAGAAGAAGAAGAAGAAGAAGAAGAAGAAGAAGAAGAAGAAGAAGAAGAAGAAGAAGAAGAAGAAGAAGAAGAAGAAGAAGACAACTCAGGCACGGCTGCTGAGCTGCCCCTTCTGACATTTGGCAACCTGGACGTTGGTGGGTGGAGAAGTTGTGCCGTCTGTTTTTACTTTGTGTGGTGTTTATTTGCTGGTTGCTAAATTCAGGCCGGCAAAGAAACAGCACGCAGCCACATGAATCACAACCCCGGGAAAAATTGACGGGAAGAGCGCGTTAGGTCCAAGAATTCGGCGCAAGGCCAAGAGAAAGGCATCCAAGGGGAGCCCATCCATTTCTCCCCCTCCAACCCACCCACCCGCCTCCCCACTTCCGGAAAAGGGCAGGGGAAGTGGAGAGTGGCAAGGATCCCAGAGAAATCAATGGGCACTTAAATGCACTTTACTCTGCCCTGGATGGTGTCCAGAGGGGAGTTAATTATTAATGCCATGTGTAAAATAACTTGCAAGGCAACCGAACGGAGCCTCCATTAAGGCCCAACTGGCCAACAACAAGCAGGCTGCTTCATCGATCCTCTTGCGTAAGGTGTATTGTGTATTGCGTATTGTGTAGGGCAGGCCAAGGATTCACGGCTGAGCACAGAAGGAAAATGCAGGTGAATTCCGGTTGGGGAACCTCAGCACATGGGGGAACGAAAACGGTCACGAAAGGCCTTCTTTTTCTACCAATCATGTATGGAAAACATATATCTTCCTTCCTTCCTTCCTTCCTTCCTTCCTTCCTTCCTTCCTTCCTTCCTTCCTTCCTTCCTTCCTTCCTTCCTCCCTCCCTCCCTCCCTCCCTCTCCTTCCTTCCTTCTTTCCTTCCTCCCTCTCCCTCCATTTCCTTCCTTCCTTCCTTCCTTCCTTCCTTCCTTCCTCCCTCCCTCCCTCCCTCTCCTTCCTTCCTTCTTTACTTCCTCCCTCCCTCTCCTTCCTTCCTTCCTTCCTTCCTCCCTCTCTCCTCCCTCCATTTCCTCCTTTTCCTCTCTTCCTCTCCTTCCTTCCTCTCTCCCCCCCTCTTCTTCCTTCCTCCCTCCCTCTCTCTCCTTTCTTCCTCCCTCCCTCTCCTTCCTCCCTCCCTCTCTCCCTCCCTCACTTTCCTCCCTCCCTTCCTCCCTCTCCTCCCTCCCTCCCCTTTCTTCCTCTCTCCCTCCCTCTCCTTCCTTCCTCCCTCCCTCCCTCCCTCTCCTTCTTTCCTTCCTTCCTTCCTTCCTCCCTCTCCTTTCTTCCTCCTTCCCTCCATTTCCTTCCTTCCTTCCCTCTCTTTCCTTCCTTCCTCCCTCCCTCCCTCCCTGCCTCCCTCCCTCCATTTTAATTATCTACCTGGTCCTTCCCCCACTTTATCTGAGTGCTGGTTATGTCTTTTGCAAAGCCTCTGGACTTCTAAATCAAGTTATGGACTTCTAAATCAAGCCTCTGGATCCTTTCCCCTTTGCTAAGACACTATTAGCACTCAGCTCCCGGTTTTAATCAGGGCAGCAAATCACAACGTACATAAGTCCACCTCCTGGATCTGGTAGAGGGAGTGAGAGAGAGAGAGAGACCACTCTGACATCTCTTTGGAAATGACAGCGTACTATTTCATTCCTAGAAACCCCGTTCTCCTACAATTTGCCCTTCAGGTTTTGTATGGCATCGTTTTGTCTCTCTCTGTGTCTCTCTCGCTCCTCTTAACAGCCACGATCCAGTGAAAATTCTATTGAACTGACCTATTTTTCCCTCCCTAAAGGACTAGTGAACTGTGAAGAATTTTCAACCTTGCAAATATTTGTAATTATTTGTTCGCGGTGCTGTGCATTTTTATTTTTTTTCTTTTTGCCAGGGCTTTTCTTCCTCTCCACGCAATTCTTGTATTGTTCGTTTCGCTATTTCATGTTTCGTTTTTGTATTTGTGGCTAACGTTCTGTTTTGTTAAATTTTGGGGGAACCCAAACAGGTAGATAAATGTTTTAAACGGATAGTGGCTTTGCTAATGCAAGGACCAATACGCAATTCTTAGACCCACAAATTAAATTACCGGTAAATAATTCATGCTTATTTAAGGCGGTATATGCAGGTGAACACCGAACGCTTACTTCGCACACCATTTGAATAGTTGCAAGAAAGAAAACTTGAATTGTCCTTTGATGGGTTTATTGAGTTCAGCACCGTAAGAAAAAGAAAGATCACAGCTTTTATAGATCCATGAGGTTAATTTTGCGTATCCAACGCCAGGCACAAGGAGATCTGTAAAGGATTCCATGCACAGACCCACATTTTTTAAATAGGTATCATATAAAGGTAAAGGTAAAGATTCCCCTCGCATGTATGTGCTAGTCGTTCCCGACTCTAGGGGGCGGTGCTGATCTCCGTTTCAAAGCCGAAGAGCCAGCGCTGTCCGAAGACGTCTCCGTGGTCATGTGGCCGGCATGACTCAACGCCAAAGGCGCACGGAACGCTGTTCCCTTCCCACCAAAGGTGGTCCCTATTTTTCTACTTGCATTTTTTTTATGTACTTTCGAACTGCTAGGTTGGCAGAAGCTGGGACAAATCATGGGAGCTCACCCCGTTACGCGGCACTAGGGATTCGAACCGCCGAACTGCCAACGTTTCAATCGACAAGCTCAGCATCTTAGCCATTGAGCCATCGCGTCCCTAGGTACTATATTCCTGCCCCCAAATGAAAGAAAACCCTGGATTGACATGCCTGTTGGAATCTTTAGATAACAGCTCTCATCTGCTTTGTTTTAAGCATCTTTCCCCCCTCCTTATGAAACAGGGGGCTACATTATCTGGGGCAAAGAGATTTTAATATCTCCCAAGGAATCACGTTTATTGAAGGGGACAGCCTATAAATTAGCGCTTAAGTTAAAATCAATTTCTAGATAATATGAATCCCTCAAAGACAGATTGTTTGGTTCGCAGGGGCCTTGTATCAAAACTTTAATTAGAGCCCCTTTTAAAAAATAAAACCTGTCGTACGTTATATCGCTAATTGACTTGACCCGCTTGGAAGGCGACTCGGCTGGCCAAAGGAGATTATTCCGTCTGCTCCGACGGCTGCAGAAAAATGGGGAGGGGGGGGAGAGTGTTTGAGGGAGGTGTGGGCTTGGAGCTAGACTCTCCCTCCCCCCCCAGTCAAGAAAAAGAAAGAGTAATATCTCAAAAGTCAACTGGTCTTCTTTGATGCTCACGCACCTTGCATTGAATGAGTTGGCCATGTCAAGAAATCCACCGTCCCTGCCTTTGGCATCAGCTCAAGAAGAGGCTGTGCTCTCATTTCACACAAAAGCCACAATAGAAATAAAACAACCTGGGGCCGGGAGGAAGAGAGGGCAGATCCTATCTTGGAGTGAGAATTCAAGCAGATGTCAAGAAGGAGAAGGAGAAGGAGAAGGAGAAGGAGAAGGAGGAGAAGGAGGAGGAGAAGGAGGAGGAGGAGGAGGAGAAGGAGAAGGAGGAGAAGAAGGAGGAGGAGGAGGAGGAGAAGGAGAAGGAGGAGGAGAGGGAGGAGAGGGAGGAGAATGAGAAGGAGAAGGAGTAGGAGGAGGAGAAGGAGGAGGAGGAGGAGGAGGAGAAGGAGGAGAAGGAGGAGGAGAAGGAGAAGGAGAAGGAGAGGGATGAGAAGGAGGAGGAGAAAGAGGAGGAGGAGAAGAAGAAGAAGCAGCAGAAGAAGAAACAACAACAACAACAACAACAACAATAATAATAGAATGAATAATAATTGAATTGAATAATAATTGAAGGAAAGTGTGATAAGTGTGGTAAGTGTGAAGGAAAGTCATGGGAACATAAAGTGGAAAAAGTTATAGAAAATGAGAAGGTGAAGATCTTGTGGGACTTTCGAATACAGACGGATCGTCACTTGGAACACAACACGCCAGATATCACAGTTGTCGAAAATCGAAACGCACAATTGATTGACATCGCGGTACCAAGAGACGCCAGAGTCGAAGAAAAAGAACTGGAAAAAAATCATGAAATATCGCGACCTGGCCATCGAAACTACACGGCTATGGATGAAACATACAACAGTGATACCCATTGTCATCGGGGCACTTGGTACCATGTCCAAGAATTTCACAAAACACATCAAGAAATTGCAGCTTCCTGCAATCACACCAGCAGAACTGCAAAAAACTGCGCTAGTCGGGAACATCGTACATCTTAAGAAGGTACTTGGTTGATCCCTAGGACGCTGGCAGCAACCCCTATCAACCATTAGCACCAATCAATGGTATTTGTGATGCATTTTTAAATATTCAGTTGACTGGGTTTCATTTTTAATGAATAATAATAATAATATTAATAATATCTATATCTCCCTGAGCTGCTGAAGACAAATTTTACGAGAAGAAGAGCTTCTCCAGGAAAGGGAGTTTGGGATTGGCATGCTTGAAATGGGAGGGGCATGGATCCCCCCCCACCCCCGGGCTAAGATCTGAGCAAAGACCCTGTTAGCCTTTTGAAAAATGGTTCTAACCTATTTGCCCAGGTATGAAGGGTCAGGAGGAGGTTAGTTAGCCCCAGGTGGGTTGGTTAGTGGTGGCCAGGCCAGAGGAGAAGTTTTTGTCCTTGAAACGCCAGTGAAGGTCTATATTTCCAAGGCCTAGAGAAGAGGAAGAGGAGGAAGAGGAGGAGCAAGAGAAAGAGCAGGAAGAAAAAGAGGAGAAGAAGAATAGGAAGAGGAGGAGGAAGAAGGAGGAGGAAGAAGAACGGAAGGAAGAAGAGGAGGAGGAGGAAGAATGTTTCCTTATTGCTAGCTTTAAGTTTTAAGTTTAACTTTTATTGTCATTGTACGCATATATACAGTAAACCCATATAACGAAATTCACTTAACACCCAAAGACCAGTCCCAACACACATGGCAATCCCCAAAACCCCCCACCCACCACAAATTCCCTGCCCCTGAACCACCCAAACATCCACACAACAGACCAAGTATGATTCTATGATCTAAAATAGGCATCACACAAGAAAAAAAAGAATGGCAAAGGAAATGGAAGTGTCTATTTATCTTAGAATAATCACCTGTGCTGAATTGATTTGAGGCACAGGTGACCCTCTGACCTTCAACACCAATGTCCCTTGGAGCCCAATGTCCCTGAGAAAATACACGCATAAGAATATGATCTCCACATCTTGTGACTTCCTTGCGGTTCAGTGGTCCTGAAATACCGCCCCTCCAAGTTTTGGGGGCTCCCCCTCTTTCACGGTCTTCCTAACACCCCACTCCATCCTACCCCCCAAACTTCAACAGCTTCACCTGGCTTAGGTGTTGGGGATTTCCAGCCTCCGAATCTCTCTCTACGCCTCCCACACCCTGAAGGGCCCCCGTGGAACAAGAGGCGGTTGATGGGTACCACGTTCACAGACACTGAGGTAAGAGTGAAGGAACAGACCCCGGCTTTAATTCCAAAGAAGCTGGCTTCACGACATCTCCCCAGCAAGGAAAGAGAGAAAGAATTTTGTTTGGCAAAACAGGGCGCTGTGTGAAAGGGCTGGACAAAGTTGGATTCATCTGCGAGCTCAGCAGATGTTCTGGCTATGAATGGAGGGATTGATTTCCACGCATCTCTGGGTGCAAATGCCAATCCCATCCAGCGTCTTTGAAGGTCTGCAAGATAACGTTGAGCTTGGGTACCAAAAATATCTCCCGAGTGATCTCATTTTCCTAAATATCTAAATATAGACGGTTCTCCTTGCGTTTTCCTCACTTTGCTCGGTAGCCTTTCTGACGGGAAGAAGGGGGAGAAATCCCTCTGGGTAATCGTTATTTGCCTTATGGTTTTGTTGCTTGCATTGCTTCAGAGGTGGACCTTTAAACTTAATTACACTTAATTTGTTGTCAACCGCTTTGCAGGACCAAAGGTGGATCAGAGATATTTCAAACATAAATAAATGACCACCTCGTTTTTCTAAAGGGTTTCCTGCTTGGTTGGACTAGAAGACCTCTAAGATCCCTTCCATCTCTGTTATTCTGTATGTATTTTTTTTTCAAGTCATGTTTTAGTTCATTTATACATTTTTTTTCTTCAAATAATAATAATAACTTTATTGTCATTGTACATGTATACACAGTGTAACCATATGAAATTCACTTAACACCCAAAGACCAACAACAGGTCCAACACACAGAACAATCCTCAAACACACTCCCACCCACCACAATTCCCCACCCAATAATACACATAGGTGCCTAGTAAATAGCGCATTGTCTGAGTCACTTTAGATCTACAAAGTATTAATAATAATTCTGAGATTAATGTTTTTGTTAGTTGCCAAGTCATGTCCGACCCATCGTGACTCCATGGACAATGTTCCTCCAGGCCTTCCTGTCCTCTACCATCCTCCGGAGTCCATTTAAGCTCACGCTGACTGCTTCAGTGACTCCATCCAGCCACCTCGTTCTCTGCCATCCCATTCTTCTTTTGCCCTCAATCGTTCCCAGCATTTGGCTCTTCTCCAGTGAGTCCTTCCTTCTCATTTGGTGACCAAAGTATTTGAGTTTCCTCTTCAGGATCTGGCCTTCTAAAGAGCAGTCAGGGTTGATCTCCTCTAGGACTGACCGGTTGGATCACCTTGCAGTCCAAGGGACTCATAGGAGTCTTCTCCAGCACCAGAGTTCAAAGGCCTCCATTCTTTGGAGCTCGGCCTTCCTTATGGTCCAACTTTCCCAGCCATACATTGCAACTGGGAAAACCATCGCCTTGACTATACGCTGGGATTAATAATAGTAGTTAAAATAATAATAGTAATAATAATAATAATCAATTTAATTTATAGACAACTAATAACAATAATAATACCATTCAAGTATATCTACTTTCAACATCTATCATTTGCGTCGACATGGTAATTATAATATATTGTATAACGATATATGTGGCAATATTCTGTATGTATTCTGAATTCCTGCTGCTGGGCACAGAATAGATTTTTTTTTTTTTTTGCAGTCCTGTTTATTCTAGATTTTGTTCCTGTTCTATTCTTTGCTTTCTCTACGGCTGAGGGTTTTTAAAGAATAAAGTTTTGCCATTGTGTGTCGGTGTCTGTTTAAAGAGTAGAGAGAGCTGGCAGAAGGGGACACCTTGATCTCTTTGAGTTGATGGATCTGGTCGGATGCCAACCATCCCTCGAAGGGTGGAGCCCGCAGGGTAGAGGAATAACGAAGGGTGGGTTGAGCAGGAAGGGAAACATTAGAAGTCCTCCCTGCTAATCTTCCACACTCCCACAGAGGAAATATCTGCTAAAGGCATTCAGAGGAAGCCGAGGGAACGACGCACAGATTAAATCTTTCAGAAGGACGGACGACCTCGCTGGCTCGGAATAAAAGCATTTCCAATGGAAAAGCCAACCAGAAAAGGGCTCCCTCTCTCTTTGATCTTGTGGATCGGGTTCCAGGAGAACCTCAAAGAAGGTGGCTGAGTGAGCAGGAGGAACGAGAGGCAGCTTCTGTTTGGCCAACAAGCTTGAGGGACTTGAGGGAAGTTCCTATCAGTGGAAGAAAATATTTTTGAGCCTACAGGATGAGGCCAGGGGTGGGCTTCAAAAATTTTTAGCAAGGGGTTTCTCTGCCTGGTTGCTGGGTGGGCGTGGCCATGGTGGGCGTGGTCTAGTTGTCCTTCTGCACCATCATGGGGGTGGTGGTGGTGTTTGGCCTCCCCGGGCTCCGGAGGCTTTTCTTGAGCCTCCGGGAGGGTGAAAACGGCCTCCTCAGGCTCCAGAGGCCCTCTGGAGGCTGGAAATGGGCCTGTTTCCAGCCTTCCGGCTTTTTCGCCCTCCTGAGCCTCCATGCGCGCCCTGCACTTACCTGCATCCAAAACGGGCTGTGTGAGGATTCCTGGGAGGGGGAGGGGAGGGGTGGGCAGGGCCAGCCAGGTGTGGGATTTGGGGGTTCTCCGAACTGCACAGAATCTTAGCTAGAGGTTCTCCCGAACCCCTGCGAACCCCCCAGCAGCACAACCCTGGATGAGGCTCAGTAACTGTAACAGTAGCAGAGTAGGAAGGGACCTTGGAGGTCATCTAGTCCAACCCCTTGTTCTCCTTTTCCCTTTCTTCTTTCTCCTCTTCTCTCCTCTCCTCTCTTTTCCCTTCCTCTCTCTCTACTCCTTCCCCTCTCTCCTGCTGTTTCCCTTTTCAGTTCAATCTAAAGTGGTATTCGAGCAGCCCCGATTTCCTCATTATCTTTATTCTCATTTCAATTTCTCATTCAATTATTATTTATTTTTATTTCATCATTTGCGTACTTTTTTCCCTTTTACCCTCCCCTTTCTCCTTTTACTTGGCATCATCTGGGTATCTATTTTTTTCTAATTGTTTTCTCCCATCTATCTATTTTATCTCTATGTCCTTATTCATGTTTCTTTTCTAACCAATCTATCATCATTTTATGATTGGGGCAAGACTGACTTAACTGTCTTGCTCAGCCACAGAAAGTTTGGGCTCAATTATGGTAGTCAGTCAAGGACTACTTATAGACCAGATAATCCGTCCTTGTTTTCAGGAGAACATTATCTCAAGATGCACGACAATCCATGATCTGCAACTAGTTTGGCTGGAAGGCGACTTGGATGATCAAGAGAGGAATGGCGAGATCTGGACTCCTGTTCCATCCAGCCAAGTTTAATCAATTATTAGTATTTAAGCAGGGGTGGGATTCAGCTGGTTCGTGCCGGTTCGTGCGAACTGGTAGTTACGGCCAGCGGCTGGGCCTGTCCACCTGCTCTGGCACTATCCCATCTTATACGATCACTGTGTTTTTGATGTAGCATGCATGTAAAGCTCCACCTTTGTATTTAAGTATTATTAAACAGCCATGCATACCTTCTGGAAAGAGTCTATAAAGAATTTTGTAGGCTTGGTCATGTTATCTTGACCATGTTTACTTCAGAATTACCGTAGGTGTCACCAAGTTCAATTGGTTCCATTCCCAAAAAGGTAATTTGCAACTTCCACAAGGGGTGTTTGGGTCATTGCTGAGAAGAGAAGGCTGTTAGGAGGCTGGCCTCAACTGAAAAGGACTCTTGGACTGTGGCATTCAGGGCTGTGGTCATTCACTAGCTGCCAAACAAGCCGTAGTTCAACCTTGACAAACGTCGGTATGCAAAACATGTGTTTTTCTGAAGACATCCCTTAAAACGGGGGTCTCCAACCTTGGCAACTCCAAGGCTTGTGGACTTCAACTCTGGCTGAGGAACTCTGGGAGTTGAAGTCCACAAGTTTTAAAGTTGCCAAGGTTGGAGACCCCTGCCTTAAAACGCAATGAGAGCATCTGAGGAGAAGAAGATACCTTGAGCCGCCAGATAGACTTCCTAGTTCAGAATTTTCTGCACAAAATCCGGCAGCTTTTCTCGGTCTTCCGTGAAGGTCAATTTTTGAACCCTACATGTCTTCTTCTTCAGCTTCTCCCAAGTTGCCCTCTTCCAGGTATGTTGGACTCTGAAAATTCCCCAAATTCTCACACTGTCTGTTCTAGGAAAATGGAAGGAGAACACATTTCAGGCTACTACCCTGGTTTCCCTCATTTCCCCAAAATAAGACATCCCCTGATAATAAGCCCAATCGGGCTTTTGAGCGCATGGCAATAGGGCCAAGCGCTTATTTCAGGGTTCAAAAAAGTATAAGACAGGGTCTTATTTTCGGGGAAACATGGTATGAATGGAGCAGCCTTCTGTGGTTCTGCGAATATTATAATCCCAGAAGAAACAAGCTGTAAGTCCACATTCATTTACCTAGAAGAAGACTTCTTGACCTCAGTTGGGTGTTACTTCTAACCAGTGGTGGGATTCAAATAAGTTAACAACCAGTTCTCTGCCGTAACAACCAGCTGGGTGGGCGTGGTCATGGTGGGCGTGGCCAGGGGTGTGTGACAGGCAGCACGCGGTTTTCTGTACCCCCCTGGGAGCAAAAACAGGCTGTGGGGGGGGGTGCGCCACCCCCTGTGCCCCGTTTTGGGCCTAGTAGGCTGCCCTGCAGCCTCGTGGGAGCAAAAATAGGCCCCGGGGGGCCCACACTGTACCCCCTGAGCCCCATTATGGGCCTAGTAGGCCTCCCTGTACTTATCTGGGAGCCAAAACGGGGTGCGTGGGGACTCCTGGAAGGGGCAGGGCTGGAAGGAGCGGGGCCAGCCAGCAATTTAACAACAGGTTGGCCCGAACCGGCCCGAACCGGCTGAATCCCACCGCTGCTTCTAAGTAGATGTCATCCTAAGAGCTGCTGCTCACCCTGGATGATCCCAGAACTCTTTATGTCAGCCTGATAACGAAGTCAACGCTCTCCTTGTCTCTCTCTACTTTTCCTTTCCTACCTTTGTTTATACCTTTATGAACCAGCTGGGGACAACAGCTGGTCCCTTCCCAAGCAATTTCTTCCCTGTAGGTTTTGGGAACTCATTTGTTCTGCTTGTTCCTAAACCCAGGAGATTTTAGAGAGAAAAGAACTCAGTAGGCTGAGTAAAATTAATAGGCCGGGAAGAGTTGAGTAATTATTTCATGGTATGGAGGAGGGCCCTTTGAACCCATACAGAGCTTTTAATCAGCTGCCTTTCCAACTAACAGAATAACAGAGTTGGAAGGGACCTTGGAGGTCTTCTAGTCCAACCCTCTGCTTAGGCAGGAAACCCTACACATTCCAGACAAATGGTTGTCCAATGTCTTCTTAAAAACTTCCAGTGTTGGAGCATTCACAACTTCTGGAGGCAAGTTGTTCCACTGATTAATTGTTCTCACTGTCAGGAAATTTCTCCTTAGTTCTAGGCTGCTTCTCTCCTTGATTAGTTTCTACCCTTTGCTTCTTGTCCTGCCCTCAGGTGCTTTGGAGAATAGCTTGACTCCCTCTTCTTTGGGGCAGCCCCTGAGATATTGGAACACTGTTATCAAACCCATGTTATCCAAAAGCAGACGTTCTTGTGAAGAGTAACTCACTGAAGCTGGTGCCTTTTAGTTAAAATTGGTCGGGAAAGATGCTACCAGATGCCTTCTGATTTTTTGTGTGTGGGGGCTCCCATAGACTAGCACAGTTGTCTTCTACAATGGCACAACTTTGATGATCTCCGTTGCAATCACCACGGAAAGGCTCTTATGCAACTCAAAAAAACCCACCCCCAAACGCTTTGGGAGATAAAATTCTCCAACTCAGTTGAATCCTTGAGATTCTTTTTCAGATATGGCACCTGCCCTGTGGAAGGAACATCGTTTCACCGGAAAATTAGATTACACATGTGTGCCTTTCGTTAGGCCTCCTTCAAACAGATAAGGACATTGGGAGAATCTTGCAGGATGATACCAGAGTCCAATAGTGGCATCTCTAACCTCCATAGAAGGAAGGAAGGAAGGAAGGAAGGAAGGAAGGAAGGAAGGAAGGAAGGAAGGAAGGAAGGAAGGAAGGAAGGAAGATCCAGATGTGCTTTCTTTTGCAAATGGATCTAAAGGTCTAAACGTTTAGAAACAAAAAGTGAAAACAATGTTTTCAGGATTGTTGTGTGGATAAAATGAGGGCAGAGGATGTCCTACCTTGGCTACCTTACATCAAACCTGGTTATGAAACCAATCAACCAACCAACCTACCTATGGGGAAGACTAGAGAACCGTCGCTGTACTTTAATCGTGCAACAAGACAAATATAGACATGGTTGATATATAATTTGCACCCCAGGATGAGGCAGTCTTCTAAACAATCCATTTTCAGAAAACTAAAGCAAACAAAGGGAGCATATGTTCAACCACAACTGATTGACAGCTGCCATAACAGATCGTCAGGTTTAAGGAGTTGGCCAGTTAACCCCACTGATATAATGAGTTTGGATTCCTAGCTATAATTGTGCGTTCTGTCTCATCCTCCCAGGTGGTTCGGCCACCTGGAAGCAAAACCACTTCTCTCCAATTCTTTAGTCAGGTGAGCACAGGTGTGTGAGTGTGTGTTTGTGTATGATAAGGTAAAGGTAAAGGTTCCTCTTGCACATATGTGCTAGTCGTTCCCTACTCTAGGGGGCGGTGCTCATCTCCGTTTCAAAGCCAAAGAGCCAGCGCTGTCCGAAGACATCTCCGTGGTCATGTGGCCGGCATGACTAAACACCAAAGGCGCACGGAACACTGTGACCTTCCCACCAAAGGGGGTCCCTATTTTTCTACTTGCCTTTTTTACGTGCTTTCAAACTGCTAGGTTGGCAGAAGCTGGGACAAGTAAAGGGAGCTCACCCCGTTATGTGACACTAGGGATTCGAACCGCTGGACTGCTGACCTTTCGATCGACAAGCTCAGCGTCCTAGCCACTGAGCCACCACGTCCCATTGTGTGTATCATACAAGGATGCAAATATTCAAGAAAGGGACGCGATTGTGACCATGGATTGGACACCATTGCAGTCTGGACTCATATTTCTAAATGTGGTTTCCAAAACAGCTGGCAGCAGGAACAGAATTGCCCGTGTCATGAAGCGTTTCCTCCCAAATTATCTAGCAAAACATATATTTTTTTTGGCAACGCAATCCTGCATTTTTGTAGCCAAAAATGCAGGATTGGATTCTGGATCTCTTTTCTTGCCGAGATCCATCCATCCAGGCTGACGGTGGTGCTGGAATGGAAAAATCAGGTGCCTGATCTTCCCTGTGATATATATTTTTTTCCCCTAATCAAATTCCATTTTTTTGATGGGATGCCTTTTGCCGAGTTTAAGGTCACTTCAGTCAGCGCCGTGTTAAGGTTTTTCAATCAAACCTTTTAAATGCCAGTCCTATAACTGCTTTTGAAACATTTCCACAGCTCCGTTGGAGGCTTGTCGTAGGACAAAGGAGATTTTCTCCGCAGGTTGATGGACAATCGTCGGAATAGCCACACGGGAACATTAGAGAATGGCCTCGGGGTCAGGCCATAACACACAGCTTACGATTTATATTTTGCACCGAAACAGGGGTGGATAATGAATCCGGAGGCGACGGAGGTTGAATGGCGGTGCAAAATAGAGAGGTTTCAGATTCAGTGAGCGCAAAGGCACATCCATGCCAGAGGTGGGTTTCAGCAGGTTCTGACCAGTTCTGGAGAACCGGTAGCGGAAATTTGGAGTAGTTCAGAGAACCAGTAGTAAAAATTCTGACTGGCCCCGCCCCCATCTATTCTCTGCCTCCCAATTCCCAGCTGATCGGGAGGAAATGGGGATTTTGCTATATATATATATAAATATAAATATAAATATAAATGTAGGTCTTTGGTTATTCGTGTCTTCTCCCACGTAAAATTGAAAGTGTCTTGGCGACGTTTCGACGAAGTCTCATTCGTCATCTTCAGGCTGGTGTTCTCGGCTTCGTGCCTTCTGGAAGCACGAAGCCGAGAACACCAGCCTGAAGATGACGAATGAGACTTCGTCGAAACGTCGCCAAGACACTTTCAATTTTACGTGGGAGAAGACCCGAATAACCAAAGACCTACATACAAACACCCGCGAAAACCTGAGAAAACATAAATATAAATATAAATATATATATAAAAATAAATTCTTATTTATTTATTTATTTATTTCTTCCACAGCCACTTTTATTGTAGGCCGGTGAAATAAATGTTTCCAAAGGGAACAGCTGCCATCTCTTTTCATCAAAGATTCTCTTTTGGGAGGACTATTTCCAAACCATTTCACACTAGCTCCATTCACAGGACTATAGTTAAAGCTGTGTCAATTCTTCTCTAACTTCTTCTTCTTCTTCTCTCTCTCTCTCTCTCTTTTTTTTTTACAACTTTCGAGGGGAGCCATAATTAGCTGTGAATCGAAATAGCTTCACTCGATGGATTTAATAGGATTTCTCCGCTTTCTGAAATATTCCTCGAGTCAGACTTTTCTCGTCCGTCGTAGAGGGCACATGTGACGAATGAGTTAAACAACACCAGCAAAAAAAATAACAAAACAAAAACAACCCCCCCCCCAAAAAAACCCAACGTGAACATAATGTAGACGTTTCTACAAAAAGAGCACAGTAGCATCAAGGTTAAATTCTTCTTTGACTTTAGAACCGGATCAATTTCTCTTAAGAGATATCAGATAATCTTCTCTTTAAGAAGCAGGGAAGAAGCCACTTCTCACTAAAGGCAGGTAATCCTTGAGTTACGACTGCAATCAAGGCCAAATCTGCTAAGCGAGGCATTTGTTAAGAGAGCCTTGCCCCGTTTTACAACCTTTTTCACCACGGTTGTTAAGTCAATCGCCGCAGTTGTTGAGAGAGCCACACCAGTGATGGGTTTCAATTTTTTTTTACTACCGGTTCTGTGGGTGTGGCTTGGTGGGCGTGGCATGGCTTGGTGGGCGTGGCTTGGTGGGCGTGGCAGGGGAAGGATATTGTAAAATCTCCATTCCCTCCCCAATCCAGGGGAAGGATACTGAGAAATCTCCATTTGGATACTGTAAAATCTTCATTTCCTCCCCACTCCAGGGGAAGGATACTGTAAAATCTCCATTCCCTCCCCACTCCAGGGGAAGGATACTGTAAAATCTCCATTCCCTCCCCACTCCAGGGGAAGGATACTGTAAAATCTCCATTCCCTCCCCACTCCAGGGGAAGGATACTGCAAAATCTCCATTCCCTCCCCAATCCAGGGGAAGGATACTGTGAAATCTTCATTCTCTCCCCAATCCATGGGAAGGATACTGTAAAATCTCCATTCCCTCCCCAATCCAGGGGAAGGATACTGTAAAATCTCCATTCCCTCCCCAATCCAGGGGAAGGATACTGTAAAATCTCCATTCCCTCCCCAATCCAGGGGAAGGATACTATAAAATCTCCATTTCCTCCCCACTCCAGGGGAAGGATACTGTAAAATCTCCATTCCCTCCCCACTCCAGGGGAAGGATACTGTGAAATCTCCATTCCCTCCCCACTCCAGGGGAAGGATACTGTAAAATCTCCATTCCCTCCCCAATCCAGGGGAAGGATACTGTAAAATCTCCATTCCCTCCCCAATCCAGGGGAAGGATACTATAAAATCTCCATTTCCTCCCCACTCCAGGGGAAGGATACTGCGAAATCTCCATTCCCTCCCCAATCCAGGGGAAGGATACTGTGAAATCTTCATTCTCTCCCCAATCCATGGGAAGGATACTGTAAAATCTCCATTCCCTCCCCAATCCAGGGGAAGGATACTGTAAAATCTCCATTCCCTCCCCAATCCAGGGGAAGGATACTGTAAAATCTCCATTCCCTCCCCACTCCAGGGGAAGGATACTGCAAAATCCCCATTCCCTCCCAATCAGCTGGGACACGGGAGGCAGAGAAGAGATGGGGGAGGGGCCAGTCAGAATTTTTACTACCGGTTCTCCGAACTACTCAAAATTTCCGTTACTGGTTCTCCAGAACTGGTCAGAACCTACTGAAACCCACCACTGAATCACCTGGTGTCCCCACTGAATCTCGCATCCCCACTGAATTTACTGGTCGCAAAAGGGGATCACAAAACCCCAAGACACTGCAACCGTCATAAGTACATGCCAGTTGCCAAGCTTTATGAATTTCGATCACGTGACGAAAGGGATGCTACGACAGTCGTAAAGTGGGATGAAAAACCATCATAAATCACTTTTTTTCAGTGCTGTTCTAACTTTGAATGGTCACTAAATGAATGTGTCTAAATCGGGGATTGCCTGTGGGAGGGGGACACCCAACCCAAATCGGTAAAATGTATTATTGAATATTTGGATTTTTGTACACCTGTTGCCAAACCTAACGGCCACCGGGGGAATGTGGTTATCTCTGCTTCGGTGTGAGTTGTTTCTTCTTCTTCTTCTTCTTCTTCTTCTTCTTCTTCTTCTTCTTCTTCTTCTTCTTCTTCTTCTTCTTCTTCTTCTTCTTCTTCTTCTTCTTCTTCTTCTTCTTCTTCTTCTTCTTCTTCTTCTTCTTCTCCTCCTCCTCCTCCTCCTCCTATTCATTTCTTCTTCTCCTCCTCCTCCTCCTCCTCTTCTCTTCTTCTTCTCCTCCTCCTCCTCCTCCTCCTCTTTTCTTCTTCTTCTCTTCCTCCTCCTCCTCCTCCCTTCCCCTTCCCCTCCTCCTCCTATACTCCACCTATTCATTTCTCCTCCTCCTCCTCCTCCTCCTCCTCCTCCTCCTCTTCTTCTTCTTCTTCTTCTTCTTCTTCTTCTTCTTCTTCTTCTTCTTCTTCTTCTTCTTCTTCTTCTTCTTCTTCTTCTTCTTCTTCTTCTTCTTCTTCTTCTTTTTAATTCTTAAATCTTTTTTTTTTAATCATTTTTATTCTTCTTTTACTTTGATGCACTAAGTCAGCCATATCTGCAGGGGCGGAAAAAGGATTTAATTGCTTTTCTACTTTCATCTGAGGGTGACCAGCCCATTAATAATGCACTAGAAGCCGCAAAGAAATTCGTGTTAGATTAGCGATTAATTGATATTTGGAAAGATTTCAATCCACATTGGAGGAAGGTGACACATTGCAGCCTTAATTCTTTTAGCTTCTACTTAATTATTTTTAAAATTGGTAAACGGTCATACTATTTTTTTTTCAGGTGGGTGGGGGAGGGAGTTTGAGAAAAGCCCCCCTTTTGTCCTGTACAGCCCCCTAAAAATAAATGTGACTGCTTCAAAGCTGATGCATTACCCCAAAGAAGCACGAGAAAACTTGAAAATTGGAAGGACGGATCTCAGAAGAATATCCGTTCTCTTTTCCCTCCTAGGAGCTCAAAGTAGCCTGTATGGAAATCTCCCGTCATTTTATCACCATTGTAACAGCAACGGTATCTAATCCAGCTTCACCTTTGCCTAGAATCCCACGGGGCTTTTAACTGTAGTTACGTCCAAAAAAAAAAAAAAAAGTCTAAATAGAAACCTAAAATAAATCTAAATCAAAAATTAAAAGGGAAGTCCGTCTATGCCAGGGGTCCCCAAACTTGGCAGCTTTAAAAAGTTGAAGTCCACAAGTCTTAAAGCTGCAAAGTTTGGGGACCCCTGGTCTATACGGTCTGCAAAGTTGCTGTTACTTTTCATCAACAAACCTAGTTTTATTCAGTGATGAGGGTAAAAAGAAGTGATGCACGTCATTAATTGACTAATAGTAAGATGTTACAAGGGCATCTTTCCAATTTCCCAATTTCTGGAACATTTTTTTTTAAATGTTTCCTTCCTTCCTTCCTTCCTTCCTTCCTTCCTTCCTTCCTTCCTTCCTTCCTTCCTTCCTTCCTTCCTTCCTTCCTTCCTTCCTTCCTTCTATGGAGGTTAGAGATGCCACTATTGGACTCTGGTATCATCCTGCAAGATTCTCCCAATGTCCTTATCTGTTTATTTATTTATTTATTATATTTCTATACCGCCTTTCTCCCATAGGACTCAAGGCGGTGTACAGTCAAGAAAAATATAGATATACAAACATCATCAAATTGCTAATTAAATTTGAAGGAGAAAATAACAGCTTCTTTTCTACAGATGGTTCAAGCAATGGAGGACTAACCGGTCAACCCTTCCTTCCTTCCTTCCTTCCTTCCTTCCTTCCTTCCTTCCTTCCTTCCTTCCTTCCTTCCTTCCTCCCTCCCTCCCTCCCTCCCTCCCTCCCTCCCTTCCTCTTTCCCTCCCTCCCTCCCTGCCTCCCTCCCTCTCTTCCCTTTCTTTCCTTCCTCCCTCTCCTCTCCTCCCCTCCCCTTTTTCCAAGACTACATAACCCCTCTTTCTCCAAAATGGAGACAGTTCATGTGAAGCACCCACAATTTTCACTACTGGTTCACCTGAATTGGTCTGAACCGGCTGAATACTACCTCTGACTCTTTGGCCCATACCCTGGCTTAGCCTTAAGAAAGCTAAGCTTTCTTAGGCACACACTGGTTGAGGAACACATCTCTACCCCTTTGCTTTGTGGCCCTACCGAACTTCGACCCTGGACTTTAAAAGTGTGAATGAAGTCTGCTTTGCAGGTGAAGCTGGTGTTAGGTTGTAAGTGGCTACAATTGTGTGTGTTTTATTGATAAGTGTTTGAAGTTCAGAGGAATAGAATGATGTAGGGAGCTTCTAAGGGGAAACAATTTGGATCTATTTCAAGTCTGCAGCGCGTACGAGAGAGAGAGAGAGAGAGAAAGGGAGGAAGAGAGAGAGAGAGAGAGAGAGATAAAGAGAGAGAGAGGGAGGAAGAGAGAGATTAGTGGGGTATCATTAAAAATGCAAGTGGCCTCCCCCATTTGGTTATTAAAATGTCAAAGGAAACTTAGACTCCAGTTTTACATAAATAGGAGGACAAAGAGCTGTCGGGAATACTGATAATACATTTCATGAGCCTCCTTAATGAAAGCGCGGGAGGTCCCTCCGACTCATTCAAGGCGAGAAAAAGATTTGTCCTTCTGAGGAATGAAGGAAGACCGAACTCTTAGCGCAAACTAGAGATTATACGCACAATTTCAAGTTTCTTTCTTTGCACAGCCTTGTTTTCCAAACACGGAGTCAAGCTGCAGGTTTTTTAATTTTGAGTGGAAGAATTGTGAGGGTTTCAGCAGTTATCCGGGGCTATTGGCTCCACTTATTTCCCAGAATGGAAGGATCTGGGTTAGAAAAGTTATCTTTTGAGTTGGAAAAGTAGCCAAGAGGGACTAAGGCTGTTCCATCTTCTATTGTGACCTAGGCTTCCTGAGTCATTCAAACACACAAGTAGTCCCAAAATCCTCTTTTATTGCAACAGCTGTGAATTACGTTCATTCACAGCTGAGTCCCAATTAGTTGCAAAAAGTCCTTCGGGAGAAGTCCTTCGGAACAATCACCAACTTTCATCTCCCTTGACATTCTGCCAAAAACCTACTTGGCAAAACCACATGGAGTCCAAAATTAAACAGAGATGCCGACAGGGAACAGAATTAACAACATTGCTTTCCTGCAAAGGGCCCACGTGCCTTTGCTCCTCTTTTAAGCCTTATGGGAAGGGCCAATCACCTCCAGGCCTTACTTCTGAGTTGTCCCTTTTGTTTTAACTGTTCTTGCCTTCTGGCAGCTCTGTGCATGCGCGCACTAGGAACAGGCTCCTCCTGTTCCTCTGCCTCTCTGCTGTCCAACTCTGGAGGCTCCGGAGTCTGTGCATCTCTCCCAGATGGCCCTGGCCCTCCCAGATGGCTTTAGGCATGGAAGTCAGCTGGGTGACCTTGGGCTAGTCTCTCTCTGTCAGCTCATCCCACCTCACAAGGTTGTTGAGGTGGGGAAAACTAGGAGGAGGAAAAGTGTGTTGGATTTGTGTTCCCTGCCTTGTGCTGTTTGTGAAAACAATGCAAGCAGAAGAACAGAAAAACAGTCTGATGGACGAAGAGTGGCCTTCAGTTCATTGCCGATAAATCACGGACTCCAAAGTTGTCAGAGATCAATCAGGGATCTCTCTCTCTCTCTCTCTCTCTTCTCAGATCCAACTTAAAGAATAGCAAATACAGATCCAGCGGCCTGTTTTTAACCATTTTGCTTATCTATACTGCCAATTGTTCTTTTTTTTCCCCTCCTTTTTCTGTAGACGATTAGCATCGCTCATCCATATGGGCATTCGGGGAACGGTTTAAATGCAGTTTTTATTGGCCGTCTATTTTGCTAAGGTTGCCTAGTTTGGTTCTTTTAATCGGGGAGGCTTACCCATACTTCTTTAAAAAAAAAAAAAAACCTTTGTTGATTTATCGGCTTGGACTGATTAATTAAAATAAAGCGCGGACTGGAGTAAACTTGTAACGGGGCCACCGTTTCCTTTTCTTTTAATTAAAATGGAGATGGGAGAAATTATATTTTTCACAGTCCATGGTGGTAGATCTTTCAAAAGGGATCGTTTCCAACTTTAGGCCAAAGGTCCAAGCAGATCCTGCTATTACAGTCCTTGAAGATAATAAAGTAGTGTTGGGCAGGAGTGGGATTCAAAAACTTTGGCAACCGGTTCTCTGCCTGGTTGCTGGGTAGGTGGGGCCATGGTGGTCGGCTTCCTGCACCACAATGGGGGGGGGCATTTTTGCCCTCCCTGGGCTCCAGAGGCTTTCCTTGAGCCTCTGGGAGGGCGAAAATGGCCTCCCCAGTCTCCGGAGGCCCTCTGGAGGCCAGAAATGGGCTCGTTTCCGGCCTTCCCAAACTACCGGTAGGCCCGTTTTTTGGCCTCCCAGAGCCTCCGCACACACCCGCATCCAAAACGGGCTGTGTGGGGACTCCTGGTAGGGGCAGGACAGGGTGGGTGGGGCCAGCCAGGAATGGGATTTGGGGGTTCTCCAAACTGCACAGAATCTTAGCTAGAGGTTCTCCCGAACCCCCGCGAACCCCCAGCAGCCGACCCCTGCAGTTGTGATGGTAAATTGAGGATTATCTACACAAGACAGGAGTCGAGCAGTTTTCTGGACCGAAGGAACAAGAAAGACCCCAAATGCCTTGTCCTATTTCAAAATTAATGTCGAGGATGCTTGAGATTGGATCTCACGAACCGGAGAACGGATCCCGTGGTTTAAAATGACCACTTTCAAAAATGTCTGAGTTTGTTGTTGTTGTTTTTTTTTAAAATACTTTTTTTGGGGGGGGGCGGAGGACTTAATTGATATCACTCTCCATAGCTGGAGGGCAGAGGAGATGCTAAAAGACTGACGTCCCGAGTCCCACGTGATTTAAATGCACCACCGTTTTAATGAGGGTTACGGCCATTACGGCTACGGAAAGCTTTCAAAAAGCCCCCAACGCAGAAAGCTGGAGAACCTCTCCTAAATCATGAGAACCATAATGGGTGCATCAAGCAACTTAGCCTTTTAAATGAAAATATTCATGTCCGCAGCGTATCCCTGCAAATTGTCAGGAGCTAAGGAGCTGAGATGATTGAAGAGGGAAATGGAGGGAAGGCTAATTTTTTTTTTATTATTATTATTATTTTGGTTAGCCCCGATATTAGTCATTTGCCGGTAATTGGCCCCCAGTATCAAAGAGCAGATGGATGATTCCGCCAGTCCGTTTAGACTAGAAAGAAGGTTACTTGCTTTTCTTTAGGCGAGATACAAAAATGTGATTACATAGCAATCTCTAATTTGCTGCTCTTTGAGACAGCTCTTTGGGCAACGTAGCGAGTGGTTTTTTTTTTTTTTTTTGTGCTGCGGTTCGACATTTGCATTTCTTTAATTTGCATTTTTTAATTTCCCAGCGTACGGCTCCACACCTCACACGAGCATCCCTCCTGGGAAGGGAAAAGAATATTTTTCACTAGGAATGATACTATTTCTTTTCTACTTATTAATTCCCTCCCCCCCATCCATCCACACCCCCCCCCCCAAAAAAAAATCACTTGCAAGTTTGTATATAGCCAATTCGGACCCGGTTTGTGACTTTTGGTCGGTGAGGTTCTGCCCTAAATGAGGCAGGCAAGAGAAATGTGGGATGTCACCAGAAGGCTCTGGAAGTCTAGAGCCTTGGTGGTGCAGCAGACTAAAGTGCTGTTAAGTAGCACCAGCTGCCTGCAATTACTGCAACTTCAAATCTCACCAGGCTCAAGGTTGACTCAGCCTTCCATCCTTTCAAGGTAGGTAAAATGAGGACCCGGATTGTGGGGGCAATAAACTGACTTTGTATAAAAAAAGAACACCGCTTTGGGGGGGGGGGGCGAAAGCCCTACTAAGCAGGTATATACAAAAGTATGAAGGCTATTGCTTAACGCACTGTAAGCCGCCCTGAGTCTCCAGGAGAAGGGCGGCATATAAATCGAACCAATAAATAAATAAATAAATAAATAAATAAATAAATAAATAAATAAATAAATAAATAAATAAATAAATAAATAAATAAATAAATAAATGGTGTACATGATCTTCTGGAATTACTCAAAATAGGACCCTTTTTTTAAAAGATAGGACAAACTAATAGAATAATAAAGAGTTGGAAGGGACCTTGGAGGACTTCTAGTCCAACCTCCTGTTTAAGCAGGAGACCCCATATAATTTCAGACAAAGAGCTGTCCAATCTCTTCTTAAAAACCTCCAGTGTTGAAGCACCCAGAACCTTTGGAGGTGAGCTGTTCCACTGATTAATTGTTCTCAGGAAATTTCTCCTTAGTTCTTGGTTGCTTATCTCCTTGATTAGTTTCCATCCGTTGCATCTTGTCCTGCCTTCAGGTGCTTTGGAGAATAGCTTGACCCCCTCTTCTTTGTGGCAGCCCCTCAAATACCGGAAGACTGCTATCATGTCACCCCTAGTCCTTCTCTTCTAAACTTTTACAGAATAACAGAGTTGGGAGGGACCTTGGAGGTCTTCTAGTCCAACCCCCTGCTAAGGCAGGAAACCCTACACCACTTCAGACAAATGGTTATGCAACATCTTCTTAAAAACTTCCAGTGTTGGAGCATTCACAACTTCTGGAGGCAAGTTGTTCCGCTGATGAATTGTTCTCACTGTCAGGAAATTTCTCCTTAGTTCTAAGTTGCTTCTCTCCTTGCTTCGTTTCCATTCATTGGTGCTCCTCAGTTGCAGAAGACTGAAATATCTGGGATTGCTCCGAGATTGTAATAACTGCGAGACCCAGTGGAGTGGGAGTGAGTAATGGTTTAAACAAGCATTATTTTAAAGAAAACCCACATCTGGTATGTTTTGTGGGTGGATAAGAAATGGTGGCATGTTTTGAATGGATGCCCAGTCAACAATGTTGGTGAGTTGTCGGAGAAAGAGAGTGAAATCGAGGGTCTCTTTGGGAGGAAGCTACCCGTCATCTCAAGATGATGGAACCAGCCAGTTCCAGATAATTAAAGCTCCCACAGAACCGTACAGTTGCTCTCCAGAATTCACACAAGGCAAGCGGAGGTCAGAAGGACATATCTCGTTCTCCTGAGAACGGCCTACTTCCTAATTTGAGAATAAATCATGCTGAATAAGAACACAAAGTCATAAAATGTAATCAGATTGGCAGGTTAGGCAGGGTTTGCAAGAGAAACGGTGGCTATTTTATACTGAAGCACCAATGCTGTGGACGGCCCACCAAAGATAACAAGATTTCATGGGAAAACGCTGGGGGTTTTTTTAGCCCTAGATTGGCTTCTGTGATTCAGAATTCCTGACAGCTGCTAGCAGGAAGAGAGAATGTTCCTAATTTTCTTGGCTCTTGAGGATATAGTCACTGAAATAGGGGGAATTCATAAAATTAGATATGGTGAACACCATATTTCCACAGTCCAAAGCATACTTGCAAGAATGATTTTTTTTTTTTTTGCTTTAATTTATATGCTGCCCTTCTCCGGAGACTCAGGGCGGCTTACAATGCGTTAAGCAATAGCCTTCATTCTTTTGTATATTTATACAAAGTCAGCTTATTGCCCCCACAAACTGGGTCCTCATTTCACCTACCTTTGAAGAGATGGAAGGCTGAGTCAACCTTGAGCCTGGCGAGATTCGAACTTGCAGGAATTGCAAGCAGCAGATGTTAATAACAGTGCTTAGTCCACTGTACTACAGGCTCTTTTTGTGGATGTGGATCATCTCTACCCTGTTTCCCCCAAAATAAGACATCCCCTGATAATAAGCCCAATTGGGCTTTTGAGCGCATGGCAATAAGGCCAAGCACTTATTTCAAGGTTCATAAAACTATAAGACAGGGTTTTATTTTTGGGGAAACATGGTAGGAGCATTGGTGACTGATCCTCAAAATGTCCAGGCCCTGGATGAATTTATTTATTTATTTATTTATTTATTTATTTATTTATTTATTTATTTATTTATTTATTTATTTATTTATTTATTTAATAAAATTTGTATGCCGCCCTATCTCCAAGGACTCAGGGCGGCTCACAACGACAGTTGACCAAGAATGATGTTTATATTCTGCTGAAAAGCTGGAAAAGATTGAAGACACGTTCTTAGATGCTTCCAAAACATTGTGCTGAAAATCTGCCAAAAATTGTAGCCTGAAAAGCTATAGCTACACAACCTGCTTTCCAATATGACAATATGGCAAGGGATGGCAAAGAAGCTCCATTTATTCCATAGGAAAAATGTTAGAATAATTATAAACGTAATGATGGACTTGATCAGAGAACCATCTAATTCTGACATTTCCTCCTCCTCTGCCTTCTTTCCTCGGCTGTTCTCAGCTTCTGTTATAACTGGTGACTGTCAGCTTCCTTTCTCTTCCGTATTGTAACTTCCAAGTCTCAAGCTTGTTGGAGAGCAGCAAATGTTTAAAATGATGTAGAAGATCAAGAGTTCTCCTCAGAGAAAGATGCATAACCTTCTTCTGGACCAAGGATCGTACTTGGGCGTTTGAGCAACCTGTCACTTGCAAAGTCACATTCATTTAAGTTGAAAAGTCCATGCAGTTAGCATGGCCACTCCCTGTGCATTTAATGCCACTCTTATGTCGCATTAAATGTTGCCATTCAGAACAATTGTTGGCTCTGAAGACAGAATGAACTTTGAGATTTCTATAGCCCTGAAGTTGCATATTGACCAATGCTGGGCAGGAAGAACTTGCTATTAAAAGATAATTCCTTCTTCAAACTAGGACCGATGTAACACTATCTTCAAATAAAAACAGACCAGGCCAAAGAAAAGCAACAGAGATACTTTGAAAATCATAGGATTGTTTGGCTGTACTAGGAGAAGAAGGATAATAGCAATAGCATTTAGACTTATATACCGCTTCACAGTGCTTTTACAGCCCTCTCTAAGCGGTCTACAGAGTCAGCGATGACAAATGGTTGTCCAATCTCTTCTTAAAAATCTCCAGAGATGGAGCATTGACAACTTCTGGAGGCAAGTCGTTCCACTGATTCATTGTTCTCCCTTTCAGGAAATTTCTCCTTAGTTCTAGATTGCTTCTCTCCTTGATGAGTTTCCACCCGTTGCTTCTTGTCCTGCCTTCAGGTGCTTTGGAGAATAGTTTGACTCCCTCTTCTTTGGGGCAGCCCCTGATATTGAATATTGATATTGTTTCCTGATTGCTTGTTTGTACCCTATGACTATCATTAAGTGTTGTACCTTATGATTCTTGATGAATGTATCTTTTCTTTTATGTACACTGAGAACGTATGCACCAAGACAAATTCCTTGTGTGTCCAATCACACTTGGCCACTAAAGAATTCTATTCTATTCTATTCTATTCTATTCTATTCTATTCTATTCTATTCTATTCTATTCTATTCTATTCTATTCTATTCTATTCTATTCTATTCTACTCTACTCTACTCTACTCTACTCTACTCTATTCTATTCTATTCTATTCCATTCCATTCCATTCCATTCCATTCCATTCCATTCCATTCCATTCTATTCTATAGGTTCTTGACAAATGTATCTTTTCTTTTATGTACACTGAGAACGTATGCACCAAGACAAATTCCTTGTGTGTCCAATCACACTTGGCCAATAAAAAAATTCTATTCTATTCTGAGATATTGGAACACTGCTATCATCTCACCCCTAGTCCTTCTTTTCATCAAACGAGACATACCCAGTTCCAGCAACCGTTCTTCGTATGTTTTATCCTCCAGTCCCCTAATCACCTTTGCATTTCACTTCCCCTTCCACTGAAACCAGAATATGGTCTCTAGTGAACCCAACATTCACTAGTGCGCCTTTAACTGCATGCTTGTTGAAGGTTCACAGCCATTAAATCCAGAAGACTGATTCGTGATGGATTACCTTGGGCAATGCTTTCCCCAAAGGTTATGCAGTACACAACTATAGGGAGGCCAAAGATCATTGTACGCCTCCTACTGCAACATTCCCATCAGAACATGTTTATTCCACCTAAAAAGGTCACATTGAGAAAACAAAGAAAGGAAATGAGTACAGTGGGGGGAAGGGAAAGGGTCTCTCCGTGAAAATATCGCCGTGATATTTGTCCGATTGCTGATATATCGCATCATAAGAATCAGCCCAAAATTGTGGCTCCCAAAGGTCAAATTTTGTGAGACGAAAAGGCCTAATCCTGCAATCATTCCTATACTTGGACAAATCTGCATAGTTTATTCCTAAGGGGTCTGCAACCTTAAGCACTCCAAGAGCCATTTGGACCCATTTCCCACAGAAAAGAAAACACCGGGAGCCACAAAATCTGGTTGGGCATGGCCAACTCAATGTCACTCACTTCCACCAATCACATGACCCCCTAGCCACACCTACCCAATCGGTCATTAGGGCAGAGTACCAGTTGTTAAAAAACACCGGGAACCACAAAACCCTTTTGACACATCTCTCTCCCCCCTCCCTCCCTCTCCCCTCTCTCTTCCTCTCTCTCTGTATCTCTCTATGTCTCTCTCTCTCTCCTTCTCTCTGTATCTCTCTGTCTCTGCCCTGGCTGCTTCTCCATCCCTCACTGTCACCCTTACCTTCTCAAGCCAGGCGAGGAGTGACTGGGAGGGGAGGGCGAGGCCAGCCACTGAAGAGCCACATGTGGCTCTGGAGCCGCAGGTTGCTGACCCCTGGTTTATTCCATTAATTCAGCATGCTCCATCACAGTGATGAAAGAAAACCACAAGGTTTGATCTTCAAGTTCCTGGATCGTCAGGTTTGGTACAGAATCTACAATAATTGGGAACTCTTAGTGAAATTCAGGTCTGTAACTTGAAGTTCCACGAATGGATATTTGGGCTTTCTGAGTTTTATGTAGCTGAGGGCTGGTTTGAAAAGTGGGGCATTTCCCCTCCCCGGAAGCAGTGGTGAAATCCAATTTTTTTTACTACCGGTTCTGTGGGCGTGGCTTGGTGGGCATGGCAGGGGAAGGATACTGCAAAATCTCCATTCCCACCCCACTCCAGGGGAAGGATACTGCAAAATCTCCATTCCCACTCACTCTGCGGCCAGCCAGAGGTGATATTTGCCGGTTCTCCGAACTACTCAAAATTTCCGCTACCGGTTCTCCGAACTACTCAAAATTTCCGCTACTGGTTTTCCGAACTACTCAAAATTTCCACTACCAGTTCTCTGAACTACTCAAAATTTCTGCTACCGGTTCTCCGAACTACTCAAAATTTCCGCTATTGGTTCTCCGAACTACTCAAAATTTCCACTACCAGTTCTCCGAACTACTCAAAATTTCTGCTACCGGTTCTCTGAACTACTCAAAATTTCCGCTACCAGTTCTCTAAACTACTCAAAATTTCCACTACCGGTTCTCCAGAACCTGTCAGAACCTGCTGGATTTCACCCCTGATAGAACCTTTAAAAATGATATTAGGAAGGGATGCATCGTTCTAATGTCTCTGGTCGCTGACCTTTATTTGTTAGCCCAGCGATCTGAGGGGGAAAAAAAAATCCCTTTTCAGTTCCAGCTAGCCTGCCTGCGGTACTCATTTGCGTGAAGAGAAGAATTATCCTGCGTGGAACCAACTTTTCTTTTGCTGTGTTTCCTTTCTCTCTCTCTCTCTTTCTCTCTCTCCCCGCTATCCTCTTCCTTTTGTTCTCGGGAAGATTATTACCCTCCCCAAATGCCAATAAATCCTATTCTGAAGCACTAAAAAAAAAAAATGACTTGTTTGTTTATCCTTGGGCCTGGCTGTTATGCAGAATATCAAAGTGCCAAGTTAGCTTGTCTGCTGCTGGAGCTACACGGTGTTCAACCTTGACCCAGAAGGAGAGCTCTCCCCGCTAACAGAGAGGGAAGTGAGATAAATCACTCTCTAAGCAAACAAAATTGCCCGGATCTGCTGAGCAGAGTCTTCGGTCACCAAAGCAAATATCGTGATATTAGCACCCTCGCTTTGGCACACGGTATTTAACTGCTGGTTCAAGAGCCGGTTATTTCTGCAGCCCGGTCAACGTTGCTACCTCTGGAAACGTAGGTAGAGCGAGCATAAATTCCTTCAGTAATGATTAACAGGCATTTGAACGTTGGCTGTTCTACAATAGGGAATGATTGTCTTGTTAGGATTCTGACCGCCTCAAAAAGATCACGAGAGGACAAAATAATCTCCCCTCTTTCCCAATAAGTCTGGAAAACTAGTTCACTTTAGAAACTCTGCCCATGTCTAGTGACGAATTGGCAGCTTCTGTTGTAATTTTGTGTCGTTGGCTGATCTCATGTCCCTACTGTCCCACGTAGGTCAACAGCTATGCCAGGTTCAGGTGGAGAAAAACTTTTCCCACCTGCTCCTTCTGCTCCTCTCATTTTTTGTTGTGGCCCGCCAGCGGAGCTGGTGGCAGATTCAGACAGTGAGAAGGTTGAGGAACATGGGCCAGTCCTGGAGTCTGGGGAAGGCTCTGATGAGGGCTCTGCGTCAGAGGCAGAGAGAGGGCCAGGGCCGTCTCACAGTTGTCAGCTGCCTTCGGAGTTAGATATCAGTGGGGCAGAAGAACAGCTGGAGCTTGTTCCCAATGTGTGCATGCGCAGAGCTGCCAGGAGAAGGGAACAGCTAAGGAACAAGGGCTGACTCAGGAGTAAAGCCACAGGTGGACGATGAATGAGCCTTGGTAGTAAGAGCCTTGGTAGTACAGGGGTTTAAGGCACCCTGTTATTAAGCTGGTTATTAAGACCAGCTGCCTGCAATTACTGCAGGGTTCGAATCTCGCCAAGGCTCAAGGTTGACTCAGCCTTCCATCCTTTCTAAGGTAGGTGAAATGAGGACCCAGTTTGTGGGGGCAATAAGCTGACTTTGTATAAATATACAAAAGGATGAAGGCTATTGCTTAACGCATTGTAAACCACCCTGAGTCTTTGGAGAAGGGCGGCATATAAATCAAAAAAAAAAAAAAAAAGAATGGCCCCTCCCATAGAGAATAAAGAGGAGCGACAGGGGAATGGAGTTTGCAGGAGACAATTAGTTCGCTTAATTGGTTTGTGACTCTCAGAGACTCCTGGCCAAGTTTTGAAGATATCGGCCTGGCAGCTCTCCAAGCCAGATAAGGTTTGTGACTGTAAATTCACCCTTGAAAGACTTTGCTGGATGTGAATGAGAGGAATTCACAGTAACTTCATAAAAAGAGCTTTTTGTCGGGACAAGGAGTCTGCTTTGTGGTTTGGGGAAGCTTAGGTCAGAACATTTTTCTTCACTGGAAACTTATCTCCCAGGGGTGTCCTTTGAGAGTTTGGGACTACAGATCCCAGAATTCCTAGTTAGCCTGGTGAATTGATTGCCAATTGTGGAAGCAGGTGTCCATAATATCTGGACAGAACTGGCTGGAGGAGTGCCTCAGCTATTCTTCTCAGGTGGAACACAGATGGGCTTAAGGACGGAAACCTTCTGATCTTTGCACTAAACCAGAGGTGTCAAACTCGTGGCGTCATGTTGTCGTCATGTGATGTATCGGGACTTCTCTCCCCCCCACCCCGTTTGCTAAACTGGGGGTGTATGGCCAGCGCGTGACGCATCCAGTCTGCAGTTTGCAAGTTTGACACCCCTGTTCTAAACGTTGCTTGACATGTAAGCAAAAAAACTCAGTGGGTCTCCACTCCTGGGCCTATTTGTGGTTGTGTCCCTTTGTCACAACCTGGAAACAGCTCATGGTATACTTCAGAAGAAGCCCTAATGTCAAGAACGTCTTCACCCTTCTGGATGATTATCTCATAGGTGCTTTTTCAGGAGGCAACTGGACTTTCTTTTTCTTTGAAGACATGTCACTTCTCATCCGAGAAGCTTCTTCAGCTCTGACTGGATGGTGGGGAACTGAAGAAGTTTCATGGATGAGAAGCAAAACATCTTCAAAGAAAAACCAGAAAATCCAGTTGCCTCTTGAAAAAACACCTTTGGGACAACCATCACCTGGATGGCTGAGAATTTCTACAGATTTTTAGCTATGCAATTTCGGATGAAGACCCTTGGAATGGTATGAGAGTAGGAATGGATTTCCAGGGGAAAAAATTGTACACTACAGGAACCATTAGCACTAACTCAGGTGATCCTGAAGACACAGATCAACCTCTAAGTGCTTCAATGACCTTCTAAAAGGACGCAAATGACCAGCTGTCTGCAAGGAAGATAAATCCTTCCATCCCCCACTATCCTGTTAGAGCAGAAGAAGCTTCTTAGATGAGAAGCGAAACCTCTTCAAAGAAAAACCAGAAAGTCCAGTTGCCTCCTGAAAAAAGCACCTTTGGGACAACCACGACCTGGATGACCGAGAATCTCTACAGACTTCTCGTTGGTCATTCAGATTTCATTTCAAAAGCAGGCTGTTGATTGAGAAGGCACAAGAAGGAAAGGGCACCTCCATTTTTTAAGTCGATAAATGAAGTTTTCAGGATTTTGTAAGCCTTGGAAGACGTATAGTATTTACTTTCCTCCTCTTCCTCCTCCTCCTCCTCCTCCTCCTCCTCCTCCTCCTCCTCCTCCTCCTCCTCCTCCTCCTCCTCCTCCTCCTCCTCCTCCTCCTCAGAAATTGCAACCCTCCTTAAGAGTTTGGGCAGCATCTCTGCAGAAGATCGTGTTAATGATTAATACGAAGTCAGTGGAATTCCGCGGTGAGAGTCTTGCGCCCAAAGACCGAACTGCGTTGCTAAATCAGCAAAGGCAGTTGTCAAGGTAACCTCTGTGTAATCTATTTAACTGGCTCCCAAAACACCAATCAAGGTCAGATAACACACTCAAGCACCATATGAATACACTCATACTGTATAAAGCTTTGTATCGAGACAGCAGGGAGGGAGAGAAGCCTCATTAGAAAGGGAGGAAGGAAGGAAGGAGGGAGGGAGGCAGGGAGGAGCTCCTAAATTCGGTTTGGAAAACGTGTTAATTGGCTATGGGGAGGGGAGGGCCAGGTAGGAGGAGGGGAGGGGAAGAAAAAAATTGCAATCCAAACAGAATGGAAATCTTGGTCTTTTCTCCCCCCCCCTCTTTAAGAGGCAAGCCTTGGTAAATTATTCATTTCGCTTATTGTTTTATTAATGCCCAGACTTGTATTTACATTCTGATATACAGTAGTAAGCTGGGCTCGTTCACGGCAGATTCCTGTAGTACTTAATTGCGGTCTCTCTCTGGATAATGGGCTTCGAGGAGCACCGTCGTCTCCTTTTCTGACTCCCCCCACCCCCCTCTGGCTGTGGCCACTGTGCGAGACTGCACCTTGTCACGGGAGTGGGGAGAAAGGTTCAGTACAGAGGGGACGCTTGCTGAAGATGGCGGGATTAAATTAATCCAGCCGTGATTGATTTTGGTGGATGGCAGCATCTAGTGGAACGTGGTTGAGTCTGAGAGCTAAATAGGCTTGGTGGGAGGTTGTTAGCAGGTGGACAAGGGATCTTAAGGGATAGGTTTGTAGGCTAGATTGGGAAGCGTGATGCCTTTTGGTGCCCTCTGAGTTGGGTGGTTTTCTTGTAGACGTTTCATGACCCAAATAGGTTACATCATCAGGGCTAGAAGGAAGTGGGGTTCATGGAGAGGAGGAGGAGGAGATAGATGATGATGATGATGATGATGATGATGAGGAGGAGGAGGAGGAGGAGGAAAAGGATTGTGGGGTCCTTGGTGCTCTCTGGGTGGTTTTCTTGTAGACGTTTCACGACCCAAGTAGATAACATCATCAGTGCTAGAAGGAAGTGGGGTTCATGGAGAGGAGGAGGAGGAGGTGGTGGTGGTGGTGGTGGTGGTGGAGGAGGAGGAGGAGGAGGAAAAGGGTTGTGGGGTCCTTGGTGCTCTCTGAGCTGGATGATTTTCTTGTAGACGTTTCATGACCCAAGTAGATAATATCATCAGTGCTAGAAGGAAGTGCGGTTCATGAAGAGGAGGAGGATATAGACAAAGGAAGAGGAGGAGGAAGAGAATGATAACTATGGGTGCTCTCCTTGGTGCTGACAAAGCTAAGCAGGCTTGGTGGGAGGTTGTCAGCAGGTGGACAGGGAATGCTAAGGAATAGGTTTGTAAGCTAGATGGGGAAAGGTGGGTCCCTTTGGGGTCCTCTGAGCTTGCTTTGAAAAAAGCATTGAAAAAATGCTTTGAAAAGACTCGGACGATCCCAGCTGAGTTGCCTGATCGGCAGAGGTTTTTCAAAGCGTTAGAAAAAATGCTTTGAAAAATTAAAAAAAAAAAAAAAGTTGGCCACGCCCACCCAGTCACATTACTCCCCCCACCCTCACCAAGCCACGCCCACAGAACCGGTAGTAACAACTTTTACATTTCAACCCTGTCCCTGACCCAAAGTCCACAGCTGGATTTTTAATCCTAATTATCCCGTTTGGGTCCCCAACCCCTCCCCCCAGCTGCCGCCCCCCCCCCCAAAAAAATAATGTCCTCTGGATTATTTATTGTCTTCACGCAGAAATTTTGATACGCTTTAACAAGGCCTGACAAGAGTCATTGCAATCTGAATTGATTTTTTTACTCTACGAGTTGCGGCGCATATAAATTAGGATTCTTCCACTGAGTGAAATTTATGATTAGGCTGGCGCACCAGAGCAAACACAAAGAACAGCACCGGGTTGAAAGACATAGCTCGAGTCATTTTGGGGTTTCAAATGAAAGAAAACGGGCATTGGGTGCTACAAAAAGCCAAAGGGCAATCTAGCCATTGACCTCAATGACCTCAAAAACTGCCCCATGGATTTCTGGGCATTGCTGGATGGCACAGCTAAAATTCAATATCCACATGTGAATGTTTAGACAATGGGTTTTTTTTTTTTTTTTGCTTATTCAATCCTCTGGTTCTGCCACCAACTTCAAGATTTCCAGCTTCTTCATTGAGTGACCAGTGAGTTGGTCACTGCTATGTCCCCAGCAAACTCTCCGAAAGGTAAAAATTGAACTTGTGTAAAAATGATTTTGGGGCTTATTTCTAATGGAGCATCAGTTTTCTTTTCTTTTCTTTTTTTTTAAAAATATTCATTTTGATTGAAAGCGTTTGACCTAATGAAAAGATAGACAACAATAAAGGTGTAAAAGGAAAATGCAAAAGACAGAAGAAAAATTGCCAGAAAGAGAGAAAGTGAAAAAAAAGAAAAGTTAAAGAAACAGTTTCTGGTCTTTTTTTTTTTCTATAGCCATTAGAAACAAAATTTATCGTCTCTCTCTCTCTTTCTCTTCTTTCCATATTCAGGATTTTTAATCAGCAAACTCCCAAATCATCAGTTCACTTTTATCCATTTCCAGCAGTAAGTCCACAAAAGGTTTCCCGTCTTTTATAAAAAGTACTTATGGTTTTGTCCAGGGGTGAAATTCAGGGAAACTGCGGCAGGGCCGAGCCAGATAGGAGAAGAAAAATGGCAAAAGAAAAATTTGGAGCGAGCAGCTGACTTCATTAGTATCGCAACCGATATAAATCACGTTCCTCATCACTTTATCTCGCTTATACTGTAGCCTCGCTCTTAGTAAGGGTCAAGTCAGGTCAAGTAAGGCAGAATGAAAGGCAGCCGAGTTTACCTCGAATTTTGTGACTCAACCAACCTATCATTCCTGCTGTTATTTACACTCAGACATAACTTTGGGGCCATGTTCCTGGGATTTATGAGGAGAGGGCAGGGGCAGATTTGCCCAAGTCCTCTAAGACCTAATCAAAATAACCCCAAAATGCTCCAGATTAGCACCTCTTTGATCTCAGTCAGACTTTTCCAGCTGATAGAAATCATAGAGAAGAACCAAAGATGCTTTTTCAGGAAAGCAATTGGAAAAGGAGGCAACTCTACAATCTCTTAGAGAAGAATCAGGGGTGGGCTGGTGGGGGTTCGCAGGGGTTTGAGAGAACCTCTAGCTAAGATTCTGTGCAGCTTGGAGAACCCCCAAATCCCATTCCTGGCTGGTCCTGCCCCTCCCCTACCAGGAGTCCGAACGCAGCCCATTTTGGATGCAGGTTTAGGGCGTGCATGGAGGCTCAGGGAGGGCGAAAAATGGGCCTACTGGAAGTTCAGAAAGGCCGGAAACAGGCCTGTTTCTGCCGTCCAGAGGGCCTCTGGAGCCTGGGGAGGCTGTTTTTGCCCTCCTGGAGGCTCAAGGAAAGCCCCTGGAGCCCGGGGAGGGCAAAAACGCTGCCCTGCCATGGTGCAGGAGGCTGATTAGGCCACGCCCACCATGGCCACACCCACCCAGCAACCGGGCAGAGAACCCCTTGCTGAAATTTTTGAAGCCCACCCCTGAGAAGAACATAGAGTTGGAAGGAGAACATGACTGATTTTGAACGAGCCTCCTCAAAAATGATTCCATTCCACCTTCCCTAAAACGAAGGAGATGGAGCTGGTTCCTCCTGCAAGTCTTAAAAACTCATCTTTGTTCTGTTCTCTCATCATTGAAGGACCAAGCAATGCCTAGATTGGAAAACTGGAAGAGGGAAACTGAGAAGACCAAGGTTTGAAGCTGGAGGAGATTCAACCCCAACTGACCCATTGGTGCTGAAGGAAGAAACATTTTTGAAGCTGAAAGCAGGAAATTAACCCTAACTCTTCCCACTTATGGCTATATCCGTGCTGCTTGTATCTTTACAATTTATATTCTTTTTATTGTTCCCTAGTATGATTTGATTGCTTATTAGTATCCTATGACTATCACTAAATGTTGTATCTTACGATTCTTGACAAATATATTTTATATTTTCTTTACGTACACTGAGAGCATATGCACCAAAGACAAACTCCTTGTGTGTCCAATCACACTTGGCCAATAAAGAATTCTATTCTATTCTATTCTATTCTATTCTATTCTATTCTATTCTATTCTATTCTATTCTATTCTATTCTATTCTATTCTATTCTATTCTATTCTAATTCTACTCAACTCTATTCCAATTCCCTATTCTAATTCTAATTAATTCTAATTCTAATTCTAATTTACTCTATTCTACTCTACTCTTCTCTTCTCTTCTCTTCTCTTCTCTTCTCTTCTCTTCTCTTCTCTTCTCTTCTCTTCTCTTCTCTTCTCTTCTCTTCTCTTCTCTTCTCTTCTCTTCTATTCTATTCTATTCTAATTCTACTCAACTCTATTCCAATTCCCTATTCTAATTCTAATTCTAATTTACTCTACTCTACTCTACTCTACTCTACTCTACTCTACTCTACTCTACTCTACTCTACTCTACTCTACTCTACTCTATTCTATTCTATTCTATTCTATTCTATTCTATTCTATTCTATTCTATTCTATTCTATATCGTATGCTTTTTTTGTCCTAAATCTGGATTACCTAACAAAGGTTTAAAAGTCTTCTAATCTTTTCCCCAAGCTCTAAGCCAAATTGAATAGCTTTTCTGTTCTTTAAGGAGCATTGAAATGGATTGATCTGTTTCGTGACACCTGTAACCTCCGTTAAGTTCTCTTATTAGAATCTTATAGAATTGCTGTCATTTTTCTACTGTACTGCATGGAATTTTAATTATGCAACACCCGGCTGGCCATAAGGAAGGAAGATGGTTTAAATAAACAAACTTATAGCATTATGTGTATAAATTGTCCCCAAACAATTAGTTTGAGAGAAGTGTATAAACCCAACACAAATAAGTCATCCAATCTGCCAGCTGAATAAATACACCAATCCAATTAACAAATCAATAATATTTTATTTTTAAGTTTTTAGATTTTCATTCCTAAATCTTCCCAGTTCAGCTTTGCTCCCCTAATGACAAGCTTCACTTTTCTAAAAAAGATGTGGAGACTCTATTGTGGGGGCAATAAGCTGACTTTGTATAAAATATACAAAAGTATGAAGGCTATTGCTTAATGCATTGTAAGCCGCCCTGAGTCTCCGGAGAAGGGCGGCATATAAATCAATTTTTTTTAAAAAAGAGAGAGAGCAGAGAAGAGCAAGAAAGATGATTAGGGGACTGGAGGCTAAAACATTTGAAGAACGGTTGCAGGAACTGGGCATGTCTAGTTTGATGAAAAGAAGGACTAGGGGAGACATGATAGCAGTCTTCCAATATCTCAGGGGCTGCCCCAAAGAAGAGGGAGTCAAGCTAATCTTCAAGCACCTGAGGGAAGGACAAGAAGCAACGGGTGGAAACTAATCAAGGAGACAAGCAACCTAAAACTAAGGAGAAATTTCCTGATAGTGAGAACAATCAATCAGTGGAACAACCTGCCTCCAGAAGTTGCGAATGCTCCAACACTGGAAGTTTTAAAGAAGAAATTGGACAACCATTTGTCTGAAGTGGTGTAGGGTTTCCTGCTTAAGCAGGGGGTTGGACTAGAAGACCTCCAAAGTCCCTCCCAACCCTGTCATTCTATTCTAAAATGAAAACGACAATTTTGCGATCTCACTCCATTTGGTTCCGCGAGGAGCTCCTCAAAAATTTGCCAACGCAACGTCATCCAGGCAACTTCCGAACACGTTAAGAGTTTCACATTCTTGACGACACTTTTCATGGATGAAAAAAGCTCTGATTTCCCCAAGCAGGAAGATTTGTATAAATATCCTCCTTGCCAATCTTTTCAGGGCTATACATGACAAACTTCTCTTATAATGAAATACACCCGAACGGTTGAAATTCCCTTTACCTGTAAGACGATGTACGTGTTTATAAGCAAGGCAAGGATTTTAAATCTGTGACCTTTGAAAATTTGACTCCAGGCAGGTTAGTAGCTTATGTTAATTCCATAGGATATGTCAACTGTGGAATAAGCTAATTTGTCACTGTTTTGTTATGATTGGCAGGGGCCCGTTTAGAATAAATCTTAATTTAAATTCAATCGGCAGTGTCTCTGTGGGCGGGTCCACAGGATAAATTAATTCCACACCTGGCAGCGATACGGAGTAAACCGTTGGCAGCGAGTGGCTGCCGACAATTGAATCTGTTGGGCTCAATATTTATTGGTAACGGATGCTAGGTGGCTGGGGGAGTGCGAAAGAGTGGAGTTTGGACTCAAATTACACGCACTCACTTTGCATGGTGACAATTCTGTACAATTGGCACACACCGATAGCATCGAAGTCAACTGTGGTTCTGAAATAGGACCGGGGTGAAATCCAGCAGGTTCTGACAAACTGGTAGCGGAAATTTTGAGTAGTTCGGAGAATTGTCAAATACCACCTCTGGCTGGCTCCAGAGTGGCGTGGGAATGGGGATTTTGCAATATCCTTCCCCCAGGAGTGGGGATTTTGCAGTATCCTTCCCCTGGAGTGGGGTGGGAATGGAGAATTTGCAGTATCCTTCCACTGCCACGCCCACCAAGCCACGCCCACCAAGCCACACCACACCCACCAAGCTATGCCCACAGCACCGGTATTAAAAAAAAAAATTCCACTACTGAATAGGACATCTGGTCATCGTGCCATCGATAAAAGGAACATATTTATTGAATCGGTTGCTTTGCTCACCACTTCAGAAAACTGGGGTGAATTATAAGCACTGGCTCTTGTTTGTTTGATATGGAACAGAAGAATCCAGTTGGAATAAAGTGTGAAATCTCTGCGAGGAGGTGGATTAGTCACACACTAGGGAGCTGTTCACAGAGCAAAATCTGTTCGCTGACACCACGCAAACTCACACGGAGGAGAAGATGGCTTCAAGCGTCTTCTTCCGTTCTGATTGAACTGGACTAACCCAGGTCTACTTGGTCTCCAAGTCCTGAAGGTGCTTTTCAAAAGGCAACTGGACTTCATTTATTTTTTTTCTTGAAAAAGTTTCGCTTCTCATCCCAGAAGCTTCTTCCGTTCTTTGGAATGGAAGAAGCTTCTCGGATGAGAAGCGAAATGTTTTCAAAGAAAAAAAAACCCAAGAAAGTCCAATTGTCTTTTGAAAAGCATCTTTGAGAATCTCCATAAGCATTTGTCTCTAAGCTGTTGAGAAATCTTCTCTGGAACTGGGCCGATGTGCCGATATTTCCAAGAATCAGTTTCCACTCACATTTTCTATGCTGCTCTCTCATCAGTCCCCAGGAAGATTAAGACCACTTCAGGTCATTTCAAGATCATTTACGCATCACCGAATATTCATCCCAGGCTCACTTTGCAATTTGGCGTTTCTCTGTCCTAAGCCAACTTCTTCCATCTTCACATAACGGATGGACCAGGGCTCCAATTTTCAAAATTTCCCAGCAGTCGAATCAGGAGAGCTGATTTTTTTTTTAAATCATGCCCAAACTTCAGTTTTTCTAAGGCACAGCTGCATTCTTCTTTTGTAAATGAGTTAAGGGAAAGAAAGGGAAAGGTTCTCCTTGCACATATGTGCTAGTCGTTCCCAACTCCGTTTCAAAGCCAAAGAGCCAGCGCTATCCAAAGACGTCTCCGTGGTCATGTGGCCGGCATGATTAAATGCCAAAGGCGCACGGAACGCTGTTCCCTTCCCACCAAAGGGGGTCCCTATTTTTCTACTTGCCTTTTTTACGTGCTTTTGAACTGCCAGGTTGGCAGAAGCTGGGACAAGGAACGGGAGCTCACCCCATTATGCGGCACTAGGGATTCGAACCGCTGAACTGCCAACTTTTCGATCGACAAGCTCAGCATCTTAGCCACTGCGCCACCGCGTCCCTTGCGAATGAGTTACTTAGCCGAATTATTTCCTGGCATCGGTTGAGGCTGTTAAGATTTCCCGGGTGTTTATTTGATATGCGTTTGCACTGAGTGTTAATAATAATGAGGCATTCAGACAGAAGAAAGCTGGATTATTAACCCTAAAACAGTAATGGCCACTTTAGGACCTGTGTTGAGTCCATCTTTGAAAACCCTTTCTTAATGCACTGATGAGTCTGACATTCAGTTCCCGCACCGTTGAAGAAAAACAACATGAAAGAAGACTTCGCCATCATCAAAACAAGGGACAGATGGAAACAGAATCTCAGAAGCCATGTATTTGTTATCTAGGAGGATGAGAAAGGATTTGCAGAGTGGTTCTATAAATAGGGATTGCTCATAAAACGCAGCGCTTTGTCTGGATTTATTTCTATCACTGTTCTCATAATCCCTGTTACATCCACCCAGGCCACTAAAATGGGAAGTCAGAGTATGTTACGGGCTGCATTAATTAGGGATATACATCTCGTAGGATCACAAAAAGGGCCTTTTTGGTGGTGGCTCCTTCTGTATGCAATATCGTTCCCTAGAGGGCCCACCTTGTTGATTTCCCATAAGGCTCTGAAAATGTGGTTTTGCCAGTAGGTCTGGGACTCCTGAATAGAGATGGATTGGATTGTGTTGTTGCTGCTATGGAAATGTGGAGTGTGGGTTTTTTTATTACGCTGTGGATTTATTTTTTTTTATTTGATTAGTTTGTCAAACATGATAGTACAGTGGTCTACGCACCCTGTTATTAACACAGCTGCCTGCAATTTCTGCTGGTTCGAATCTCTCCAAGGCTCAAGGTTGACTCAGCCTTCCATCCTTTCTAAGGTAGATAAATTGAGGACCCAGTTTGTGGGGGCAATAAGCTGACTTTGTATAAATATACAAAAGTATGAAGGCTATTGCTTAACGCATTGTAAGCCACCCTGAGTCTCCGGAGAAGGGCGGCATATAAATCAAAATTAAAAAAAAAAAAACATGTACAAGATAGCAGGTATAGGTAGAAAGGTAAACATAAACAAGGAAGTAAGTACAGATAAATGGGGACATTGGACAGGCACGATAGACATGATGGTGCACTTATGCACGCCCCTGTTTATGGACCTCTTAGGAATGGGGTGAGGTCCATGGTAGACAGTTTAAGGTTGAAGCTGTGGGGGTTTGAGGATGTAACAATGGAGTCGGGTAGAACATTCCAGGCATTGACCACTCTGTTGCTGAAGTCGTATTTTCTGCAATCGAGTTTGGAGCGGTTGACCTTGAGTTTGTATCGATTGTTTGCCCGTGTACTATTGAGATTGAAGCTGAAGAAGTCGTTGACAGGTAAGACGTTGTAACAGACAATTTTGTGTACTATGCTTAGATCGGACCTCAGGCGGCGCAGTTCCAGATTGTCCAAGCCCAAAATTTCAAGTCTGGTGGCATAAGGGACTCTGTTGTGAGTAGAGGAGTGGAGGACTCTTCTCGTGAAATATCTCAATCGAATTAATGTCCAATATACAGTGTGGATTCCAGGCAGACGAGCTGTATTCGAGAATTGGTCTGGCAAAGGTTTTGTATTTATTTTTATTTATTTATTTTATATTGGATTTCTATACCGCCCTTCTCCCTAAGGACTCAGGGCGGTGTACAGCCAGATTAAAAAACATGCAGAACAAATATTAAAAACAATTAAAAGATATATAAATTTGGCCCAATTAAAACTCATTTACCAATTAAAAACGTTTAAAACATTTAAAAACAGTTAAAAATTTCATCTTAAGCCAGCCCGGCTTGTTTAAATAAATGGGTTTTAAGGGCGCGACGGAAGGCACTGAGGTCTTGGATTCTCCTTATCTCTGGGGGGAGCTGATTCCAGAGGGTAGGTGCCCCCACAGAGAAGGCCCTCCCCCTGGGGGTCACCAGCCTGCATTGTTTGGCTGATGGCACCCCGAGGAGGCCCTCTCTGTGGGAGCGCACGGGTCGCTGGGAGGTCGTCGGTAGCAGCAGGCGGTCTCGCAGATAGCTAGGCCCTATGCCATGGAGCGCTTTAAAGGTGATAACCAACACCTTGAAGCGCACCCGGAAGACAACTGGGAGCCAGTGCAGCTCGCGCAGGAGCGGTGTTACATGGGAGCGCCATGCTGCTCCCGTCACTACCCGCGCTGCTGCGTTCTGGACCAGCTGGAGCCTCCGGGTGCTCCTCAAGGGGAGCCCCATGTAGAGAGCGTTGCAGTAGTCAAGGCGAGAGGTGACGAGGGCATGAGTGACTGTGCACAGGGAATCCCGATCAAGAAAGGGCCGCAACTGGCGAATCAGGCGAACCTGACAAAAGGTCCCCCTGGTTACAGCCGTCAGATGTTCCTCCAAGGACAGCTGCATATCCAGGAGGACTCCCAGATTGCGAGCCCTCTCTGTGGGGGCCAATGACTCGCCCCCAATAGTCAGTGATGGAGTCAACTGACTATATCGGGATGCCGGGAGCCACAGCCACTCAGTCTTGGAAGGGTTGAGCTTGAGCCTGTTCCTGTATGCCCTAGTTAGCAATACAGTGTTACCGGAGAAGAAGCTTCGCAAAATTAGGTTAACAATTCTTAATGCCTTTTTGGCAATGCCGTTACAGTGAGCCTCTGGGGCTTAGATCGTTGTAAGCAACCCGGTCATATCTATGCATGAGTTGGGTGGCCCCGTAAATTTATTTAATTAATAAAACGACGATTTTCTAACTTTTCATCAATAGATATGACGGATCTGAACTTTTTGCAAATTTTGCGATCTGGAGCGATTGGTTTCCCACCCTGCCTGTGATCGGAAACTGACAATGTTTAACCTCGCAGATCAAAATTGCTCCTTTTCAGGCATCCGATCCATCGTTTTATTCAGCGCCTGCCCATCGCTTCTGAATGATTTTTAAGATGTTCCGGTTTCATTCTTTCTAATGTTTGGTTATAAAAGAATGTATACAAAATCTTTTGGGTCTCTGCGGGGTAAAAAAAGAAATATAGTATGAATAGCAATCTATTTCAACTCAGAATTTTACTGTAGGTTTAATGACCAAAAAATGCATTAAAGGGTCAGTCTTAATCAACAACAACAACAATAAAAATCTTTTGTTTGCACTGTGTCCCTGACTTCAAAATGATCCCTTTGACTAGAGAGGATGGGGGTCAGAGAAGATCCTGCGTGAAGTTGATAAAGTGGTGTTCTTTCAGAGGCCCAGCGTGCCATCGATCAAATCCCTTTTTCCTTGGCTTGTCTGTTGACATTCCAATATTACAACAGCAAATCATAATCCTAGCAAAGTAAATAGGCTCCGGGGAGCAGGAGCTGTAAATTGGGTCTGCTTTGATCAAATGAACTCCATCATGAAGGTCTCTTAAGTGCTGAATGCCATTCACTTTCAGGAAGGAAGGAAGGAAGGAAGGAAGGAAGGAAGGAAGGAAGGAAGGAAGGAAGGAAGGAAGGAAGGGACGGAGGGTGGGAAGGAGGGGGGGAAGGAGGGAAGGAGGGAAAAAGGAAGGAAGGAAGGAAGGAGGAAAGCAAGGAAGGAGAAAGGATTAGGAAAAAAAGAAGGAAGGAAGGAATGAGAAAGTATAAGGAAGGAAGGAAGGAAGAAAGGAAGAAAGAAGGATTAGGAAGGAAGGAGAAAGGATTAGGAAAGAAGGAAAAAGGAAGGAAGGAAGGAAAAAGGAAGAGGAAGGAAAGAAGGAAAGAAGGAAGAAAGAAAGAAAGAAAGAAAAGATTAGAAAGAAAGATTAGGAAGTAAGGAGAAAGGATTAGGGAGGAAGAAAAGAAGGAAGGAAGGAAGGAGAAAGTATAAGGAAGGAAGGAAGGAAGGAAGGAAGAAAAAAGGATTAGGAAGGAAGGAAAAAGGATTAGGAAAGAAGAAAAAAGGAAGGAAGGAAGGAAGGGTGAGAGAGGAAGGAAAGAAGGGAGGGAGGGAGGAAATATTAAATTTGAAAGAGGTAGGAGGGATGGATTGGAATGCAGCAAATGAAAACCTGGGTCGGGGAGAGAGATTAAGCAAGAGGCTTGGATTTGTAGCCATCCTTAGCATTTTTTCGTCTTGTGAGTTAGTGCTTTTAAGTTGAGTGGGATCTGCTTAATCAGATCACCCAATTCACTGAGCCTTAACCAAACTGTGTTGGTGTGTTGGCAAACTATTTATATTCACATAGTAGTAAAGTCCAGGCAGTTCCTTGATTAATCATCATAATTGAGACCACAACTTTCGTTGTTAAGCAAGGCGGTGGTTAAGTGAGCCATGCCCAATTTTACGACCTTTTTCTCGAGAAACGCTGCGGTGGCTAAGCGGAACATCATGCACCCTTTTAAAGGAATCCATGCATTTGATCCGAATTAATTCTCGAGTCGGATGACATTCCAGCAAGATGGGCGAAGGGGGGGGGGGCATATAGATTTGATAAATAAATAAATAAATTTTTGCCGTCTCTGCAATCCTTGCCATCTTCATCGACCTTTCGTTTGTGGTGGGCAGTGTCAAATCACCTTTACCCCCCCCCCACCTCCTTTTCAAACAACAAGACGAGGGAGAAGAGATGCCAGCAGCTCTTCCTCCTGCGCTGATCATTTGTAGGTTTCTGAAATGAGGCGCCTGGGCTGCCGGTTGACCTCCAAATAAAGAGAAGCAGGAGAGCTTCTCTTTATTTAATGCCTCATTCCGGGGGAGGGTGGTCGGAAGGACAGACGGTAACCTTGGATGGCGAAGAGACTCCGGCTGTTTGGCAGGAAGAATCCATCACCAACTGGCTGCTATTTGCCACCTGAGACTCCAGCCTCCGTCTGCCTTAAGAGTCCCAAAGCTGATGCTTCTCAATGTTGCTGAACTACAATTCCCAGCAGCCTGGCTGGTTCCGAGACCTACTTCCACAATGTCTTTTTCTATCCTGCTGCAATCAAAGATTCTTGGTGACTTACCAATTCATTCTCTCTCTCCCTCTCTCTCTCTCTCACACACACTTTGTGATAAGAATAATAAAAACTGAATCGGGCAGACAAAAGAGCCAGT